>NW_015170892.1:365619-399313 GCF_001447785.1 Gekko japonicus | reverse complement strand
AGGAATGACAAACTGGTAAGTAGCAACACTTGGGCTTTGGGGAATGAGTCAGCTAATGAGGCAGATAAAAGGAAAACATGAAATAAGGCTTGACATCAAAGCCGCCTTGCTCGCCACACCCTCTGTGAACTGTCTAACTCAGTGAACAGATTACTACCTTGCCTTGCACCCTGTCCTGTTAACCTGTGCTTGCTTTTCCAGCTAGAAACCCAGACCCTGTTCCCTCCCTTGGCTTCCAAACTTTGGGCCCTAGACTCCAGACCTTCCTCTTCCTCTGACCTTTGGACTGAACCTTCGGCTCCCTGACTCTGTACTGGTTTGTCGACCTTGCTCTTATCTCTTGCCTTGATTGATTGTGATTGTATTTGTGCATCCCGGAGACTCTGGGTAGAGTAAAAGCGCCAGGCTCTGCCCTGAATGCCACATTTATAGTGATTGTGATTATATTTGTGCATCCTGGAGGAAGTAGAGTACAAACACACAGGTTCAGAGGTTCAGTAATATATAAAAGAAATCCTGTGCAAGCTAGAGAATCAAAGTTGCAGGGGACCTCCCCTGGATGCTCCTCTACATGCCCTCCAAGATTGAGTGGAGACAGTCTGTATGGAAATGTACCCACTCACAAACTGCTTGACAGTTCATGGAAAGTTTGTGTCAATTGGACTGCCATGAACTTGAGTTCCCGAACTGTGGACCGCCCAAAATTCATCATGGAAAGTTTATGAGCCAGTTCATGCCTATCCCAACATATGTAGAGCTTAACCAACAACAACCTAGTTGGACTAAAATACAAATTATAAAAGGAGAAAAAATGGCCAACCACACCTCAGTTTCTCTCATTCTGAGGTTTTGCAATTTGTGACTTTATTCAAATCATATGTAATAGCATGAAAAGTAAGAAGGTCTGTTTAGATTTTGCATTTGGGTTATGAGGAACTAAATTAAAACACATTAGCCGTGTTAATAGCATGAAAAGTAAGAAGGTCTGTTTGGTTATGGGGAACTAAATTAAAACACATTAGCCGTGGTGCTTCTCATTCTGCACTGCCTAGCACAGTGGTGGTGAACCTATGGCATGGGTGCCAGAGGTGGCACTCAGAGCCTTCTCTGTGGGCACGCGTGCCATCGCCCCAGCCAGGCCCAGACCATCGTTAAAGTGTTGAATTCTCTGCCAAATAATTTTAAGTAAATGAAAGTATTTGGGATTGCTTTCCTTACTTGGTTTAGATCCTCTTAAGGCAATGTATGAGTTGTTTTTTCTAAAGCAAAACCTTAGTATTCAGGTAAAATTGCCGTGTTGGCACTTTGCGATAAATAAGTGGGTTTTGGGTCGCGGTTTGGGCACTCGGTCTCTAAAAGGTTTGCCATCACTGGCCTAGGACAAACTTTTGACTGTGGACAGCAATTACCTACAGTGGTGCCCACAGCAAAAATGAAAGAGCACTGGAAATTATCTTCCATGGCTTTCTAATACAACCTGGGTTTTGTTCATGTTAACAGTTTGACTTGGTATTATGTGAAATGTGGGGTAGTTCTCTAAACTGATGATCCAGTTTCATCATAAATGCAAACCAGGCATCTTCTGAATCTGTACTTGTTCTTTCTGCTGGCTTCAAGTAAATACAGTATGTTGCTTTGACTTACAACCTAGTCTTATATGCATATTTGTTTCATCCAATTTCCATTCATTCAACCTGGGTGCCTAGAATTAAAAGATCTGTTGCTTCTGGAATAATGTACCACTCCTATTTCAATTTTCTCTCCAAACAATATCCTGCAACTTTGAAAAATTAAAAATGCATTATTGCTGTTGCTTTCATATAGCTTGCTCAACAAACCACAGCAAAGAATTTTCCTTCTGAACTGTTGCTAAGTACTAAATTAGCATTTAACTAAACAACACAAATGTTCTCATATGGTGTTATTAACTAAAAAGTAATCAAATGGGCAAAGCAGTTCACTATGCAGTTCATGTAGCAAGCAAAGAAAGAAGTAATATGTAAATAATACAAAATATGTAAAGCAATTCAAACTGTGGTTCATATAGCTAGGAAACAAAGGAGAAAAAAGGGAGGCAGGAACCTACAAAATACAAGGTTTGCTATGGATGCAGATTATTCCTGTCTCCCCTTTCTCCTAGCAGCCCATGGTAGCCACCTGTGTCTCGGGGGCTGTGGTGACCACCCCAGTCTGGAGGGTTGGGAAAGCCTTGTAGACAAAATACCATGGACACATGGTGGGATGCTGCATCAAGGGGACAATAAGGTGTAAACCCCCCCCCCCCGGGCCAGCTCTCTCACTAGGCCTACTAGTATCTGGCCTAGGGCGCAGTCCTCCCAGGGGCACAGTGAGGCCCTTGCCGCCGCCTGCCCCCAGCATGGCTTTCTGGGTGCCCACAATGCGCCCCTTCCCGACGGTTTCTTAGCCTCCACCGCAGCATCACCATCAGGACGGAGAAGAGGAGGGGAGGGGGGGCAGGCAAGGAAGTGAGGAGGGAGGAAGGCGCGCTCCTCTGGGGACTCTGCACCCCTGCTGCTGCTGCACCCACCTGCCCGCCCACCCGGCCTCTCCGCTCAGAAGGCCCAGTCTGGAGGGTTGGGAAAGCCTTGTAGACAAAATACCATGGACACATGGTGGGATGCTGCATCAAGGGGACAATAAGGTGTAACCCCCCCCCCCCGGGCCAGCTCTCTCACTAGGCCTACTAGTATCTGGCCTAGGGCGCAGTCCTCCCAGGGGCACAGTGAGGCCCTTGCCGCCGCCTGCCCCCAGCATGGCTTTCTGGGTGCCCACAATGCGCCCCTTCCCGACGGTTTCTTAGCCTCCACCGCAGCATCACCATCAGGACGGAGAAGAGGAGGGGAGGGGGGGCAGGCAAGGAAGTGAGGAGGGAGGAAGGCGCGCTCCTCTGGGGACTCTGCACCCCTGCTGCTGCTGCACCCACCTGCCCGCCCACCCGGCCTCTCCGCTCAGAAGGGTGCCTGGGCAGTGCTCGAGGGCGGTGGCCTCCTCCGGCCGGCTGGCCCAACCAGCTTTTCCCCGCTGGGAAGAAGGCTGCCTGGAGCTCCCGTAGGACAGCGATTGCCCTTAACCAGGATGCCAAGTGTCACCCTCGCGCCAAACCAGAGTCTGCCGGAGAGGGTGGAGGAGGGGAGGGCTTGGCAGGTGCAACGTCCGGAGGAGGAGGAGGGGGAAAGGCCACCAGGGTGAGTCCCGGCTGGCTTTCCCAGGCCGTGGAGACCTGTTGTGGTGGGGAAGGAGGTGGGAGGTGCCCTCCCTCACTCGTCGGGTTTCCCCAGAGCCGGGGACCAAGGGAGAGGGTTTGCTGCTGGCCGGCCCCTGGGCTAAGCAGCACGGGACTAGCCATGGTCTGGACCTGCCCCCCCACTGCAGAGTCCAGAGCCGGCCCCACGGAGCTGCCGAGACTGATGGGAGGAGATTGGACCAGCCACCGGGGCCCTCCAGGCCCACCCCCCATGTTGGAACCTGACAGAGCTTCAGCCGGCACTGCCCGAGGTGAAGCATTCCCCCCTCTTCCTCCTCAGTGGACGAAAGAGCTGCCGCCACCTCCTGGCTCCATAGCTGAAGCCCCCACCAGTCCTGTCGTCTGGCAGGAAGGGCGGTCTGGCTGGGCCCGACCCAGGCAGGGGGGAGGCTAGCTTGTGGTGCCCAGTGCCCCCTCTCCTGGGCATGTTTCTGGGAGGTCTCCAGGCCTCATCGGGAGGTTGGCATCACCTGGGGGCACCACAAGCTGGCCTCACCTAGGGCTCAGAAACACCTCGGGCCGGCCCTGCCCCCCAATCTTCTTCTTCTACCAGTAATGCACTAAGACTCCATTGGCAAGTGAGAAGGGTGATTGTGCCCAACAACCCTGTCTGGAGCTGTCACCCAGCCTGGCCTCAACTGTGGGATCCCCTCCCCCAAGCCCAACACTGCCACCAGTGAGCACAATGCCTCCTGGGGCCATCTGTACCTTCTTGTACTTCAAGATGGAGCTCTTCGGGTGAGATCCAGAAAACATGCTGGCCACCTCTATAAAGAGCAAACCCCATGGCCTCTCTCCCCACAGTTGCAGGGACAGCAGTAGATGCAGTTCAGTTCAAGGCCTCCAGATGGTTAAAAAACCCCAGCTCCATACCAATGACATCAAGGAGTGGCAGGAAGAAGCTGCCCTGGAATGTCAGCTGGCTGAAGACTTATTGGACCTAAATGAAGTGGGAATTCCCTGATTGGCCCTCCCACCTGTGGCATCTAAGTCCTACAAGTCCTGGAGCACACCAGACTAAAAGCCAATCTTGGAAAGAGACAAGTGGTCTTTCATGAGTTTCTCATGAATTTCTCATAGGACAGCAGGAGGAGGAGGAGGAGATTGGATTTATACCCTGCCCCTCACTACCTGAAGGAGTCTCAGATCAGCTTACAGTTAGCCGGATTGAAAATCAATTTCAAGAAGACTAAAATGTTGACAAAAAACAGCACCAAAGAACAGATACAGCAATTACAAGACAGCCCTGGCATTGAAGTTCAGAAGAAAATAAAATAATTAGGGATATTTCTAACCAATAGGTGCAGCTCATTGTTAAAAGACAATTACATGAAACTTTTGACTGTAATTGAAAAAGACTTGGAAAACTGGAAACATTTACAACTATCTTTTATGGGAAGAACAGCTACTGTAAAGATAAATGTGCTACCTAGACTTCTCTTCTTATTTCAAACAATTCTAATTTTAAAAAATCAACAGTATTTTAAGGAAGTAGTTAATTTGGTACGGCAATTTATTTGGCAAGGTAAAAGACCCAGAATTAGTATGAAAGTACTACAGGATGCACAGGAAAGAGGCGGCTTCACAATATCAGACTGACATCTTTATTATAAAGCAGCAGCTCTGACATGGATGAAAGAGTGGATCACTTTGGCAAATCCAAGACTCTTAACGTTAGAAGGTCATTATTTGAAACTAGGTTTGCATGCCTTTGTATGGTACAAGTAAAGCAGTATTCATAAATACTTTAAACAACATATGCTAAGAGCATCACTGCTGAAGATATGGGAAGAGGTTAAAAATATGTTTTATACAAAAATACCTAAATGGGTCTCACCACTTGAGGCCTTTATAAATCCTACCTTATTTACCAAAGATCAATTATGGAGATATGAAGATCTTTTAGACAAGAAAAACAACTTAAGCTTGCTAGATATCCTTCAAAGACAGGGTATTCATTTGAACTGGTGGGAAAGGGCGCAACTTGATTCTAGATATGTAAAGGATAAACAAACAGGTTTTTATGATAAACCTAAATAATTGGATAAAACTTTATTGTATATAGTTGAAGTTTTATACCTTGTTACTCGATATAAAAATGCAAGATGAAATAGTGAAAGCTTCAATGATTAAATAGGCACAACACGTGGGGCACAATATACAGTTAGACCAATGGACTAAGGTATGGAAAACAAATATAAAATATACAAAATCTATACCATTTAAAGAAAAAATATATAAAATGTT
Organism: Gekko japonicus; assembly: GCF_001447785.1. Taxonomy (NCBI): domain Eukaryota; kingdom Metazoa; phylum Chordata; class Lepidosauria; order Squamata; family Gekkonidae; genus Gekko; species Gekko japonicus. The sequence continues at coordinate 393,801 of NW_015170892.1, read as the reverse complement.
TTACACATGGCACATGATGCCAGAAAATCTAGCAAAATGGTATCCAAATATGTCAAATGTATGTTGGAAGTGTAAGCAGAATATTGTTTCTTTTTTCATATGTGGTGGACTTGTAATATAACAAAAAATATTGGATATGGATACATGAAATATTGCAAAAAATGTTAGCTCTAATTATACCATTTGTACCAGAATTATTTATATTAAATATTTTTCCAGAGAAGTTTAAGAAGCCAGATACATATATGATTATACATGTTGTAACTATGGCTAGTATTTTGTATGCAAAGTACTGGAAAAAAGAAGAAGTCCCGTCAAAAGAAGAAATAATTTACAAACTGCTGGAAACAGTGGAAATTGATAATTAACTTTGCAATTACAAGACAAAAAGAAGATTTTTTTTTACAAGAACTGGTCAAGATTCTATAGATGGATTGAGGACTACCTTAGAAAATGTGTAACATAATTAGAAGAAGAAGAGAAGAGATTGGATTTATACCCCGCCCTTCACTTGGAGTCTCAAAGCAGCTTACAAGCTCCTTTCCCTTCCCCTCCCCACAACAGACACCCTGTGAGGTGGGTGGAGCTGAGAGAACTCTGACACAAACTGCTCTTTTTCAAGGACAGCTGTGCCAGAGCTTGTGACTGACCCAAGGTCACATCAGCAGGTGCAAGTGGAGGAGTGGGGAATCAAACCCGGTTCGCCCAGATTAGAATCTGCACACTTAACCACTATACCAAACTAATTATTAAGAATAAGCTCAAATTTTTAAATAGTTAAATGGGTTTAGGTGTATGAGAGACTGATTATTTCCATGTAAACTCAAGTAGTTATTTTGAGTACATGCTCCATGTATGTTATGTGTTAGTTTCTTTCTGTTTGGAGTTATTGTCTTTCTTTTCTTTTAACTTGAAAACAAATAAAATCTTTGTTTTTTAAAAAAGATCAACTTACAGTCTCCTTTCCCTTCCCCTCTCCACAGCCTGTGAAGTAGGTGGGGCTGAGAGAGCTCTTTTGAGAACTGCTCCTGAGAGAACAGCTCTGAAATAACTGGTGACTGACCCAAGGTAACAACAGCAGCTGCATGTGGAGGAGTGGGGAACCAAACCTGATTCTCCCAGATTAGAGTCTGCACTCCTAACCACTACACCAAATTGGATCAGGGCCAGCTAAAGCCCTGACTAGAGAAGGTGGCCACTCCGGAGCAAATCTCCATACCACCAACCAAGAAGCAGATATGGTGCTTCCTGGGACTTGTGGGGTACTATGGCACATTTATCCTGCATTTCACAATGCTGACCAGCTCATTATCAGAGATTCTGAAAGGATCAGCTGATCAAGATCCAATGGACACTGGCTCAACAGCAGAAATTCTGGATGTTGCAGACCGCCTTGTCTCATGCCCCAGTTCTGAAAACCCCAGATTTCAACAAACCATTTACCAACTGCATGGGTGTGTCCAACTCCAGGCTGGGGGCTGTCCTATCCCAGGAGGTAGAAGGGAAGGAATATTCCATCCTCTTCATCAGCTGTAAGCTGCAGCTGGCAGAAGTAAAGTACACAGCAAAAGGGAAAGAAACATTGGCCATCAAATAGGCCACAGGGGCCCTGCCGTGCTACCTGTAAAACAACCCCTTAACACTGGTCAGCCATCACACATCCCTGGTGCAGATGTCACATGTGAAGACCAAAAACACCCATATCCTGATATGGTATTTGTCCTGCTAACCTTTCAGCTTTACAATACAATATCAAGCAAGCCATTAACACATCAACATTGGCTATATGGCCCAAGTTTTTGAGGAACCAGCACCACTGGTTTGGATGTCCCTGAGGATGTCTAGACCCAGCACCATGTACAGCCTCAACTGTGGCATCCCCGTGAAGCCCAATGCCACCACCAGTAAGCCCTATGCCACATGGGGCCCTCCTGACCTCACCTCAAGAGGCCCCTAGCAGAGATGGAGTTCCTAGGGTCGGATCTGGAGAGCATGCCAGCCACCCCAGCAAGGAACAAACCTCAATGCCTGTCTCCAAGGGCTCAGGTGAAAGACATGAGTGGATGATGTCATCATCCAGTGCCATGGGGATAGTCATGGTACTAGGGAAGAAAGGGTCTCAAAAGACCTGTCGCCCCTGCTACAGCCCGTGATGACGGCCTGGGCCAAACATGGGCTGAACCAAAGCCAGATTGATTGCGGGGAGCAGGCCCATGGGGGGTGGAGAAGGAAGGTGGGGTTGGAGTGGGCACCTTAAAGGGGTGGTGCTCTGACCCCTGGCCCAGGTAATTATTTCTTTAATTTTTCTTCTACTTTATTTATATCCTGACTGTCTCCCCAATGGGGACCCAAAGTGGCTCACATTGTTCTCTCCTCTGTTTTAGACTCACAACAACCCTGTGAGGTAGGTTAGGCTGAAATTGTTTGACTGGTCCAAGGTCACTGAGCAAGCTTCCATGGCAGAGTAGGGATTTGAACCTGGGTTCCCCAGATCCTAGTCTGATGCTTTAACTATACATGACAGGGCTAAGGGTTGGGGCTAATTAGCACACACACACGTGTATGTGTGATCATTTAAGAAGGCTCCAGCACCAGTCCGGGAAGGAGTAAGAATGGGAACTGGCCTAAGGTACAGGACCATGCTCCAAAGGGGGAGAGGGTGGACTTGGGTGGTGTAACTCCTGATCCAAACTCCTCCTTCCCTATTCTGACACTTGGGGAGCCCCAAGGCAATAGGATGTGATTGCTGCGAGCAAAGACAATACCACATGCCCTTCATTATAGCTCCTCATGCTACATCCCCAACTACTTCTCAGATATCACAATGAGCTGGAGAGCAAAGAGAAAACATGGCTCTTGTGTGAGGAGGATAGAAAGGAGGGACTACTGACCCTGAGTTAATCAAGTACATTTTAGCATCTCTTGCCCTAGTCATAGATACTCCTTACTCAGGGTAGATAATGACATACAAGGTCTACAAAGGCCAATAATGGAGGCAGGGCAAAAAGATCATCATGAACATGTTCAACAATTAAACATATCATAACTGAATGTGAATTAGATGCAAGTCAATCACCCAATATGTTTGGTTCATACCAAATAGCTGCAAATACCTGCTTAACTGATGTGCATCAGGTTTTCACGGAACTGCACATGCGTAAACACCCTTCCAATTCAAACTGATTGGTGACTATTAGTGTCATGGAGAGGGTTTCTAATGCCCTACCCCAGTTGCTGTGTTTGGGGAAGACTGTAACACAGCAAAGTTAGAGATAAGGTTTGTATCTTCAACTTTGCTGTATTTCTACCTTCCCCAAACACAGCCATGGGGGGGGGGGCGGGATTAGAAACCCATTCATAGAAAGCAGAAGGCACTGGATTCATGCATGTATTATGCAATGTGTGGACATGGTTGTGTTATGCAATCTTCCAATGTGTTTTGGGTAATCCCATACAAAAATTGTGAAGATCCATTAGGATCTGTGCTTGGGATCCATGTTTATGTATCTTGGCAGCACCATGACTTTTATGGTGTTGCCTATATTTCAAGCTTTGAGCTACAATACAATGGCAGTTTTGTCTTGCTACAGTGTAAAGAGCTTATGAATTCACGGGGATCCATTTTAAAATCATCTAGATTTTTTAACATTTCCTTGCACACAGGGATTGGGCAGGGTAGATTAGAAGCCTATTCTTAGCTGAGCTGAGACTGGGTTTCTAACACACCCCTACCCCCCAATTTACTGTATTTGGAGAAGTCTGAAACATGGCCAAGATAGAGATCTGAAGCATCTGTTGGGCAGGCATTCACACTGTGAGAATATGCATGCACTAAAAGCCCATTGTGTGCCCTATGGTTAGGAAGGAACACAGTGAAGCAACCAGTTGAATACTGTCTCTAACACACTGATGATCAATCAAACTGATGGTTGGAAAATCAGGTCTCTGTTTGCAGCTGGCAAACAGGATGTGAGTTAGACTGGCAAGTCATCCTTAAACTTGATAGTACTGAAACCATATCAGGTTCCAACCATGTGTCCTTCCTTGCTGACATTTTCTCTCATTTAATGAAATTTCCATTGACTACAACATCATTATACTTGGCCATGTTATGTATTTCCCAGTCATGAAAATCTCCAGCACTATTGACTATACTGAATCTTGAATTCTAAGAATAGACTGCAGAGGAGATTAATTTGGAGCGCTTACTCTACTACCTGTTCCATGCTTACACAAACCAACTTCTGCTTACACATCCTATTCCTACATTCATCATCAAGCCAAATTGAGCTTTCTAATGATACAGGAACTGACAATTGCTACTGATTTTGTTCCTGTAGGAGTCACCAGACTGATCAACACAACCTCCCCCTGTGCCACCTGTACTGGTTCCAAGGGGAGCTTCAGAGGCAGCATCTTTGCAGCTTACCTTGGAACCAGGTCTAGTGGCAGGGAAACAGTTGTGGGCAGGGGAGTCCCTCTCTTCATGCTGCCCCCAGCAGTTTGTCAACTCAAACAGCTACTTGAGCCATTTGAGCCATGAACCAGCTCAGTATATCCCAACGTGTGACATCTGCAGTGCGATGTGGTTGTTAAGAAAGCTAATGCAATTTTAGGATACATAAACAGAAGCATTGTGTCCAGATCACGGGAGTTGGTAGTTCTGCTCTATTCTGCTATGGTCAGGCCTCACCTGGAGTACTGTGTCCAGTTTTGGGCACCACATTTTAGGAAGGATGTTGACAAGCTCGAGCGTGTCCAGAAGAGGGCAACCAGGATGGTGAGAGGGTTGGAATCCAAGTCTTATAAGGAAAGGCTGAAAGAGCTGGGTATGTTTAGCCTGGGAAAGAGAAGGCTTAGAGGGGACATGATTGCAGTGTTCAAGTATTTGAAGGGCTGTCATGTAGAAGATGGAGCAGATCTATTCTCTCTTGCTCTGGATTGCAAGACTAGATCTAATGGGTGGAAATTACAAGGGAGTCGTTACCGGCTAAATATCAGGAGAAACTTTCTAACTTTAAGAGTGGTTGAGTAGTGGAACAGTCTGCCTTGGGAGGTGGTGGATGCTCTTTCGCTGGACATTTTCAAACCGAGGCTGGACGACCATCTTTCAGGTATGTTGTAGGTATGTAAAGCTATCTTTCAGTATACTCCTGCAGAGTGCAGGGGGTTGGACTAGATGACCTGCAAAGTCCCTTCCAGCTCTAACATTCTATGATTCTATCTTTAATCTTGCAAAAATATGCAATTCACATATCTGCAAAGTGCATATCAAGAAGCAAAAGTAAGTCCTCTACTTTATACTGCACAGCAAGGATAGCAATACAAAGAACTTGCAACTGCATCTGAAAATATGGACTTTTTGAGTATTTTCTTTATGCAATATGTAGAAGAGCAAATGATAAAACATTTCCTTTAAACAAGTTTTTAAGACTGATAATATAATGGTGAGGGCACCCAGATGTGGGCAAGCATCAGTGGCCTTTTTAAAACATAAGATTAATATGTACTGGATAGCTCTCTCCTTGAGATTTATAATTGAGATTATGGCAGAGAATGGGTCTTTGATTGTGCAGCAATAATATAAAATAAGAGCTACTATCAGTTCCTATACTTTGTATTTACAAATGGGAATGCAATCCCTGCAATAGACAGTGAAATCCTAGTAAATAATACTTTAAGAAAAAATAGGCCAAATTCAATACAGTGGCTCTAGTGGGCCAGCCAGAAAGACCACCTGGGATAATCTATAATTCTGCTTCATCTCTACATTGGATATGATTATTATATGGCTAGAGAGACCATCACTTCTCTGTGTGGCTATACTTGCTGCTGCTGCTGTTGTTGTTCAGTCGCACAGTTGAGTCTGACTCTTCGCGGCCCCATGGACCAGATCACGCCAGGCCTTTCTGTCTTCCGCTGTCCTCTGAAGTTTGCTCAATTTCATGTTCGTTGCATCTATGACACTGTCTAACCATCTCATCCTTTGCCATCTCCGTCTTCTTTGACCTTCAATCTTTCCCAGCATCAGGGTCTTCTCCAGTGAGTGCTTCCTTCTCATTTGGTGGCCAAAGTATTTGAGCTTCAGTTTCATTATCTGGCCTTCCAGGGAACAGTCTGGGTTGATTTCTTTTAGGATTGACTGATTTGATCTTCTTGCAGTCCAGGGGACTCTCAAGAGTCTTGCTGTAGGGTAGAACATTTAAGAGGCTATAGAATGGTTTCCAATAATTGATCTCCAATCACAGAGTCACTGGACTGTAAAATATATACCACATAAAACATCTTATCATATACCATATCTAAAAACTAGCAACTTGATCCAGAAATTGGCTTCCCAGTACAGAATAGCTGTTATTCATGTAGAACCCTACACCAAAGATCCAAAGAGAAGGCTTTTGTTTCTGTATACCAGCACTAGATGCCTCTGCCTGTGGATAATCTGACCAAAAGTGTTTAATTTATTTATTTAAAATATTTATTTCCTATTACATAAGCAAATATATGGACATGAATCACCTGAAGTATATGTACATCAATATTCAATCAGTATAATATCATTGTCTGTGTTATTGTGCAAGAAAGATATGAATGTTCATTCCCTTCTGTATCCTGTTCATCTCTCAGTGCAAGTGCATGTTCACATTCCCATGTTCTGATAGGGTTCTGTACCACATGATTGATTCTGTGCCCAACTGTCTGGATAAAGATGGGGGGGATGAAAATCTCCTGCATAAATATGCTATGTCCAAATTCCCACTGATTTGGGGCAAAGTATTTTCAAGTGAAACTGGCATTACAGCTAAGATTTGGTTTGTGAGTAACCTGTTTACCCACCCTGATACTAGTCATTCTGTCCATGAATATTTTTAGAATGTGATGAAACTTCACAGCATTTTAGGACATTTGCGGAATGGGTGAGGCTGTTTACCATGATGACCCAGCTGCCTTGTCTAGCTTAGTCAGTATACAGTTTCTCGCTATCACGTTGAACCACTAATGGACACTGATAGGTATTTTAAAAGCTTGTGAAGATTTAAGGAGGCAAGCAAAGTTCATAATTGGCTGATTTGTTCACATATCACATTGCTAAAGGTGGAAATCCTGGCATTTTGTGGTGTATGTAACCAACCATCATGACTTCTGTTTTCTTTCTATCTCGCTTTTTCTCTGCATATTTTCTTTTGCTTTACATAATGCATTTTCATTTCTTCTTGAATACCATTTAATATTAAGAAGGTGTTGCTTAAAACAGCTGTTATCCCACGTGTCTCATTTCTATTTATGTACAATGGTGGAAGTTATCTCTCTCAGATACACCAGTTCAGTGGTGTTGTCATTCCTGGGTTCGCAGTGGCTTTAATCAGAGAACAGAATCCGATCCAAGTGATGCCCTGGGCAGCCATCTGAGGAAAAAGTATTGTTCTCCATGTAGTGAAAACAGGGGAATGGCTGCATCCTAAAGGTGCAGAAATCCACAGCAGTGCAGGGAAATATCAAGGGCAAATGCAAACACTGAACAAAACGGGGACAGCTCCCATTCAGTTCAAGATAGTAACACAACATATTCTTGATTACTCCCCTGTGTTGACTTTACCCTGTTCAGGCTGGTCCCCTCTAATCTGTTGGGTCCTTCTAAAATCAATATTTGCAGCATGATATACAATGGCTAGTAGGGATGGACACAAACTGGCTGATGAACTAAAGTTCGTCATGAATTTTGGCCAGTTCATGGTTCACAAAGCGATGTTCACAAACTGAAGAACTGCAATAAATGTTCACGAATTTGGTGCAGTTTGTGGTGGTTCACAAAGAGCAGAAAGCAGCTGTTTGGTTCAAATGGCTAGGAGCAATTTAAACCACTGCTTCCTATGAAAAGCCATTTGACACCCTACTTTCTGCTTGCCACTGCAAGGAGCTTTTGTGGGGAGCAGAAAGCATTGGTTTAAATGGCTCCTAGCTGTTAAGCTGTTCAGTTTAGACTTTAAATGGTTCATGAAACAATACAAACCAGGTTGGCAACCTCCCGGTTCATGTCCATCCCTAATGGCTAGTTCTGAACCACTGTGGTTGTACAAAAATTGGAAAGGAGGCTAGACCAACATTCTCAGTTGCATAAGTATTTCTGTTACACAGCTCAAGAGATTTGCCTCAGGAACCTTTGCGATGCCACATGTGACCCAAGAGCTGGACATTAGCATCTATCACAGCACTGCATTATGGATCTAAGGCTGCAACCTTTGTATTGACATCCCTGAAAACATTATGTTCCTCCACAGCTTCTTGGACCTGTGTTGTCTTGAAGGGTTTTGCTTGTATAAAAAACAACAACAACAAAATATTCCTTGACCATGTCCAGCCATCCTGCAGTGGCTCCTGCATGTTTAGATGTTCCCTCAAATCCTGTAGTCAAATGTCTTTCTATCACTATAGCCTGATATTACATTCATAGTAAGGGATGCAAGTATTGCCCAAGTATAAAAGAGAGAGATACATACTTAATGGGTAGGAGATGGGGAAAGAGTCACTCAGCACACAACAGGGTCAGGTTCCATTATTTATCTGAGGAATAATATTTATGTTTTGTGAACAGAGCTCGAAGTAGAAACCTGCCTTGGGTAGGAAGCGGCACACAGTAGTACACAAAAACTCTCTCCCTATTCTTTGTGTTCAGTGAGCCTTCTGCATTTTTCATATGGATTTCTTATTACTTTTTTCAGTTGAGGGAGAGAAAAAGAGAGATAGCTCTATAAGTCTGACTTTTAGGAAGCATGGATAGCATACAGCTTTCCTAACTGCCAGGCAGCTCTGCCTTCACAAGAGTCTAGCTGGTCTGATTATCTGAAAATCGAATAATGTTACCAATACACCAGCTGCTGCCGCCTGAGCCTCAGGATCTCTACAGCATCTGCTCTGCTAGGTACAAAAAAAATTGCTCTTTTCCAGTTTTATATTCTGCATCGTTGCCTTCTGTTCAGCTTGCTAGCTTTGTGCATCTTTTCCCCTCCTGTCAGTGTCTCTTTTTACAGAGCTACATTTTTGAATTTGTGACCTTACAGCACTGGAGACCAAAAGGGATGAATCGACCTGAGAAATAAAAGGCTCTGTCAGCCAAGGAGGAGAGCATGTAAAGCTGCCTTCTTTTTTTTTCTTCCTGGCAAAGGTTTATGCAGAATTTTGTCACCCTTCCTGAGCTCTTGCAGGTCTAGTAGGCTTTGGCCAAGGTCACAAGATTCAGAGTTAAGCAGCATGTAAGGATATTAGGGCCAACGGATAGGGTGGTAGAGTGTAGGCAGAAGGCAAGAGTTAAATTATACTGACTATTGCACCCCATTCCACTCCCTCTCTGCAAAACAAGTCCATATCTCATTCTCTCTCTCTTTCTTCCAGATTTGCCATGCTGCACATTTATTTATTTAGTTTATTAGGTTTATATCCCGCCCTATCCCAAAAATGGGCTCAGGGCGGGTCACAACAATTAGGCTCTAAATAAATAATAGTACCATATAATAAAACCAAGTTAAAACAATCAGACAATTAAACATGATGGCAGCAAAAACAGACAAAAACTCCAGGGCAGTCCTTAATGCCTCCTGTAGGATGATTAGTTCAATGATGTATTTCTGTGGGCAGAGGAGGCTGAGATGGATTGGATGTCTGCCTTATACTGAATCAGACCATGGGTCCATGAAAGTCACTATTGTCTACACAGACTGGCAGTGGCTCTTCAGGGTTTTAGGCTGAGGTCTTTCACATCACCTACCACCTGTTGTTTTTTTTAACTGCAGATGCCAGGGATTGCACTTTGGACCGCCTGCATACTAAACAGATGCTCTACCACTGAGCCGTGGCCATGCAAGAAGTTCTATTACATCCAATTCATGCTAGAGAACCAGTGGGGTTCAAATCCCCACTCTGCCATAAAGCTTGCTTGGGCCACTCTTTCTTGCTCTGACCATAACCTACCTCACATGGTTCCTGAGGGAGAGAGGACCTTGTACGCTGCTCTGAGATTCTTGGAGAAAGGGCAGGATATAAATGTACTCAACAGTTAGGTACTTCCCCCCCACACAAACCTTCCCTCACCTTTCCAGGTGCCCACTTGATGGCTTCTTTTGGGTTGATGCTCTTTCAAATCCATCCCTGACCAAAATGGTATGGAACATTCTTTATCTTCATTATTCCTTCATTCTTGATCATAACATTTCAAATGATTCAGATTTTAAAAATTCTTTTCTGTGTTCAAGCACCAATTTAGTAATCCACTCATCCATTGTATAATACATTCATGTATGAAATTTAGATGTGAAATTTAAATGTGCAACCCTATCCCGCTGTGCTAAACAGAGCATTACTTGATTTTCAGGGCTCAGGTTTACTTTGATGCACCACAATTGATCAGCTACAAAATTAAAACTGAAAACATGTCATATGCTTTGAAGCACTTTTTCTAGATGAGTAACAATGCTACCAAGATCAATGGTACAGCCATGGGCACCCACATGGCCCCACCTTGCTAAACTCCTACCCACTCATACCCAATCTCTTGTACCTGCGATACATCGATGACATCTTTATTGTCTGGACACATGATAAGAAGTCCTGGACAAATTACACCAGGCAGTCAATGACTTTCACCTCACCATGACCCTGACAATGAACCAATTTATGCAAGAAATACATTTTCTGAACACTACTGTAAAAATACATGACAGATGCATAGGCATCACCTTATACTGGAAACCAACTGACCAACAAACATACCTACATTCCTCCAGCTACCATCTTAAACATACCAAACAATCCATTGTGTACAGCTAGGCTCTACACTACAGCCGATCCTACAGACAGAGATTCTGTTCCAATCCTACAGACAGAGATTCTCACCTGAGATAGCTACAACAAACCTTTTTGTAGCTAAAATATCCACCTGATGAAGTCAAGAAATAGATTAACAAAGCCGGAATGATACCTGATACCCAGAGAAGACCTGTTGCAATACAGGCCAAAAAGACACAATAACAGAACACAAGTAGTCACATACAGCTCTCAGCTCAAAACAATTCAACACATCATCAGTGACTTACAACCTCTACTGGATTATGACAGTTCTCTTTCACAAGTACTGGGGAGCAAATCTTTTCTTGTGCACAGACTGCTCCGCAATATCAAACTTCTCCTCACCCACAATAATACAACATCTAATTTGAACATGGACACTGGCACCAGAGCTTGCTATAAACCCAGGTGCCAACTTTGCTGCCACATACACCCAGACAACACAATCACTCGACCTAACAACATCAACTACACCATCTCAGGCTCATTCACTTGCTCATTTTTTAACATTGGATATGCCATTAACTGCCAACAATGCCCTTTGGTTCTCTACAGGGCAACAGGGCAACATCTACACCAAGAAGAAGAAGAGATTGGATTTATACCCCGCCCTTCACTACCCAAAGGTGTCTCAGAGTGGCTTACAAACTCCTTTCCCTTCCCCTCCCCACAACAGACACCCTGTGAGGTAGGTGGGGCTGAGAGAACTCTGACAGAGACTGCTCTTTTTCAAGAACAGCTGTGCCAGAATTATGGCTTGCCCAAGGTCATCCAGCCAGGTGCAAGTGGAGGAATCAAACCCGGTTCTCCCACTTAACCACTACACCAAACTGGCTCAACAAAGGATAAATGGACAAAAATCTGACATCAGGAACCACAAGACTGAGAAACCTGTAGGAGAACACTTCAGCCTTCCAGGCCATTCAATGAAAAACCTCAGAGTAGCTGTTTTATTGCAAAGGAATTTCAGAAATAGACTAGAATGGGAGATTGCTGAGTTACAAGTTATTACAACACTCAGGACAATGGAACAGAGATATTGGTTTCTTATCTCACTACACATGCTACTGTCATTCAGTTCCCACATCTGTTTCTAAACTTTTTTTATTATGCAGTGTACTAATTTGCTGCTATTCAAAGGTCTTACCAATTGCCTTCATACAGTTTTAGCTATATTTACTGCTCAGCTACTTATGCATCTTGATTCTAATTGGCCCTTCCTGGCAATAGCCTTCCCACACTCTACCTAGGTGTAATGGTTGGTGACTTCTGTTTCAGTGTATCTGAAGAAGTGTGTGTGCACATGAAAGCCTATACCCAGAATAAAACTCTGTTGGTCTTAAGGCTGCCACTGGATTCAAACTTTGTTCTGCTGCTTCAGATGAACACAGCTGCCCAACTGAATGCTACCTTAAGCAGAAGTAAATCCCACCACGGCAGGTAAATGTGCATAGGACCAGGGCTTTTTTTGTAGAAAAAGCCCAGCAGGAACTCATTAGCATAACAGACCACACCCAATAGCTGAAACTCATTAGCATATTAGGCCACACCCTGCCACCACAGCTCATTAGCATATTAGGCCACAACCCCGTGTTGCCAAAAGTGTGGTCATCCAGCCACACCCACCTTTTGCTTCTTATTCTGTTTACCTTGTTTGTTGTCAAAACCCAGGGCCTTTTTTTGTAGCGAACTCCTTTGCATGTTAGGCCACACACCCCTAATGTAGCCAATCCTAATGAGTTTCTGCTGTTGGGTGTGGCCTATTATGCTAATGAGTGCCTGCTGAGTGTGGCCAACTCGGGAGCTAGCCGGAACTCCGTTCCTGTGCGTTCCTGCCCAAAAATAGCCCTGCATAGGACTGAAGCCCTAGTAAACTCCAACCCAAATGATTATTGGGAAGTAAACTCTGCTGAGTTCACTGGGACTTATTTCCCAATAGAAATGAGTACAAAAATGCAGACTTTGTTTTAATTCTTTCTAACGGTTACTGATATACTTGCAGGAGGCTGCAAAATATTATTGATGTGTAAGAATCTGGAGTTATTCCTTTTATCTTTACCCAAGACTGCATTTGAACTTTTCATTTCAAAGCATTTTAGGATAATTTAATTTCTGAAGGACATTTTACTGTTGTGTTGCATTTTTTTAATTCCACCCTTTTTTAAAAAAGAAAGCAGGGCAATATATTTGGGGTTATTCTATTTTTGCTTCACAACCATCTGATTAGATAAGTTAGACTGGGGAAATGTGACAGGTCTAAGGTTATGCAATGTGGCTTCCCAGCTGAGTAGAAATTTGAAGTCACACCTACCCTGGCCAAGTCCAACAGTTAAATTGCTACTGGCTCCCTCTGGGCTTAGAGTCTTGAATTTATCTTAGGTAGTTATTCATTGCTGGATTACTCTGTCAACAATACCTGAAAGGACTGTTCCTTCTAAAAAGTGGCTCATATATTAAACAGAAGATTGTGGGATGAGCAGGCTACTTCTGGGAAGGAAGGTAGGACTAACACAGACTTCAGCCTGATACAAATCATGGTGCCTTCAGTGTGAGTCTAAAAAGAAAGATATGTGTGTGTGTGGGGGGGGAATCTAGTAGAGTTTAAGTCCCTAAATCTATTATTTTCAATGACCAAGCCATATATGATGCTGCATCATGGGTAAAGGAGAAAACAGTGCAACTACAGGTGCTGTTCCATAATCTTCCTTTTCCTGCATTGCTAACAGTAGCAAAGATCAGGAGTGGTTTCATTGGGAGAATAGTGCAGAGGGAAAGGGTCTCAGGCTCAGCCCCATCTTCTAGCTTCTTCCAGAGCAAACTGGCACTTGCACTTCAGTAAAAGCAAAAATATCAGTTTCCTACTAGTATGACCAGCTTCCCCTCATTCTGGCTGGTTGCTGGGTGAGATTTTTTTCATATAATGGAGAAAATGGAAGACAGGCCCGTTTTTAACTGTTCAGGCCCTTTAAAGGCAAAGATATTTGCTGTGATGCACTTTTAAGACCTTGGTAGCACTAGGCTTGCAGGAAGGGGTGTCATGTACCAGACTTCTTCATAATTTCATAGGTAGCCTTTCTTTGTCAAGTAATGTGCTGCACTTCTAAGAACCAGGTTGTTACTAGCAATGTGTCATGACTAAGTGTAACATGTGGAGAGCATACCAAGATGTAACTGAGTTTGATTTTGTGCATGTCCTCACCCCAGCATCCAGCTTGTGAAAACAGCACACTCAAGTCTTCTTTTTTAATCACCTGCCATAGTTTGTTGTGATCCACACAGTCAAAGGCTTTAGCATAGTCAATGAAGCAGAAGTAGATATTTTTCTGGTACTCTCTTGCTTTTTCCATAATCCAGCGAATGTTGGCAATATGATCTCTCGTTCCTCTACCTCTTCGAAACCCAGCTTGTACTTCTGGTAGTTCTCTATCCACGTACTGTTGAAGCCTAGCTTGTAGGATCTTGAGCATGACCTTGCTAGCGTGTGATATGAGTGCAATTGTGCGATAGTTTGAACATTCCTTGGCGTTGCCCTTCTTTGGGATTGGAATGTATACAATGTAAACAAACAACAGAGTAGAACCTTCATGAGGGATGGAGCTTGAGCAATCATTTTGGAAATGAGAGGGCCAGGAGGGAGGGGTAAATTTTTTGATGATGATGATGATAAATGTTACAAGCATAAAACAAGCTCAAGTCCTGGTTTTAAAATATTCATTCGTAAGCTGCTCTTGGTGCTATTTTTAATAGAAAGGTGAGCTATAATAAATCTTATAATGAATGAATGAGCTTGGAAGCCAAATTATTGGAAATTGTACCCTTAAATCTGAGGCATACCGTGGAGGGCATGGTGCTGGGGATGAGCCTTGGCAAACCCTAATTCAAAGGAAGCCTTGCTTGATACAAATGTGACTTGTGCTCCATCACAGGTCTGTTTTCTCAGACCATCAAAATAATCAGCTGATTTCCTTGCATCATTACAGCTTCTGAATTTATAAAATGACTTCATCAGCACTCAATTAGAGCATATGAAATAATGATGCCATTCACCTGGGGAGTACTTTACAGTGCATTTATTCTGAGTTGGAAAATATTTCAGCATAATGTATTGCTACCTTTTTAGAAAGAACTTTGTGGCTGATATTTTATAGTGTAACTTATACAACTGTTTTCCTTGATCCACTGCCACAAAGCTATTCTAAAAGTATGAAAAATGTATTAGGCCCTGATTATAAGTCCTATGAAATCATTGTCCAAATAAATTTGCTACACTATGACCCAACTCTAGATTTTTCTTTCTTTAAGGAGGCCATACTAACTTTTTCTCTCGTATAGTCTATTCATCCCAATAGGACTGGTACAAGAATACCTCTTGGTGGACGGCATGTGAAATAAATAAAAATAGAGTAAGAACTATGAGCAAGGGAACTTTGTCCTGCTCATTTCATTCATTTAGATGGGAAAGTGTGCATGATTTGAACATGGGAAATATACTGGAGATATAACTATGTAAAAGAAGGTTCCTTATTTGTGAAGGCCTTCTAGTACTCAATTTGTAAAGGATTTTTTAGTAGCCTGGTGGATCCTATGTTTATCGAGCCAGTTATACATTTGAGGAAATAATAATACTACTAGTAGTAGTAGTAATAAATAATGCTTGGGAGTATTTAAAGTGCTTAATGCACTTTATCAGAGTAACCCTTACAATCACAGATGAGGGACCCAGGGGCTGTGAGTTACCCCAATGAATTCTTGGTGGAAGGGAGATTCAAACCAGCAGCTGCCTGGTTCTCAGCTCTTTATCTTAGCCACTCTACAACATTAGCTCTCAAGGTCAATCATTTTGGAAAGAATCAGCCTTTCACTAGGGTAGTTCTTGGTTGATTACAGCTTTGTCCTTCTAAATAATATATCATTCAATAACTAGTAAATCTTTGTTTCTTTGTAACTTTGAAGGCATAGGTTTTGTTGCTGATGATTGGTTTTGGTGAAATCAGTATTTTGCTCCCTATGGCTTTGGAAATGTTTATTTACAGAGTCGAGGAGGGGGAGGAATATTTTCTTAATCAATTGTTCTTTCCTGGTGTTCAGAAACTGAACTTACTCTGCTCTCTATGCCCATTTTCTCAGGTTGAGAAACCCTTCAGCTCACACAATCACAATTTAAAATGAGCACTATTTCAAGCGGCTTTACATCATTCAATCTGCAACTGACTGGGAAGCTACTATTGGGGCAGGCTCAGAATTCACCAGATTGCTGGAACTGTACATCTCCAGGGGTCATAATGGATAAGTTAAGTGTCATTTACAATCAGCTGCATTTTCAGTGTATGTGTTGCTTTTAGACCTGTGCAGTTAGAATTAGCTATTAAATTGGCACATATGCTGACTTGATAGACTGAACTACAGTTCTCAGACTGCAGAGCAAGAACACAGAAAGTGTTTGCCACCCAATTGAGAACAGTTAGCTTTGGGAGTTGGGCAGACAAGATAAAACAAGAAAGAGAAGTCATACTAGAAAGAAATGTCATGCAAATCCATCCTGACCACTACAGGATAAAGACAATGATGTAGCACACCACTGTAAATTGGGTTGATAGTAACCAGGGGATGGAGAAACAACCACAAAAAAGACAGTGGTAGAACGTATATGCACAAAACAGCTGAGCAACACATTTTAGAACAATTTGGGGTGCCTAATAAAAAACAAAAAAAAAATCCGTTGTTCTGGGATGGTGCTTGCACTTTGCAATCAGATTGTGATTTTACATGACTACTTTGAATGCTTCAGATTTTATGAACTGCATTGTCTGAACTAGTCTACGGTGTTGGTGCAGAATTTTTCTGCACTACATCACTGGTGCTTTTGCTAACATAATCATCGTGCATTTTAACCTTAACCTATAGAATCTTTACTTGAAACCTTGTTGATATAACTATTTTAATTCAACAGCACCCAGTAACAGAGAAATTCAATTATTAACATTACCTACATACACCCACCCACACATGATATGTATTTCTTGTGCCTTACTGCAGTATATCCACCTGACTCCAGAATAAGCATGAGAACAGCGAGGGTTATACTGAAATGTCAAAAGGAGCTAAACTGAACTCCTAGAGTCTGAAAAAGGATTTGGCATGAATAAAGAACTGTGGGGGTGGCCAGTTTCACTCCTAGTGAACCAGGAACAGACAGTAATATTCAGACTTCTGTTTTCTACAGTCACTGGCTTGTTGGTACTGAACGTGTGTTGAAGTATTGTGCTGCTTCCACCATAAGGAGACAATTCTGAGTTTTGTTAGTCTCTGTGCTGTGGCACAGATGGCCTGTAACCTGAAATTACCCCATAAAGAAAACACGGTGATTCTGTAATGGGAATTTTTGTTTTTTGTTTTAAAAAAGTAGTGTTCACATTATCTTGATATGCTGCAAAAAGTTACTAATGGCACTCGGGCCTCCAAAGTAACAGCTGACAAAATACCAACCAACTTCTGTGGCAGTTAAGTGCATCTTCTAGCTAATTACATTTCAGTTATAGTGGAATTCAAAGGGAATTTGGAGATATATTCTCAGGCAAAACATCTGAAGGAATTTAGATAAAATAAGATTTTACACATCTGTAATTGTCACCTAGAAAAAGAAAATTCATTACCATCTATAGCACAATTCAAGACAAATTAAAGGCCTCAGTCAGGGAAAAAGTCCATATGAAGGATTGTTGAAAGAAAGTTTGTTGCACATCTTAAGTTCTTTATGAAATTCCGGTGCAGCCTATAAACCCTCTAATGTTTTCCTGTGTGTGACCTTCACAAATCATACATTTAGAATCTACAAGTCTCTCCTGGCCACTAGCAGGTGTGGGGATAAGGTTGACAGCTCCAGGTTGGGAAACTCCTGGAGATCTGTGGGTGGAGCCTGGGGAGGACAGAGGCTTCTGTGGGCTACAATGCCATAGAGTCCACCTTCCAAACCATCCATTTTCTCCAGAGGAACTGATATCTGTAGTCTGGAGATGAACTGTAATTGTAGGAAATTCCCCAAGCCATACCTGGAGGGTGGCATCCCTAGATCAGAGCTACCAACAAGAACTTGTTTGGCTCTATCACAATCACAAATGTGTCTTAAATCTCCCCTAAATCTCCTGCAATGTTTTATGCTATGCAGAGGTCATTTCGGGGGGAATCGTGGGGGATCGCAGTTCCCCCGGGTGAGGTATGGGGGGCGGGGCACATGACGAAGCCCCGCCCCCTGCTTCTGGCCGCCCCGCTTCCGGCCCTCATTCATCCAGGAGTAAGCAGGAGAAGAGAGAGGGTAAGTTGCTTCCTCCCTGCCTCTCCCCACCCCTGCCTGCCTGGGGCCAGGGAGGGCCTTCGCAGGGCTCCCTTGCACTCCCACCGGCCTTGCAGGTCCACCACCGGGCCCCTCATGGGGCTCAGCAGTGGAACTGCAAGGCCGGCGGCAGCGGCCGGGACCGTTGGGGGCGGGGGGTGTGGCCTTATGACACACTTCCGGTGATGTCAGGGGGTGTGGCATATGCTAATGAGTTATGCTAAAGTTCCCCTAGCTCTATTTCTACGAAATGACCCCTGATGCTATGTATTCCTTTTCATAGTGTGATGCAGTTTCATGAGAAACACAAATTTATTATCATTCCTTTTTGAGCTAATACTTAGAATTTGGAATGTGCCTGGGAGCTCTGCTACTCATGCACAAATGTGATCAGTGCCTACAGTAAAGGCGGGAATAATGGCTAGTCAAGGATACCATTTAAAGCAGTATGGTTTATTCAGATGCCAAACTTTGATTCAGGAGTATGTGAATAACCTTTTAAGAAAACTTGAGGATTATTTATGCAACCTCTTCATCTTGCCTGCTGTCAGCTGGTTAGTCATTTCCTGTTTTTAGCAAACCATAGTTTGCTGTCATGTCAGAATTGACAAACTGTAGGTTTAGCAAGTCCCATGAAACATGATTCCAAGCTTTGGAAACAATTTTTAAAGCTTCATTCACATAGCTTAATATTATGTCTGAATCTTGTCTAAGTAAATAATTATTTTATTTTGCCAGGATCAAGTATGCCCAATACAATGTTGTTGTTTAATTAGAGCATGAAACATTCGGCCAATAACTCCTGTTCATTCATCTTTCATTTTTAAAAAAGTTTGTGAATGCATACTTTTCCAGACAGTCTCACCCCAATCTAAACTTCAAAGCAATGGGAGGGAAGAGAACTTGGAGGGCATGTAGAGGAGCATCTGGGGGAAGTCCCCTGCTACTTTGATGTCTCTAGCTTGCACAGGATTTGTTCTATACACTCCTGAACCTGCACCTGTCATTTCCCCAGAAAGCACTTTCCTGGGGAGATCTTCTATGGGAGACTATAACTCAGATGCTGTAAATCCAGTCCTCACCAAACTTGGAGGGCAGGTAAGGGAGAATCATCCAGAGATCTCCTGTGATTTTGGTGCCTCTAGCATGCCTGGGAGAGCGTGTTCTGCCACATCACAAACCTTATGAACTGAATTGGTTAATTTGGTGGTTAAAAGTTTGTGACAGTTTTTGGTTTGTGAACCAGGCATGCCATGAACCACTAACCGATCCACAGTTTCCAAGTTCATGCCCAATCCTCGTTGGGAAGGCTGTAGGGTGGGTGAAAGAAGGAAATGCTGGTACTGCTGGTGGGATCATTCCTTTGCTGTTTTCCGTCCTTAAAAAATGGCAGATGTGCACTTCAGAGATCAATATGGGGAATGTACAGCAACATTTCTGCTTTCACAGGGTTGATTAAATAAGGCTGATTAAAAACAAACAAAAATAATAAAACAGCTGATGTGCTGAGTTGCTCACCTTCACCCTATCAATAGCTGAGAAAGAATATGAGGTGATGTCTCTCAGACTGAAAATTGACAGAGGATCATACCAACGAGAGAGCAACATGTGAGCCAACAGCCATGACTAGAGAATCTTCTTTCTGTTTCAGCTGTGGGAAGCTTCCATATTGCTCTAGTAAGGTCCTTGCCACACGGCAGGGAAAAGGACAGCTGAACTGCGGCTAATCTGAGCCGCACCAAAGTTGAGATGCCGTGGCGGGATCCCACGGATCCCCCGAGGCGCGGCACGGCACTCCCTGGCACGATCAGATGCCGGGGAGGAAGAGTCGGATGGGAGGGGGAGTCTGCCGAACTGCGCATGCTTGAGCATGCACAGTACGGCTGGGGCCGGGATGCGCTGGCGCAAGGACGCGCCGGCCAATCCCACGGCCAGGCTTGAGGTGCTCTACTGGAAAGAACCACCTAGGTAGGTGGTTCTTTTTTAGTGTGCGTTTTCGGCGGTAGGGACAGATCAGGGACAGGCAGGCAACGATTCCCAGATGTTGCCATGGAATCGCGCCCGTTTGCTCCACCCCCGTTCCATTCCCCTCCTGGCCCAAAATGCCTCGTATGAACAGGGCCTAATTGGCACTGCACAGTAGCTAATAGAGAGCCTCAAATTGCCCAATTCATATTTCACCTCAGCCATGAAATCATTAAGTAGCCTTAGGCAGACCACTGTCTTTCATCCGCAATGAAACATCGGCCCTGCACTATAAAGCACTATAAAAGTTCTTAGGCTGCATTCATAAGATACAAAAAAACATAGTTTACATACCATAGTTTGATTAAATGTTACTATAAAGTATGAATGTAGGAAGCTCAACAAACTGTGCTTTGTTGATGGGTCCTAAACCAGAATCCTAAACCATGGTTTCTACATGGCTTGTTACTTATGATTTGTATTAACTGTGATTAGTCATGAAGTCTGAATGAACAAATCCCAGTATGTTCAGTAGCACCACCCCTCCTAGCCTCCTGAATATAGAAAGGGAAGCCTACACCAAACTTGCCATTTCATTTGTTTATTGATGGCTCCCTTTCTTTCACCTTTTTTCTCTCCACACACCCTCTCTTCACTGGTGTTTCTTTTTAGAAACTTCAGTTTCTTTAGAAGGGAAATTTAAAAGTCATCAGGGGGGGAATGAGGCTGATCTTCCTGGCATGTTGCAGCAGGCTAGCACCTGTTGAGGTCTATCAGGAGTGACTTTTTTCTTCCTTTCTCTGCAGGTGTTTAACCTGGGAGGGGCCAGAATTAGAAGCCTTTAAGCAAGAGCCAAAGGACTTTTGTGGCTTGCAGCTGGGGCTGGTAGGCTATGGCCTGCATTAATCAGCTTGGTGAGCTGAGAACAGCCCATATGTATTAGCACTTGTTTTGAAATTTGGAGCTTTTCACTGTTTGTAAACACCTTTCGCCATGACCTGGATGTCCTAGGCTAGCCTGACCTTATCAGATCTTGGAAGCTAAGCAGGATCAGCCTTGGTTAGTATTTGGATGGGAGACCTCCACAGAATTCCAGGGCCGCTATGCAGAGGAAGGCAATGGCAAATCAAGTTAATAGACAGAATTCCAGGAAACCCTTTGGGGCTACCATAAGTTGGCTGTGACTTGATGGTGGTATACACGCATGCGCACACACACACACACACGCACACACACACACACAAGTAACTTTGGGCCCCACTAGGAAAAAAAGTGGTCTAAAATGATGAAAGAATAAGAACTGGAAAAGACATATTGCAGAGCACAATTTAGGGAATGTATTGAATTGGCTAAACAGAGTGAGAGAAAGGTGTCTGATGATCATTTAAAGGGAAAGTGGTGTGTGAGCACTGTAAAAGATCTAGTTTGTTTCACAACAGGAGTCCAGCATTTTGGTGAAGCAGCTAGATAGAAAAGGGGATGTTGCTCCCTATCTTCTCCAATGAGACCAATATCTTTTTGCACCCCAAGACCGTCCTGCCTCCCAGAGCCATAGGTGTGAATGAATCCATCCTTTTGATAACAAGTCAGGGTCTCTCAATTAAGGTAGTTAATTAAGAAAAAGTAGGTGGGCTGCTGAGTACTTAAGGGGCACATTATTCAAAGATCTTTTGTGTGGCTCTCCAAAGTTCCTCCAGCCTACAATAAATCATGAACCAAGTTTGCAGGACAAACACCAAGGCTCTGAGAAGCTCCCTCACATTGTAGATTGTGCAAAAGTGAATGGCTTTCATTAGATTTTCTACAAATAAATTGCCTAGTATACACACATGCACACACACAAGGAACTGGTGATACAAGCACACACAAGCAACACTGGATCATTCAGCTACCCTGCTTTGACTACTGGCATTTTGCTTCCCATTTATCTATTCTGTAACTTGAGTAGGTAAATAAAGTTACTTACTGGATAAGTATCTGCCTCATGTCCCTCACCTGGGATATTTATTGCACCAGACTGTCAGTTGTACACACTAGCCTCAGATGTTTCCTGCCATGGAATCCATGCTCAAGTTCTTTTCATGTAGGGGAAGGTTTTCACATGCCTGGACTGACATGGGGACTGATTTCAGTAACAGGGAGGAAAACCGATTATTGCAAGCATAGCATGAGGAGGAGGGGGAGTCTTGGCTCGCTCTAGGCTTCTCCTCAGTTCCCTCCCATCCGAACAATAGCAAACAGGCTACACATACAGCAGTACAAGAGAGCTCAAGGTATCATTTGGAGGTTTTGCTTGGAAGTGGAGGAAACAAGCTATAGACTAGCTTGGATTTATAAACAAATTATGGTTTGCAATGTATGTCTGATAGACTAACCAGGGTTTGTGCAACACATCAAGATTTACTATGACCTCTGAATTTAACTCAGTAATATTAATATTGATAGTAAGAACTCGTTAGCAGCATATACTAGGACCCTCAGATTTTTAAGGCAAAATGTTTTTTTTAAATATAAATTAATATAGAACCCAGGAAGGATATATGAATTGAGTCCTGAGTGTGTTGTATACTGCATGGTTGTCTGTCTTCAAAATACTCTGGGTCTGCAGCATTGGTCAAGGTAAGTTTAATTATATCCATGTTGGTGGAAGTAAATGCACTATTTTCATAGTCTGCTTTGCTGTAGAGACCTATGCGATGCAATGGAACCACAGGCTTGCCTACAACCTAAGCCTCTTGTTTATCCAACAGGCTGAATCCAGAGAAACTGCAGCTGCAAAGCTCTCAGAAGCGTCTTAGATTGCATGGACTTGCTGGAAGGTTATAAGAAATGCAAGCAGGATTCCTTCCTACCCCCAGTGCCTTGTGTATGAATCCTAGGAGACATGAAGGCTATTTTACACACTTCATGTCCTCTAGTATAATTTTTATGATTTTATAGGTGCTCTTAAGATTTTTATTGCATGTTGCCTTGGATAGAGCCTTCCACTGAAAGGAGGTAGCTAAAATTTAACTAACTAAATAAATAGCAGGCTTGTTTAGCTGGTTGATAAAACCCCAGCATTTTTCAACCAACTTCTCCAAGCCCATCTGGTCTTGTGACTCCTGGCCTATGGCTGCTTATTCTTTAAGCGGGTCTCTCCACCAGCTGTGCATACTTAGTGCCCATAGCTCTACCCAAGTCCCATGTATTGCATCCAGGGTCCAAATATAATTTCTTTGGCCTAGTACAAACTTGTAATCTGTTCCCCTCCCCCCCAGTTATATCTTACCGTTTCAGGAAAGAAACATGTCTGTTTTGCTTTGGAAGTGACATAAATACATTGTGCCATAGAAACAGTCTAACAGCCTTTATTGGGCCTCTCTTGCACTCCTCAACTCTAGCAATGTACACAGGCAGACTGGTTGTTTAACTCACAGGGACATTTTCCAGTGGGTCAATGCCTTAGTGAGCTACTGGTGGCCAGGAGCAAGCAGAGCTAACCCCCAATAACTCTGCCACTGCTTCAGGGGCCAACTTGGCCCAGATCCTTCAAAAACAAGGATAATCAGTGTCACCTCATGAATTGCCTTCTCCAAGTTGTGGAGAGTACTGTCAAGTTGCAGCAAACGTATGGTGACCCCATATTGTTTTCAAGACAAGAGACAGCCAAAGGTCCACTCCTGGTAATGTGGACCACCCACCTCCCCAAGCTAAGGACCTGATTACAAAAGCTATCTTGATTTACCCAGTGGGCTTACTCTGAGGAAACTGCATTTAGGATGATAGCCTATGCTACTGCAATAATATATGTTGTAAACACTATAAAGTACTATATAAAAGCTGCTTCTGTTTCTCCTTAAGTTGATAACCTGGCATCTAGATGTATAAGAAAAAGGGTAAATGAGAAGTTTCTTAATGGCCATGGGATTTTAAATAAAATGCATTCACTATATTTTAATGATTTCTCCCCAGTTTGCCTTGCTCCCTTTGATCAATGCTTACTTATTTGTATAGCATGGGACAAGTGTTAAGAGGCAGCCATCATGTTTTCCTTTGCTTAGCAGTAAGCTCTCTGGGGTATCAAAGGGAAATACAAGAGAAAACTGACTCCTGCAGAGCTTGTGTTACATGTAAATTACTGGGCTGATAGCATAAAAAACTTGAATCTCCCAGAATTTTAAATATTAATGGAGGTTTTTTTCCTGTGTTTTATATGCTACAAAAGAAAGAGGAAGTACTAAAAAATCAATGTGTAGTCTATAATATATGGCTTTGGGAAAATCCCCACTGGATCAACATAACATATATTTATGAAGTACTATGTGTGTGTGTGTTACCATGAAATTCCCACTGATGTCAATAGGATTCAGGCCAAAATCCCACTTCATGAGGAAACAAAGGCTTGAATTACCCCAGCTTTAGTTCAACCACCAACAGGGAGGAGGTTGTGACCGTTTTTCACTGAAGTTCATCTGGTAAAGTTCCCCTGCATATCAAAGGGGAAATAAATCATTTTCCCTTCCCAGTTGGATGTTTTAATATTTCAGAGCTCCATATTCAGTTTCTTAAGTAAGAAGTGCATTTTGAATGAGCTTGGCTGCATACAAAGAAGAACAGCTGAACTGGGAGGAAATGAGCGAGAAATCAAGTGCATCTCAGCTATATTATGTTTCCGTTGCAAATATGCAGGTTATGCATGTACAGTTTAGGAGTATAAAAGGTTACATTTTAATAATAACATTAGTAAACAATATTCCCAAAGTACAGCCACTTACAGTTTCCTTTCAGTAAAGCAAAAAAGCATTTAAGGCGTAAAAAAAACCTACTTATTTTGAATGTGGGGTACATTTTGTGTCCAAGCACAGTGTTTTGCATAATGGGAAGGATGTGTTTGTGGCAGTATTCCTCTATATACGAAAGAAGGTGTCGAGTCAAATAAGCTATAAAACAACCAGGGAATAAAGTCCTCCGTGGAGTCACTATGGGTAGAGACACTGGACCCTAAGGGTTACTTAAAAGAGGTGGTGTGCTATTACCTCTCCATTTTGAGATCAGCCTAGTGGTTATGATCAGATAGGCAATAAGAGCAGATACTAAAGCAGAAAATGTTTTAATGGTGGGTGACTTCAGCTATGCATACATTGCTGGGATACAAAATTAAGGTTGCCAGGTCTGGGTTGGAAAATACCTGGAGACTTTGGGGTGGATCTGGGAGAGGGTGGGGTTTGGGGAGGGGAGGGGCCTCAGCATGGTACAATGCCATAGAGTCCACCATTCAAAGCAGCCATTTTCTCCAGGGGAGCTGATCTCAGTCAGCTGGAGATCAGTTGTAAAAGTGGGAGATCTCCAGGCCCCACCTGGAGGCTGGCAACCCTACACAAAATGTACCTCACATTCAAAATGGCAAATGTGTGCTTGACTCATGCCATAGAAACAAGGTTTCTAGACATCTTAAATGACTGTACATTGGAACAGTTACTCATGGAGAAAATTGTGCAAGTAGTGGTCTCGGACTAGGTCCTAAGTAGAGCTCAAGTCCAGGTGCAAGATGTAAATGTTACTGCACTGATTTTGAGCAGTGACCACAGTGCATTTTTGTCAATGGAAAGTTGCCCCCAAAGTCCAGCACAATAACATTTGATTTCAATAGAGGGAACTATACAAAAATGAGGGGACTAGTCAGAAAAAAGATGGAAGGATTAAGAGGGTTAAATCCCTTCAGGATGCTTGGATGCTATTAAAAACCACATTAATTAAGGTCTAGATAGAATGCATACCTCAGGTAAGGGATGATACCACCAAGCCTAAAAGCATGTCTGCATGTTGTTAACAGCTACAGTCAAGGAAGCCATACAAGGGGGGTGGGTGGAAGCTTCATTTAAAAAGTTGAAGGTTTGCCTGAATGAGGTGAATAGAATAGTGCAAAATAAGGGTAAATTAGCAATAAGGTGAGAAAAAAGACCACTTTGAGGTGCCCATTACTAAAAATATTAAAATAAACGATAATCATTTCTTGAAATACAAGGCAGTTGGACCACAATATAAGATAATGGAATGAAAGAACTGCTTACAGAAGACAGCAGAATAATGGAGTAAATTCTTTGTGCCTTCTTCACGACGGAAAATATAGAGCACGTATTCAGATCAGAAGTGCTGTATTTGGAAAGGGTGCCTGAAGAATTGAGTCAATTTGAGGTGACAAAAGCTGAAGTTCTAGGACTATTGAGCAAATTAAAAAACTAATACATCTTCAGGCTAGATGGCATATACCCAAGAGTTCTTAAGGAACTCAAATGTGAAATCATTGATCTTCTAACCAGTATATAAAAGTTATTGTTAAAACCAGCCACAGTACCCAACAACAGAAGCATCAAGCAGCATAAAGTGTGACATGGTGATTAAAAGAAATTATAGTACTTATCAACTGCCCTTTGAATTAAATTTCCCCCAAGGCAATAATCTAAGCATCTCTAAGCCAACGCAGTGCATTCTGGATAGGTTTATGTATCTGGTCTCTTTTATGTCTCTCCTGTATTATAATCCTGTTTTGGGGTGGCAAGATTCTATGCTCTCCCTCAGCCATTGGCCCGTCAGCCACCACTCAAGAGTACTTGCGTGCCATTGGCTGGGTGCTGGGTCTGCTTCACTTCCCCGCCCACTCCCCCTTCAGCCACTGTGCCCTGTCAGAATTACTGGCAAAAGGCTTTCTCTGGCTGCGGTCACACGGAGCATTAGCCACGCTAGAGCGACGGAAGACAGGCGGAGTTTCCGGGTGCGATCTCACCGGCACATCTGGGAAGCGTAGCACTTCTGTGGCTCAACTGAGGCTTCCCGCCAAAAACACGCAGCAAAAAACTAGTACCTCGGAGGTACTAGTTTCTGGAAACTGCGGGGCAAGGGCAGGCGTCTGATCGCGTTTCCGGAGACATCCGGCGCCCGCCCATGTCCCCTTGCGAAAAGGGTTTTTTCCCCCCACATCTCCGTGGATGCGCACAAGCACCCAACGGAGCATGCGCAGTCGTGGTGTACACACACAAAAAAAACATCCAGTTTGCCGCACCGCACGCTTCTTTTTTGCGCGCGGGATTGTCCTGCGATCAGCACCTCTCCCTTCCCATGGAACCTCCACGGTACCTCCACGGTACCTCAACGGGAGGTCTGATCACTTTACCACGCGTTAGTTTGCCCCGGGGCAAACTGCCACACTTCCCCCTCGCAGTTTCCTGCCCGTGTGACTGGGGCCCCTCTTGACAAAGACGCTTTTCTTGTGTGGGACTAACTCTTCCCTCAGTGGCTGTTGGTAGGTTTCACGAAATGGCAGTTACCTGTGTTTGTAAGATGGCTATGGTTCTTTGTTTAAAATATTCCCCCATAAGGTTTAATTGAGCTGTAGTTCCAGAGAGGGGCCTGCAGGGGTATCACTTACTGGGTTGAATGGGGCTTCCTCATCTGCTGGCCTACAGTTCCGAGCTGCCCCAAGGCCAAAAAGTGCGGGAAAACAAGGAATGTCCCAAAGCAGTCTTCCTCCCTGGGAGGCAGCAGAAATTCAGCCACTCCACAGTCGCTGGACAGGGGAATTAATGTAAGTTTCCCTGCTCTCTTGGGCAAGAGAGAGAGGCTGAAGTACAGGTGAGCCCACAACCTACCGAGGTAGAGAGTATTGTATGTAGGGGAATTAATGTAAGTTTCCCTGCTCTCTTGGGCAAGAGAGAGAGGCTGAAGTACAGGTGAGCCCACAACCTACCGAGGTAGAGAGTATTGTATGTAGGGTAAATAAATTCTTTAATTTGGGCTAATAATCTGTGTTGTGGTCTGACCACATAGTCTCCCCTGCTCTGCACAATACCAAAGGGAAGGGGTAGCCCAGGGAAGCAAGGAAAGGCCAGACCCTTGGGGTGCCAACTTTCCAGGGAGCCCCCAAAGATTGGGGATTCCATCTCCAAATAGGGAGATTTGGCCAGAGGGGTCTCACTGTCCTTCAAAGGCAGTGACGATTCCATGAGTGGTGGCAGCGATTTTAAGACTTGAGATAAGCCCACGGGACGAGGTGGGAGGCAAACAGCTGA
>NW_015170892.1:365316-365528 GCF_001447785.1 Gekko japonicus | reverse complement strand
TTTGTGAGGAACTCATTGGGGCCAGTCCTGACTAGGGTTGCCAGCTCTAGGTAGGGAGATTCCTGGAGAATTTCTGTTAGAGTCTGTGGAAGCCAGAGTTTGGGGAGGGGAGAGGCCTCAGCTGAACAGAATGCCATACAGCCCACCTTCCAAAGCAGTTGTTTTCTCCCGGGGGGGGAGATCTGTTGTCTGGAGTTCAGTTGTGATACCTG
>NW_015170892.1:357720-363796 GCF_001447785.1 Gekko japonicus | reverse complement strand
AGAATGCCATAGACTCTACCCTCCAAACCAGCCATTTCTTCCTGAGTAACAATTGTTGCCAATCTCCAGGTGAGGACTGGAGATCACTGAAAATTACAACTGCTCTTCAGGTAGCAGAGATCAGTTCCTCTGGAGAAAATGGTGGGCTCTTTGCCATTATACCCTGCTGAGGTCACCACAGCACATTGACGCTGAGTGCCCAAGGCCTTGACACTCTACCAGAGCCTCTTTCTAGAGCTCGTTGTATTTATTTCCACAACAAGCCGTAATACAAGTATTTTATAAAACCACCTAAGGATCAATTTTAACTTCCTGGATGACCTTGGGCCAGTCACACACTCTCAGCCTAGCCTACCTCACAGGGTTTTTGTGAGGATAAAATGGAGAATACAACAGTATAAATGTGGGTTGTAAATGAAGTAAATAAAATTAATTAATTAATTTCAATAAACAATAGTACACTACTATCTGCTTCAGAATAACTTTGTGATAGGTTTCAAGTCTGCATCTCCTCTTGCAGCTGGAGCCCAAAGGCAACGATTCAGTGGGCTTTAATAAGCTCTGGTCAAAGCAGGCAACTAAGGCTGATTCTGCATTGGCTTTTCCCTCCATTGTTTTACAAAACCCACGTTGGAACAGAAATTCCTCTCTGCATTGCATGCTGCTTTCACTTCCTTTGATCATCGGATTTTATGGTACCTTCTGTATAGATTTATGGTCATTTTATAGCCATTCAGGGGTAACTTCGCAGTCAGTACAGTGTTGTCTCAGTACAGCTTCACCTCAGTAAAACTAGCTTTGTTGCTTTAGCATTATAGGCTGGATGATGGAAGCCTCACTAATCAAAGCAGGGGATGAGGGGAAGGAGGAAAAACACAAGTAGCGTTTAGTTGCTCTTCATCACAGTTAGGAAGAGAAGACAAGAACCCAGTGAGTGAGTCATGTGATGACTCAGGATGTCTTGCCATTCTTTAGAATGGACCCTGTTTCTCCCAGCCAAAGCTTGGCAGCTAGAATCCAGCTTCCCTATTTAGCCTCTGCCACCTGACCGTGCAAAGGCAAGCACAATAGCTGTTTTTTCAGACTGAGAGAAAGCAGGGGCCCACGCAGAACCCTCCTTGCCTGAGTTGAAATGTACTGTTCTTGAATGTTGCTTGCCTGCCATTGGTTGCGTACGTGAGCAGTGAGACTCCTCAGTCCCTGAAAGATTAAGATATTCTCATTTTCCTGGCTATGACTGTTCTTATGTTTCAGCCCATGGGTCTTTGTCATTTAAATGGTTATCTCTGGAGAGGGTTATCATTACATACTTAGTTTCACTTTTTGTGGAGGAGGTGCAGACTAGAGTTTTCATAGATTGTTTAAACGTTTTAGGGGGGAAAGGCACAAATGTGAGATGGAGGGTGTGTGATACAAATCAATCCCCTTGAAGCCAAGTTTGCTAGGAGTTTCTAAGTCTGGAGCCTCAAGCCTATCTGTTGCAATGACTGATATCTTATTCTCTTCTCCTCCTCCCAGCATGGAAGATGATCTCCCAGACTCCAGACAGGTGCCACAGGGATAGCCATGTTAGTCTGCTGCAGCGCAAATAAGACTTGTTTTGTTTCCTAGGCAGATGGTGGTTAGCTGCAAATTGCTCAGTGAAGAAACTGCACATGGTCAGATGTTATTACTAGACATGCTCGAGCACCTTCCCATTCAGGTTGCATCCTGACTGCATGTGACCATCACCAAAACTGCATGTTCACTGGGCAGTACATCTTGAGTGTGAACAGCTTGAACCTGTCCAATTGTAATTGCAGTTACTATGCATATACAAAAAAAATTACTTGCATTAATCCCCTGCTTAAAAGAAGAACTAAGATAACATAGAAATAAAGAATTTAATGGGGAAAATGTTTTGCTTACTGGTCGGTGTCCACTTGACTGTCTGTCTGGCAGTCTGGACATTAGTGGCTGCGGTTTAATGGAAGATGCTCTGCTTTGCATGTAAAAGGTTCCAGGTTCAATCTCTGGCATCTCCAGTTAAAAGGACCAGGCAGCAGGTGATATGAAAGACCCAGGAGAGCTGCTGACAGCCTGAGTAGACAATCCTGTCCTTGAAGTTTTAATACAGTATAAGGTAGCTTCATGTGTGTTTGTGTGTGGCTACCAAACTGTTTGGATCTAGAGCTGTTTGCATGTGTGTTCTTGAACAGCTTGTGGGAGGTGTAGTTTACTGACCCTCCATGTCACTGAAATAAACTGCTTTTTACAATTTTTAATGTAAGAATGATACAGGAATGGCTTGCCAATAGCAAGCAATGTATCCAGTTCAATTCGTTTACATTTTGTTTCCTGCTGTGTAGATGCAAACTGAGTGATCAGTGCACTAATGTTTTGATATGTCCATGACCTTGAATGGAGATTGATTTCACCTACTGTGTAAGGATAAGTGTGGCCCCACGAGATAAATAAATGAGACTTATCTACCATTAATACAGTATAGCTGCACAGCTGCCTGGCCTGATACTTGAATCAGGTGGCCAACGGTGAGGCCAAGAATCAATTTAGGCTCAACCTTTGAGTAGTCATAGTTGGATGAACAAGGTATGTTAAGCTGGCGAACATGTTCGCCACTAAGTTCTCAACATTACCTCACACTTTCAGTGCTCACACATGACACTGAAACTAGGTTCTAAGCTCTGGTGGAGCCTGGTTCAAACTATCCTTATCCATGCAGCAAAAATAGACAGGAAAGAGGGCTTATATGCAATCCAAGAGTTCACATTTTGCTCAGATTTCTTTGGGTTTTGAAAATGGAGGCACTTGTATTGCCTTAAACAAATAAATTTGAGAATTTATCTCATGAGCTATCATTTAAATTCTAAATTGCCAGGGATCCTCATGCCTGGAAGCCATAAATATTTCCTGCCTATTCATGTGTAGCTAATAATTGAGGATTCTGAATGGTTCTTGCTCCTTTTAAAAATGTTTTGCAAGTCTTGGTGAGAGGGAAGGAAAGGGGTTTAAAAGTCACTATCCACAATTCTAGTAATGATCTGCCATTGTTCCTTGAACCTTGCCCTCTGATTGGTGGGGGCTGGGTGTTAACATTTTAGAATCTTACTGGATCGAAGTACCAGTTGCCCACTGTCAGCTTGATAAATGAAATCTAGAGGTTATCTATCCTTGCTCAGTTCCACATATTGAAGTAGAATTCGCTAAATATCCTTACTAACTGATAATTACAGCATTCTACAAGCTTAAGGAAGCACATGTTTTAACATGGCAAGGATATTATCAATATTTGCATACATAAATCAAATCCTATACTGATGACCACTGGCTTCCTATAGCAACCCTTAGAGAGCAGGCTATAAGGAATGATTTAAGCCAGACTAAAGCACATCCATACCCTGATACCTACTTCTGCCTTCAAATGTCTTAGCAAGATGGCATGGTTCACTGCATCAAAGGCTGCATATAAATCTGGTAGGAGCAACAAAGAAGAATGATTTTTGTCTACATTAAGGTGAAGATAATCAATCAATCAATTTATTTAGCTCACATGACCTATGGTCTCAAGCACAGAATACAACAAACATGTAAAATAGTGAAGATAATCAACAAAGGCCATGATATAGTAGCATTACCTTTGCAGATTTAAAGAGCATGACCAAATGAAAACATATGCCTTCTGTGCCCCAGTCATTGGCACCCCATGTTGCCCCACTTTGGAAATGGAGTAATCAGGCACTGGGGAAAGTCCGGTATTAAAGAATGCCAATGCTTCCACCCCACATTTCCTAATGTCTGACCCCCCCCCCTATTGTGAAGTCAAGCTGTTTGGGAAGTCTGAACCTTCCCTTCCATTTCTGCCTCCTTTGGCTTGTTTGTAAATCGCCCCTGATGTTGTGGCCAAGTAGTCGTTCTGGATTGGAAGTTCCCAGAGGAGTTGTTTTCGAGTGACAAATTCCCCCCACCCCACTCTTCTGTTTCTGCGTCAGAGTCTGAGAGCATTCCATGATTGACACAAGGGTAAATGCACTGACATCAATGGGACTACTCTCATGTACATCTGCACTCCCCCCCATTCCACAGAAGAGCAGCGAAGGGAAGGAGGCTGAGAGGGGCCAGAGTACTTGGCAGAGAGACTGTGGAGCTGTCAGAAAGGAGCTGGAGCTTCAGATACACACTTATGTGCATGGGTCAAAGACAAAAAAGAAAAAGAATGCTGCAACAATCTGAATGACTGACCATGAGCTGAGTACACAGTTCAGATGGTTCAGGGTGAGATGTCTGATCAAAACTTTTTGCAACTATTTAAACCACCATAAATAGAGGCACAACCAGATCACACCAAGCCTCCAGTGTGACTAAAGCCTCAGATTCATCATGAATTTTCCTCCAGCATGACTCTGACCGTTGGCCGGCCCTCTTCAGGTTATTCAGTCCTGTGGTAAACAATAGGGACGGGTTCTAACCCAAAGGCAGGAAAATTCAGCAGGGGGCAACTTTATTTTTTATATATATTTACAAACTGACATGAGTTCCTTTATTTATTTATTTATTTATTTATTTATTGTCTTTACTGTTTTTGCAACTGGAGTCATAAACAGCAAAGTTCCTTTATTTATAGAACTCCATTCCATTTTTAATTGTTATTAGTTTTTATTAAACTTAAAACTTTATAAAATACAAATGGATAATTAAGTATGATCTCAGAATTATGTATTAACCCATTGAAATCTGAACTTTCCCCTTTATAAAAGGTAAAGGTTCCCTTGCTCGAAAGCCAGTCGAATCTGACTCTAGGGTTGCGGTGCTCATCTCCGTTTCAATGCCGAAGAGCCAGCGCTGTCCGAAGACGTTTCCGTGGTCATGTGGCCAGCATGACTTTATAGCCAGATGTAAATGTAACTACCTCTCTTAAAGACAAATACTCTTACAAATGGAGTACATCCATATTGTGGTATTTAGGAATACAAGGGGTGACCTATTGATAATTTCTAGGTGCTTCATATTCCAAGCTTCTAGTAAACCCTGGAAAGCCATGGTGATACCTGTACAGAACCTTGGTCACTGGTAATTACTGATAATCATCCAAGATGGACTGAGGGGTATAGTAAACCAAAAAGTGATAATAGAGAAGCTATATTATGGCTGGAATAGTATCTTAAAAATTTGAACAATATTGCAGGTATAGTCAAAGATTCTACTAAGTTCCTCTTTTATAAGGAAAATATTAAGAGAAGGTGGATAGAAAAGGTACAGCCTTCCCTTAAAAATGCTACTCCAAATCATACATTACAAAATCAATGAGCAGCCAACATGCATGCATACCATGTGGTGCTTGCTTCGGCAGCACATGTACTAAAATTGGAGCATACCATGTGTACTCACCATACATCCCATAATGTGTGAGACCCAAATGCAGAGTTTTCACAAGACCTACTGCATCTTATCATAAAATGTATTGCCCAAAATGTGTGCATTGTAAAAAAATGCTTCTCAAAAAATATGAGGTGGGTACAAGTTCACACATCATACAACACAGTGTACTCGTATACTATTTGAGAGTCCTAAGGCTAAGTAATTATTTTTTAAAACAATCTAGTCATAAATTAATAGCACATGATTTATTGAAATATGTATAGGGCTTGTAAAAATAGTTGCTAATGAAAGAAATACACTAACCACCACTTACAAAGTACTCTGTCTGTCAAAGGAGTCATTTGATGAAATGAATTAATCCAGTGCCTTGATTCAAGCAGCTATTTGACTGAAGCATTTAACCATCTGAATTCACTTTAGGTCAAATGCCAAGAATGTGAAGTGGCAATATGGCTTGAGCAGATCTCTAAAGCATACAGCTAGTAATGAATCTCACCTGGTTATATTAATATTCATGAGCTATACTGTTTTTTAAAGAAGTCCAGATAAATGTAGTTTAAACATGCTGTTTAGTAGAAGCATATGTAAAATAAAAGTTGTTTGAATATAACAATAGGAATAGTAAAACACCAGAAAGAAATCCATGGCTTGGATTCTGATAAGAATGCTGCTCATACAAGTGGGGTTTTCCTTTATATAT
>NW_015170892.1:356475-357684 GCF_001447785.1 Gekko japonicus | reverse complement strand
TATATATATATACTTGTATTGATTTTCTTACTACACACAACAAAACTAAAACTACAAAACTAAAAACTACAAAAGAGAGTAACAAGGCACTTTAATAAGTTATTCATATGCTTTGGATATATGTCTACATGATAGAGATTATATTCAAATCTTTAAATTGTAATAAAAGTGTTCAAATAGAAAAGACAAAGATATTTTTAGTGTTAAATCACATCTGGATAGTACTACAAGTTCATTAAATGTCAACATAGGCAGTCTCAGATCTTCACTTAGGTTTCTTCTTACCTTTACTTTTCTTCTTCTTTTGCCAGGGGAGATTTACTTTGAAGGCTTTAGGAGCAGCTTATCCTAGGTCGGAGTCAGAGTCAGAGTCAAAAATTTCAACCAAAGACAGGGAAGTAGCTGTGGAAGATGAACTCTCCGTATCAGATTTCTATTGTTTGCTGTTTTTTTTTCCATTGCCTTCCCTTTCTCTGCTCTATTTCGTTGTTTGGTTGGTGTTTGTTGATGTTTAAGAAAGAGTTCTGCTTTTAATAAAGAGTTGATCTTTTCCTTTTTCTCATTAAAGTTGAATAAAAGTCCTTCTGGAAAAATCCATCTGTACTGGACATTGTTCTTTTGAAGAAATGCTATAATAATTCTGTTTTGCTTCCTTTTCTTGCGTATTTCATATGGAACATCTTTCAATATTTTTATCTCCTCATCTTGAATTTTGACTGTTGTAGCTGTAGATGCTTTAAGTATTAAGTCTTGTTGATCTTTTTGCAAATTTTACAAAAATTTCCCCTGGGATATTATTTTTTTTAACAAACTCTGAATAGGTTCTGTAAATTATATCAATGTCAGCTTGTATTAATTCAGGTTTGTTATTAATCAAGGGGGCCATTGCTTCACATGATTTCTCTTAAGTTCCCATCCTTTTTCTCTGACACCCCTTGAAATCTCAGGACATAGCTGTATCTAGCTGTAATAGTTGGTGCTTTTCAGAAGCTCTTTCTTTTTCTGCAATGTCCATTCTTTGATCTATTTCTTTGGTCTTCATTTCAACCTTTTTTATCTTTTTGGCTGACTTCTCTGATTTGGCTGTAGTTTCTTTGAGCTGTTTCTGTAAAGTATCACATTTCTGGTTGAGATTCGTCAGGTGATCCAGCAGGGGGCGCATGGTTTCAGAAATTGCAGTGGCTAACTCGCTGGTATTTTCTGGTCTTG
>NW_015170892.1:333321-356086 GCF_001447785.1 Gekko japonicus | reverse complement strand
GAGGCAGCGGTGGCGGCGCGGCGGCGAGGCCAGCTACAGAGCATTCCCTGCGCATGTGCAGGGGACGCTCTGTCACTTTCGGGGGGATTTAAACGTCCCCCCGAAATTTTTTTCAACTTTTTTTATTTTTGTGCACACATGGGGACTGGCCAACTTGTGCACAAACCTCCCCTGCCCCCCCAGCTGCCCCCGGAGCGCTGATTTAGCGATCCGCACTCCGGGGGCAACTTCGCTATTAGATATATAGATTAGCCCAAATATATTCTGTTCTGGATAGGGTGGTTAAAAACTTAAGCCTGGCATGCTTCTACACTGTAGTTTCACTACTGGGTAGGGTTCTTCCTCCGTGAGTCCCCCCCTTTCTTTGGAGCTATGCCATTTCACTGTGCCGATATTTATCCCACCACCCTTTTAATATGTGTCTTTCTTTTTGAAACTTAACTCACTGTTTCTTTCATTGCTGAATTCCTTTGTCAGGTAGATTACTCTTTTTAGTTAAGTCCTTGTAGGCTCTGGTCCAGTAACGTCTCTGAGCGCCATTGCTGGCCTCGGAACAGCGGGACCTTTTGGAGCAAAAGGAGCTCACTCCCCCCCAGCCAGAACTTTGGGAGTGGCCACTTAAGCACTCCAGGCTAGAAGCTCCCTTCAAGAGCTTCACGGGGAGGTCGGGACCAGATGATCCCCCTCCCTGCCACCTCGATCCGACTCGCCCCCATCGGAGTTCAATGGGGTGCGACCGTTGCGAGTTGCCATTCACTGGAAGTCCACAAGTGGGGTTTTCCCATTACCTTCAGCAAATTTTTGTCTGGGTTTAGTCAGCAAAATCATTACACTGAAGCAATTGCCCTGGCTGCCTGAGTGTTTCTGGGCCAGATCCAAAGAATCAGCCTTTAAAACTTTCAATAGATACTGTCTTGCTTAAAACTTGATGCTTCCATTGTCTATTTATCATCAAGATGGGACTTTCCCTTGCCTATTTTTGCTACCTTTGTCTGTTTTTGTTGGTTTGATTTATTATCATTAAACTTAATCTTATAAAACTGTCTTCCTCTTGAGGTGCAAGAGCAAGACAGTTTTACAACAATGATGAAGCAGAGTATCAATATTTAAACAGTTTAGCAGTATAAATCGCACTTAAGGTATGCATAAACAATAATTACAATTCGGGGGGAAAACACACAGAATAAAGCTGTCAGAGGGAAAGGAAGGAAAATTTATTCCAAAATCCATGAAACCAGCCAAAGATTGAGTAGACAAAGGGTTCCCCCCCCAGCTTGTGCCTAAAATGTAATAGGCTGGTGCCAGGTGAATGGAAGTGGAGAGCAGGATCCTGAGACAAAATGCCACCTGCTCTAGTGAGCACTCAAGTCACTCAAACAGTCCTCTCTGTAGCCTGGGTTTTAGAACATGAAGGGCTCTGCCTATTGTTGATTTTTATTTTGTAATAGGTTGTACAGGGATTATGATTTATATCTGACTATACAGGATATTACGAAGCTGCGGTGGCTCAAGTGGTTAAGACGCTGAACTGCAGGCTGTGGAAGGGCGGTAGTTTCAGCAGTTCGAGACCCGAGTGTGCCGCATGACGGAGTGAGCTCCCTAGTTCCAGCTCCTGCCAACCTAGCAGTTCGAAAGCAAGACATTCCAAGTAGATAAATAGGTACCACTTCAGTGGGAAGGTAACAGCGTTCTGTGCACCTTGGTGTTTAGTCATGCCAGCCACATGACCACGGAAATGTCTTTGGACAGCGCTGGCTCTTCAGCTTTGAAACAGAGATGAGCACCACAACCCTAGAGTCAGACTCGACTGGCTTTCGAGCAAGGGAACCTTTACCTTTATACAGGATATTCTGATATTCTGAATATGTGTGGTATAGTTGTCAATGGACGAATATCATTGCACAATCTTCAATAAACACCAATTTACTCTGAACAAATTAAAGAAAAGAAGACAAAAGTATTCCTAGATAATGGCCACACACAGTCTTGTATCTTACTATTTTCCCATTCTGCAGTTGTAGGTTTATGATGTATACTTTATCACCTTTAGTACATATACCTTTGGAGTTCTGTTTGAAAACTTCTCTACAATTAGCAGCTCCTCTATAATCATTCATAGGCTAATTAGTGAAGGTTTACCATCTCACTGGTGGAGTGAGGCTCTCTTATTCCTGCTCAATCCTCCAATGTGCTCCTTTTCATGCTGGAGTACCTATTTGCTATCTGTATGTCTGTTTGCTGCTGTGAGCTACCACATCTTTGCCAAATCCATTGCCATGACCTGCAGACCTTGTGCTGAATTTCCATACTGGACCCATACCACTCTCTGTTGCTCATAACAACTGAGAAGTCTGAGAAGCTAGCGAAGCAATGCTACAATTTCTGTTACCTTCCAAGATATGGCTTGCATTTTCAAGCCTCCTATGGGAAGAGTTGCCCTGTCAAAGCCTTCCATAATATATTTTGTTACTTCTGCATTCAAAGCAGATGCTCTACCACTGAGCCACAGCTTTACCTATTTCCATTAGCTCCTTCCACATCGTTATTTTAATGATGTTTTCTTTTCTTGTTTGATTCTCTGCTCCTCCACATGAAGCTTGCTGGGTGACCTTGGGCCAGTCAGAGTGCTCCCAGAACTCTCTCAGCCCTACCTACCTCACAAGGTGTATGTTGTGGGGAGAGGAAGGGAAGGCAATTGTAAGCTGCTTTGAGACTCCTTAGGGTAAAACTAACTACTACTCCTCTTCATCTCCTCCTCCTCCTTCTCCTCCTCCCCCTTGGAACTTGTGAGCAGTAGTTTATAATTCTTGTAAAATGGCAACATGTTAATACTCTATTCCTCCTGCTTAAAAAAATTGTAAACACTTTGATCAGGGGAATTTTATTTCATCTTATAACTTTTTAAAAATAAAAACCTCTTAATGCTCTCTTTGTCATTCATATCACTTCTACCATCAGTGCTTGATTTAATAGCTTCCAGAAAACACTCCTTCTATGGCAAAATGTTGGAATGTGTTGTCACATGTGATAACTGTATGTATGTTTACTGAAATCATCTTGATCAAATCTTTTTATTTTCACTTTAAAAGGAAGAAACTCTGAATTGGAAGCTGCTATCCAAGGAATTGTAGTAGTAATAATCTATCAGTAAAAGCATTGCATTTAGAAATAAATACCTGATGCAACAGAGAAAAATATACATATGATATTTCTGAAACAGGTTAAGAAGGACAATACAGAGCACATAAACAGTACCATCAAATATTTCCTTTGATGTAAGCTGATCCAAACAGATGGGTCTATGACAGGCAACTTGAGACAGCTTCTTTAGTCGAGGTACTGCATAGTCTACTGGCCTGTCAACAGTCTACTTCAGCGAGTAACCCACATGAATCACTTATAAAGGCTTTTTCAAAAAAATAAACTATGAAATTACCAGACGGCACCAGCTCATTGGAAAAAAATCTCAGTGGATAGATATGTAAAGTGGGAAGATGTATCAGCAGCATCTATGCAGCCAACAATGCTTGATAACTAATAAAAGGCAGTCGGAAGCTGGTTGGCAATGGAGGCGATCTGTAGGAATCACAGAAGGGTTCTTTGGAAGTTTATGAATGAGTGAGGAGGCCGCACCATCCGTTATATTTACTATACAATTCAACTGAAAAGCCTTCTGAGAAATAAAAAGGTCAAAGCCAGGTACCATGTTTTTTTGTTTTTTTAAAATGTGGACCTAGGTATTTGTGGCCCTGAGAAATGCTTTGAATTGCTGATGATGTTATAGCTGTATTTTGTGCCAGTCTTTTAGAGCTGAGATTGGTGTTGTTGTTTTTCAAATGTTCATCTGAGACTATACTGGAGACTCACAAGTGCCTCGTTGTGATCTATATAACAAAGGCGGGTAAAGAGAATGCTACTGGCACTTCTCTATGCAATAATTGCAGAATTCCTTATTCCAGGCCTGAAACCTTTCGAAACCTTTATCATTTCACACTGACTTTCAATGACTACGGTTAAAGAATCACTTTAAGCTTGGAATTTAAAGTGTTTTTGCTCTGAAAATTGAATTCCACGGGGGTAGGGGATTTAGATGTTGAAATATTTGTTTGTTTAAAATAGGGATGGGCACAAACCTGCTCATGAACTAAAGTTTGTCACAAATTTTGGCTGGTCAGTGGTTCATGAAGTCAAGTTTGTGGTGCTGTTCATGCCAGTTTGTGCCAGTTCATGAATATTTATTTATTTATTTTCTCATTTATATCCCACCCATCCCACAAGGGGCTTAGGGCGGGTTACATTAATTTCAATGGATACAATAAATTTTAAAACACATTATAAACATATACAATACAATAAAGTTTAAAACACATTATAGACATATAAGTGGTAGTCATAGCTTACCATTAGGAGTTTCCAGCCTAGTGTAGATAGATAAATGTGGACAGTTATCAGTGGGTGGGTGACATCAACCTTTTGTTTGTAAGCCGCCCAGAGCCACTTCGGCGGGAGGGCGGGAATTTAATTAATTAATTAATAAAAACCTCAGGTAGGGGGGCTTGTATGGACACCCGCCGTCTCAGCCAAAGGCCTGGGGGAAGAGCTCCATCTTGCAGGCCCTGCAGAATTGAATGAGATCCTGCAGGCCCCTGATCTCAATAGGAAGCCCATCTCCTGCTTTTATGATGAAAAGCTGGAGGCAATTTTGGTTTGGGGAAACTGCCTAGGTACTTGCAGCCCGAAATCAACTTGTCTTGCAGCATCCTTCCTTCTGCTATTGGTGGATCCCAGCAGGGCCAGAGAAGGCTGTCCCTTCTCCATACATTGACCCATGAGCATGAAAGACAAGCTTGTGCTTCAGGAGAAGCATTTGCATGAGGAAAGCAGTGCCAGTTGGAGCAGAAGTGACCCATGCCTCTTTTACCTTCCCCTTACAGGGATTCTCAGTTTCTACTGAGAGATCCTCTGGTTCAACCGTAGTCCATTGGAAGCTGTCATGCCCTGGTGGAGCCCCAGGCACTAGAGGACTGCCGGCCATACTGGCAAAGGATTTAGGAGAGAAGCGAAGGTCTCAGATATGGAATAGGTCTGATGTTTCACCACTGCCAGAGCCTTCTTCCTCGGGTCAACAGCTGCTTTACGTTGTCTCTCTGTTATCTCCCAGCCAGTTGCCACCAACATCCTTCCCGACCTTCTTCTGCTTCTCTCCTTTTATCCCCTCCCTACTCTCTGTTATTCCTCCCCTTTCTCTCTTTAGTGATTCTATAGCTCCCATGACCTGCCACTCACCTCTCCTGCTTTCCCCACAGGACCTCTCTCCCTTGGTCCCACCCACCTGAGTTTCTCCATGATTCCCTTCCCCAACTGCTCTATCTAGGGGCGGGGCTACTTCCGGGGCAGCTGCCTGAGCGAACGACCACGTCTGTGATGCCTCTGGCCAGCCTTCCTCCAGTAAGGTTGGGCCTTTCCATGCAATGCGCAGCTGTGCTCGAGCATGTCTCTCCTGCATCCCTCGCTGGCCACTCGGGCCAGCCTCCTGCTTCATCTTTCCCCCTTCCTTTCCTGACACGTGACTTCGGGGCATCCCTTTTCTCGGGGGAAGTGGGGGAAGAGGGGGTGGAAGCACGGTGGCTTCCAAGGGCTTGCCTTTGGTTCCTATAGTGGCAAGATGGCCCTCTGTGTTCCTGTAATGCTGTGTGCCTGGCGCATGGCGCGCCAGTCCCACCGCAGCGGCCTCGGAGTCCACAGAGGAACCCGCGGAGGAACAGAAGCAATAGAGGATGGAGCACCTTTTGGGGGGGGCATAACTCTGACTCCATAAATCCAATCCTTATCAGGGCAGGAGAGTCAGCAGGAGATCCCCTGCGAGTTTGGTGTCTCGAGCATGTGGGGGGGGGGGCATTTTACCAGGTCATGAACCTCATAAACTCAACCAGTTTGTTTGGCTCTTAAAAGTTTGTGACAGTTCATGAACTGGGCACACCATGAACCAATCCACATTTCCCCAGTTTGTGCCCATCCCTAGTTTAAAACATATCCATGCTGTCTTTCCACCCAATCATGGTCCATAGTGCAGCAATCATAAAAACATTTAAACATTTAAAAATACTATTAAAATTATTATAGCCCTCATCAATGGTTTTTAGAAATTTAGTTGCCAAACCAACAGATAGGATTCACTAGATTGTGGTTTGTGGATTTCCTCCATAATTCAAGCATTATTTGGAGAGTGGTTATTTTAACTTCAAAATGTAACTTACCTCAAACCTTCAGACTAGCACTGAGTTTTGCTTCTGTTTTTTCAGCAGAGTCTGGTGAGATGGTGCATGTCCAGGAGATGGCAAAGGGAATATGCTGAAGCTCAGTACAGATAAGACTGAGGTTCTGTTGGGTGGCAGTAGGGCCAGCTGGAGTCTGCTTGCTGGTTCTGAAGGAGGTTCCACTCCCCTTTTGCTATTTGATCTGAGGCTACAGATGGAGGAAAACCTCTCCTATGTTGTGAAAGTGCCTTTAAGTAGCTTTGTCTGGCTTGCCAACTGCAGCCTTATCATGAGACGCAGGACCGGCCACATTTCTCCATGCTCTGATCACATCCCAACTAGTGCAATATGATCTACTCAGGGCTGCCAATGAGATGGTTTGGAAACTTCAATCATTTCAAAATATGATGACTAGACCACTAGGAGTTTGAAGTTTTACACAGGCTTTTGGTTTATTTCTAAGCACGTGCTAACTGTACATGGCCTGGGACCAGCATAGATGAAGAACTGCTCTCTTCTACATTTGTACTTGCCTACTAACTGAGGTCTGCATTAGAGGTCCTGCTTTGTACAACCCCATGTTCTATAGGCAAGTGGGTGTGCAGCAAAGACAGGATCTTCTCAGTGCTGGCTCCTGTGCTCTGAAATTCCATTCCTATAGAGGCTCACTAGATGCCAAGCTTACATTCTTCCAGGCACTAGATGACTATGGCTTGATTAAGCCTTTTAGACTTCCTATATTGGCTTTAACTGCTCCTTCCTTTAATGTTTTAGGCTGTAGTTTTAGTCTTTTCTGTATGCAAATATTAGTTTATTTATAAGATTATCCTTTTAACATGATACATTTTATTAATGGTTTGAAAATGGTTTATTGTGCTTTTTTTTTTGGTTTGTTATCTATGTTTCAGGCTGCATCAGACATGGTTCTGTAGACATGGTTCTGTGGACCTGCAGATACTCTTCTGTTGTTTCAGGAAAATGCTTTTGTACATCCTGTTAAGAACATAAGAGAAGCCATGTTGGATCAGGCCAATGGCCCATCCAGTCCAACACTCCATGTCTCACAGTATCCAAACCCCAGGTGCCATCAGGAGATCCACCAGAACTCCAGAAGCCCCCAAAGCACCAAGAATACATAGCACCACTGCCACCGATGAACCTCTACTCCATATGTTCAATATATTACATCTGTATTGGAGCCAATAAGAGGGGCAAAGAAAGAGAGATGGAAGGAATATGCTTCTTTTAATCAAATAACTTGTATTCCTTGTTTAAGAGCCAGGTAGACTACAATCAATTTGTGTTCTTAATGTAATAATTTCATCTTTGAGTCTAAACATCCCAGACTCTATCCATTAAATGACAAGGATGCTCTCCTTAAAAATATGACATTTCTGTATATGAGCAAATGAGAAATTCATGGAAATTATACTACTGATGGAAGTGGATCAGGACATAGAATCACTGATGTCTGGAAGTTGCCATTAAGGACATTTGGAAGAAGAGAAAAGTGTCCTTTGATTGGCATTGCTGCAAACTGGATTTGGCTTCTTTAAGACAGAAGCACTTTGCAATAGTGACAAATTGCTTCACAGTAATTTGGGAAATGTTGAAATATGGCTTGCTAAAATATAACCTTGGGAAATAAATGTGAAATCCTAGATAATGTATATGTATTCACCTTCATAGTCTCTTAAAGCAAAAAGAATCCATCAACCCCATATTTATGCTAGAAAACCTTAGTCATTCAAGCAGCTTATGAACAGCTTTATTTGTGTTAACGAGAATGTTTGCATAAGCATGTGGAAGGGGACAATATGACTATATAATGCGATGCTAGTGCACTTGTTTAAATATATAACATACTGATGGTCTAGAAAGTGAGAGGAAAAGAATATGCTCAGTAGAAATATAACTTTTTAAATTACAAATCAAATAGTACTTGAGAATTTGAATTCCAATATCATGAACCCAATTTTGTCACTGCTAAAATGATTTCATTTTGGAAATCTCTTGTATAACTGGTTTCTGTCCAATAAGACTAAAAGTCTAGTCTCCTGAAATTTACATGAGATTTACAGTGCCAGAGTCATACCTTTCTAAACCCCTTTGATTTCAATGGGTTTAGAAAAGCATAACTCTACTTTGGATAGCATGGTAACAGAGGGTTTCACAGTCTCACACAATAGTATAGTAATTTGCAGAGCATTAGGATTCCAGTATCTCATGTCTCTGCAAAAAATGTACATGGCAATTTTCATGTGTTTAAGCACCTTCTTCCATTTGCACAGCCATACACTGACTGAAATGAGTTCCAGATCATTACAGTATAATCATGTCCAAGGCCCACTGCTTTGCTACATAGTCCATTCTGACCTACATAATCTATAGTTATTTAGAATATATACTGCAAAATAGTGGTGAGGTGTTAGCCTTG
Organism: Gekko japonicus; assembly: GCF_001447785.1. Lineage (NCBI taxonomy): Eukaryota > Metazoa > Chordata > Lepidosauria > Squamata > Gekkonidae > Gekko > Gekko japonicus. The sequence continues at coordinate 347,392 of NW_015170892.1, read as the reverse complement.
GGATCAGTCCCAGCTACCTTCATCTATTATACCTTATGGTGGTTATAGATTATGCATTACAGAGGATGTACAAATGGCTCCAATCTGTGGCTAAATGTTGGTCACATGGAAATAAATATACACAGTGATTTTTGTCTCAAAACCTCCATTGATATATTGGGGAGGGGAAATTGTGTTTTAATTGCAGGCTTTGTGTATTGTGTTTCCTTGATTGTAATAAGCACTGAAACATCCCATTAATTACATCTTCATCCTTGTGCCATGTATAGTATTTTTTACTTTGTGTATTGAACACTGCTTAAAGATGAATTCAGCCAGTCTATGGTTTATACCAGTATATGTAAAAATATACTTGCTTGAAAAGATTACAACCTAGAGGAGTGTAATGATTTCAGGTTATATGTGTGTGTTCCTTTAAATGGTTGGTAAGAGTCAGAAGAGCTGCAGTGGTTCAAGTGGTTAAGATGCTGAACTGCAGGCTGTGGAAGGTCGGTAGTTCAGCAGTTTGGGACCCGAGTGTGTCGCATAACGGAGTGAGCTCCCTTCTCTGGCCCCAGCTCCTGCCAACCTAGCAGTTCGAAAGCAAGAAATTGCAAGTAGATAAATAGGTACCACTTCAGTGGGAAGGTAACAGTGTTCCATGCACCTTGGTGTTTAGCTATGCTGGCCACATGACCACGGAAATGTCTTTGGACAGCGCTGGCTCTTCAGCTTTGAAACAGAGATGAGCCCTAGAGTTGGATTCGACCCTAGAGTCGGATTTGACTGGCTTTCGAGCAAGGGAAACCTTTGCCTTTACCTATTTAGAGGAGGGCAGGGAGCTGTTCCTGTGCAGGATTATTTCCCAGGGATGCTTTAGGTCATCCCGCACAGTGCAGGGAGGGTGTCACACTGGACGGTCTTTAGGTCCCTTTCGACTTTTCCATTGTATGAAAGCCTGGTTTACTGGGTCCACAATTGTGTTTTGGCTAAAACTGCAGCCAAAACGTACCTGCCCAGAGGAGTTTGGTGCTTGTTGTGGGGTGAGTAATTCTGCAACAGGTTCCTTTCCAGAAGCAGGCTAGGAAATATAACTTTTTAACCCAAAGAACAGATGCCCTCCGAAACTGGTGGAAGATGGGCAATTGTATGGTATACCTTTTTTGGCGTACACCAGTTTGGTGTCATGGTTAAGAGCGGCAGACTCTAATCTGGGAGAACCGGGTTTGATTCCCCACTCCTACACATGGAGCTGCTGGGTGACCTTAGGTCAGTCACAAGTTCTCTCAGACTTGTTCTCTCAAGAGCAGCCCTCGAAAGAGCTCTCTCTCTCCTCCTCCTCCTCCTCCTCCTCTTCTTCTTCACTGGACAGAAGGACAGATTAGAGGCTTTTGCCATGGACTGTGAGGGACTCCCTCACATGAACACATGAATCAGACTTCTATTGAATCAGACCCTTGGTCCACCGAGGTCAGTATTGTCCTCTAAGCATGGCAGCGGCTCTCCAGGGTCTCAGGCAGAGGTCTCTCCCATCACCTACTTTTGTTGTTGTTAAGTTGCACAGTCGAGTCCGACTCTTCGCGACCCCATGGACCACATCACGCCAGGCCCTCCTGTCTTCCGTCATGCTCCGGAGTTTGCTCAATTTCACGTTCGTTGCATCAATAACTCTGTCTAACCATCTCATCCTTTGCCGTCCCTGTCTTCTTTGACCTTCAATCTTTCCCAGCCTCAGGGTCTTCTCCAGTGAGTGCTCCCTTCTCATCTGGTGGCCAAAGTATTTGAGCTTCAGCTTCAGTCTCTGGCCTTCCAGGGCACAGTCAGGGTTGATTTCTTTTAGGACTGACTGATTGGATCTCCTTGCAGTCCAAGGGACTCTCAAGAGTCTTCTCCAGCACCATAATTCAAAAGCATCTATTCTTCGCCACCTACTACTTAATCCTTTTAGCTGGAGGTGCCGGGGTCCGAACCTGGGACCTTCTGAATGCCAAGCAGATGCTCTACCCCTGAGCCACGGCCCGTCCTCAGATTGATCCTTGGTGCGTAAATCAGGGCGTTCCAAGAACAGCCCTGCGAAATGTTGGTGCTTGTTCAGAATCCACACCTACCTGTGACACAGCAACAGCCTTTCTGCCCATTCATCCCACACATGTCTTCTTTCGGCCAGCGAGAACACAGCACAGTAGCGCTGGGGTGTTAATTCAGCGGCTTCCTTCCATGTGGCGACAGTGTAACGCAAGGAGACATGACGGTTGTTAATGCGGTGCGGTGAAAGGATCTCCAGCCTGTACTAGAGAATTATCGCAGCACTGGCGGAGGGGGGGGGAGAGAACGTTCTTCCGCCCTCCCCAGAAATCCCAGATGTGTCAGTGATGTCTCTGCTAAATTTGGTTGCGTAACCACATTAAAGGAGGGAGGGGAATCACATCTAGCGTGCAGTGATATTTTTAGCTCGGTTAAAGGCGTTAAGATTCTAAAGGAGGAAGAAAATATACTTAAAGGGGCATATTAGGAAAAATCTAATATAGTCAGAGTATTTTAAGAGTGTGAGGGGAAAAGCTGACAGAGATCTGAGTAAAAGGGAAAGATTCTACTAAGCAACTTAACAAAACATTTTGTAACCAATACACTTCTTTTACCTATAAAGATTGTTTATTGTTAACTCAGAGTCTTGTCCTCAGAACCACATAGTCCAACAAAGGAGCCTTAGAGCTTGGGCACAATACTGTGGGAAAGGTTAATTAAACACTGGAATTAAATTCCTGGTGGCAGTGATAGATACTTTGAGTGAAAGAAAGAAACAACAAGAAATGTAAAACTGCATCACACCTAACCACACAAAATAAGAGAGAGGCACCATCACAAGGAGAGACAAAGAATTCTAATGCAGCATTTTACAGTCACTTGTCCAATTACAGATGTGATTTTAGAGCTGAGTAAAAGTTTCAACTAATATGAACCAACAAGATTAGATAAAGTATCAAAAATTATGGTGGCCTACCCATTCAAGGCCTTCTTTCCTTCAAATCCTAAAAGTAATTGATGGTGGGCAATGGCAGAGTATATAGTATCCACTTTACAAGATTTTTTTAAAGTGATGGGTAGATCCACCATCTCCAGCTATTAAATCACATGGAAGACTGGTGTACTGATTAAAGCTAATGTTCGTACTGTACACCACCAGCATTAGAAACTTGTTAAAAATAAAGTTGGGAAAAACATAAATCTAATCCAAAATTGACCAGTCCAAAGACCTTCATTTTTCATGAAATACAGAATAAAATAACTGAGTGAATAACTTCTCTGAGGGCTTGGAAATAGCAGCAAAAAAGTTAAGTGTCAAAAAGTTTTGCTATTAACAATCTATAAATAATAATAGATCAAGATGCGTAGCTATGTTAGTCTGTCTGTACCAGTAGAAAAGAGCAAGAGTCCCATAGCACCTTGAAGACTAACAACTTTCATGAGTCACTGCTCACGGATTCAGATATCCTTTAGTCTTTAAGGTGCTATTGGACTCTTGCTGTTTTCTACTTCTATAAATAATAATGTTTCCATATCAGTAAATGTATCACTCCATGGGGAAATGCCATAGTCTAAATTGGTTTCACTTGCAAAGGATTATCCGGAGAAATAAAAAACCAGGGTCTGATACATTTTTGTCTATCCAAGAGTTAATATAATTGAAGGTTAGTCTGTTCAAAAATATATGTAACCATTACCAACAATTTCCATGTATTTAACCTTGGTTCTATTAGATGTAATATATTAGTAGCCACAGCAAATGGATTCGCTTTCTTTGAAGGCACTAGATTTCAGTCTAAATGTCTTTCTGAATTAGTTAGCCTGGATATTTTGAAATAATATTAGACATTCTACAATAGTATTTTTAAAAGTACATTATTACACTTGAAAACTGAGATGCCTATTGAAATCTTGCTTTTAAGAGGTTTCAGATTTTGAGAAAGGGTAAGGTAGAAATTGTATGGCAAATTCACTATCTGGTTATAGTTACCTGTGACTTTAGTGAAATCGCTGCAATGCCGCCTATTTCTTGCTATCTGAATAAGAAAGGCACAAACCACAGTTACAATGAATAAATGAAACAAATTGAAGTTTTATTCCCCAACTACTAGCTCCTGGACTCAGACAATGATCACTTTGCAGGCTGGCTTCATTTTGAGCTTTATTTTCTGAGTTTACTCTAATCCCCTCTGTAATATGGGACGGGCAATAGACCTGAAGCTTCAAAATTATTTTAATTCCTTGCAGAGATGGCACTGAGCCATCCATTACTTTTCAGATAGATGGATGGTCTCTTTTTATCATATCTTCTTTGGACTTTGTGGGCACACTTTAGTTGAAGGGGTGATAAATTTATCACATATAAAGTGCATCTCCATTGGAGGAAGCTGTGGACAAGAAAGCTGGACTCCAAATAGGCAGCACACCGTAACAAGTATTTTACACCAACAAGCTAGCATTTGTTCAATAAGGTTATATTGTGATCAGCATGCACTCCACCCTCTGTCCAAGTGTTTTTGTGTTGGTATTTCATTCCCACTTGATTATCTGAATTCCTCAAATTGCTGTACAAGATGATGGCTTAAGGCATGTTGGTTAAACATTGTTCAGGGAGAAGAACCAGTCTTATGCAGAGGTCTGAATCCACACTATGCCATGAAACCTACCCCACACAACTGTGCATAGTATTGCAGTTTAAATGTAGAGTTGCATCCTACCTTCCACTTCCAGTCCCCTTGTCTCTTTGGACCTTATCAGATGTGTATGTAGTTACCTGTATCCTTATGTGTAACTGTATCCAGTAGTGCCATTGAAGTTGACAGCTGAGAAACACTACCCCATCATTGTGTTCACCAAGCATTTTCTCTTTTCTGCCCTCCATATATTTAGACTGCTTCCCCCGGGGCCGTTATGTCCACCCCATTGTTTGCTGATTTCCTTCACCCCTCTGTGGTCTTTCCTTCATGGAATGACTGACTCAGGCACTCAGAGCATCCTCCTTGGCATTGGATGCACAGCAAGGAGGCCAACCCTGTTGCTTTTCTTCAGCTAACATCATGTGCTGCTTTGATTCCAACCCTGCTGCTGCTGCTGCTTCTTTCCCGATGTAAGTTAAGCTGTTGCTCTTTGCCCTTTTTGTCTGTGCAGAGAGTTCCATCACTTTGTTCTGATGTTTTATGCACCATCATTTTGAACTGCATTTCTTTTAGGCAACTTTTTGCACATACACGCACATGCGTACAAACACGCACACCATTTTGAATGATTCTTAAAATAAAGTTTTGAGAACTCTGCTGGAGCATTTAACATCTCAGACCTGCTCACTAATCCCAGAAATGTTTTTTTTCATAATGAGGGAACCATTGGAAGGGGAATCAACGTGAAAAACATGGAAGTGAATAGAATGGGTGAGAGGGTCCATATGCATCTGTTGCCCAGGATGGGCTCCTTAGCCAGTTCTCCAATCCAACCCTGTTTCCACAACAGGAAGCCATGAGGGGAGGACAACAGTGGAGGAGGACAATATACTAGGCTATGGAGGCAGTCTTGGGGGTGGGGAAGCAGCATGAGTGCCATTGGTCCTTTCCTCCCTCCCTCTTCCACCTTTCCTTCCCTACTCTTAGTCCAGTCCAATGGGAGCAGACAGGAAAGAGAAGCAACATGGTCACTAAATGCAATGGCAGAGCAATGCTTCACTCTGTCAGTGATAACAGGGCTAGCATGACTATACATACAGGTACAGATATCAATACCTGTAATTGCATGCAAATAACATGTAAAATCTGGTAAGTCTATTTGTATCTAGTAAACTGAGATATAGTTTATAGATAAGCACACAATACAAGGGGAGGGGCTGTGGCTCAGTGAAAGAGCTTCTGTTTTGTATGCAGAAGGTCCCAGGTTCAATCCCCTGTATCTCCAGTTAAAAGGACCAGGAAGCAGGTGATATGAAAGACCTCTACCTGAGACCCTGGAGAACTGTTGCCAGTCTGAGTAGCCAATACTGACCCTGATGGACCAATGGTCTGAAACCATATAAGGCAGCTTCACGTGTCCATCCCCCTGCGTTGTTGCCCTGACAGAGACCTGCTGCTCTAGTTCCACAATGGAAAGACAGTGCCAATGAAAGAAATGCACTTGGGTGAGCAGGGAGAAGCATTCTGCAGCTAGCTTACCTGGAATCCAGAAATCTGAACAGGCCTGGACAGTCCTTCCGAAAGCCATTATTGTGAGAATGCTGTGCACAGAAATGCCCATCAAGATGAACTTCTTTGGAAAAAGCTGCTAACTCTTCTGGTTGGAAGACATCCCTGTCATTGCACACATCTGCTGACTATCTTACTCCTCCACTTTCTGCCCTCACTTTGTACAACAGTGAAAAGCAGGCAGCTGATGTCATAAAGAAGTTTCTGTGGATTATCATTTAGGTACTTGAATTGTTTTTTTAACAAGTTTTTTTTAATTGACAGTTTATTTTCAGGTGGAAAAGAAATCAGATAAGGAAATGAGAATGTATGGGATGAAAACAGAAGTAATTGGGGGGGGGTGAATTATATTACATGAAGTGCCCTTCAGGATATTACCCCCTATTTTGCCCAACTTGATGATTTCCTAACTGGACAGCCAGCTACACAAAAAGTGGCCACAATACCTGGTGCAATTACAACATGGTTTCTAGAAGCAGCTTATTTGATTTAAGGTAATGTGAAGGGGAAAGGTTACTAACCTTATTCTAGCTGACTTGTGTTGACATTAAGCACTGGTATTTTGAGTAAAGTACACAGCCAGGGTAATGATTATACTAATAGACAGTACAGGCACAAATCAGGGTTTTCCATCACTAAACAAGCATTTTCATCTTTACCTGTGCAACTCAAATACCATTTGGAGGCAAAGTATAAAATAACCCCCTTTTTTCTGCTCCATGTTTTTCTCATACTCTTTTTTGTACTCTAAATCTTTTGCTAATTCACTTTTTCCAGTGAAGAAATATGCACTAAAGTCTGTTTTGAGCTGCAGAAATGCATAATTAGAGGAAATGGGTAAAGGAGAAGTCATCTGTGTACCAGCTGAATGATTTTATTTTAGCCTTTGCTTTCCCTTTTGAAAATTATAAGATGGCAAAGAGGCTAGTGGCTTGGGAAGCAAAGGCCAAGATCTGAGAACTGGTTAGTCATCTTGCAACTTGACAGAACCTTGCCAGGATCCACTTGAAATAATGAATTAAAAATAACATTATTTGTGTTCACACCAAGAAATGAAGAGGCTTTAAAACAACATGGAGAAATGTCATTTAGATATAGTGTCGGAAAATGCCATCAAGTCACAGCCAACTTATGGTGACCCCCAGAGGTCATTTCGGGGGGAACGCGGGGGAACGCAGTCCCCCCGGGTGAGGTGCAGGGGGGCGTGGCACATGACGAAGCCCCGCCCCCTGCTTCTGGCCGCCCCACTTCCAGCCCTCATTCAGCCAGGAGGAGGCAGGAGAAGAGGGAGGGTAAGTTGCTTCCTCCCCGCCTCTCCCCACCCCTGCCTGCCTGGGGCCAGGGAGGGCCTTGGCGGGGGTTCCTCGCACTCCCGCTGGCCTTGCAGGTCCACCGCCGGGCCCCTGATGTCAGGGGGTGTGGCATATGCTAATGAGTTATGCTAATGAGTTCCCCTAGCTCTTTTTTTACGAAATGACCCCTGGTGACCCCAAAGGGTTTTCAGGGCAAGAGAGGAATAGAAATGGTTTTCCATTGCTTGCCTTTGAATAAGACCCTGGACTTCCTTGATGGTCTGCCATCCAAGTACTAACCAGGAATGACCCTGCTTAGCTTCCGAGATCTGATGAGATTGGGCTACCTTGGGTCATCCAGGTCAAGGCAGTAATATAGAAAGATCTAAAAAAGAATATACAGCAATGAAACTTAAGACCAATGTGGTCATTCTGAACTGTAAATCCTTTGGAAATCAAAGCAAAAGGTAATGAAGTGTAAAAACATGCACACATATAAAAATACAGGCAGTTTTATGTGCTATTTTATGAGTTAGTGGGAAATGCTGCAACGTGAAGGCCCATTCCTTCCTACTAGTGATGCTTGAACACCCACTGGTTCAGGTCATGAACAGGGAGGCAATTTTGTGTTGCAGTTTGGCTGTTTATTTTTCATGGGTTCTAACACTACAGTATAGTGCAGTAGGCTGTGTTTCATTCATGTGCATTATCAGCCTAATGGGAGTTCTACTTTCCCCCTACTTGTGGTCATTGTACCCAGGTCAGAAGCCAATTGTATAAATCAACTGTTGTTATTATCAGTTGTTATTAAACAGTCAGTCAGTCAATGTTTATTATGTTCAAAAACCAGCATAAGATCAAAGCTTCTCTTAAAACCATAATATTCATAAAACTCAGAGCTCCAAAAAACTATTACGATAATTCCAAACATTTCCACTTTCTAATTGCTATAGTACAAATTTTTGCTACTGCATAAGTTACAGATTTCTGTGTATTTTCTAAGAGATATTTCCAGAGTACTTCAGACCTAAAGTTCATATAATGCTTCAGTGGCATGAATTTAGAGATGAGTGGAATAATTAATTCTTTCTTCTTGATAAAATTCACAATGCAGGAAAATATGTGTAACAGATTCAATTACTTTTCCAGAACAGAGGCAAGATTGCTTCTGCAGTGGCAACTGAGAAAATCTGCCAGATAGTACTGCAGCAAAGCATGCTCTCGTCCATCTATATCTCTTGTAAATGATATTTGAGAGGTATGGAGCTAATGTATAATTCGGCCATGTTTCCAAACGGCTGTAGTTTATAGGGAGCATCACTTCATTGTTCTGAGATTCAGTGTCACTCAATCTTTGTAATATCAGGGCCTTTGCTTTATTCAAACCCATATCAAAAAGCTCTTCTGGATTCAAACCAGTCATCCTAACTTTCTCCATTATCTTTGCAGACCATACAGGCTAGGAGATAAGGTATTAAACCCTTTGGATTTAAATATAACTTTAACCAGAAATAAATTGGGTATTCCCATATTTTTAGCTCTACTTTGGGGAGGCCTGTTTCTTGCCTTTAAATAAAATATTTATTAATGTTATTATCAACATTCATTTGCATGTGTGCATTTTTGCATGGCCGTAAGACAGATGTAGCTACCCCCTCCCTTCATTTAATTGCCTGACCTATCCATGACTCTGAGTAAAATAATCTCACCTGCTCCGTAGATGCAAAAGCCCCCAAAAGACAAGAAAATGAAACTCCGCCACTGCAAGGGAACAAAACTCCACCACCACAGCTACTGCATGGCTGCAAAGCTATTTGACAGCCATTTGAGGCAGAAGGAGAACAGGTGAACACACTGAAAGTTTGTCTTACAGCTATTGACCATCGTAATTTCAACCGCTACGTGCACAGCATCGCTAGTTCCTGCCTTGAAAAGCATGTTGCCTGAATTTATAGGGAGGCAGCCTATAAACACTTGCTGTTCCCTTTCTAACCTCAGCTGAAGACCTGAACAGAGCTGTAAATGGATACAACAGTATATGTAGAAGAAGAAGAGAAGAGGTTGGATTTATACCTCACCCTTCACTACCTGAAGGAGTCTCAGAGTGGCTTACAATTTCTTTTCCCTTCCCCACCCCACACCAGACACCCTGTGAAGTCAGTGGGGCTGAGAGAGCTCTCTTTTGAGAACTGCTCATGAGAGAACAGCTCTGAAAGAACTTGTAACCGACCGAAGGTCACACCAGCAGCTGCATGTGGAGGAGTGGGGAATCAAACCCAGTTCTCCCAAATTAGAGTCTGTGCTCCTAACCACTACACCAAACTGGCTCTCTCTGTGCATAATCATGGACACTGCCTTGTTGTAGTGTCCCCAATTCTGTAGAAAAGAATATGCACATGTGATACTCCTGAGAATGAATCTGCTGTCTCTGCCCCCAGCATCAATAGATTCAGCAGAACCTAGCTCACTTCTCTTCACCCATTCAGCCTCCTTGCTTTCAAAGGTCTGAACAGTCACTGTAAACATTAAGTTACTCTCACTAATGACAGACTCCTCCTTGCTATGATCCTACTGAGCTCTCCTAGATACACTGCAGATAATTTGATTACCTTGTGTGATAGATTGTGACCGATTCTGCAAAAGCAGTTGTTCCACCCTCAGTCTGCCGTTTCCCCCAGTTCTTGATCCTAAAAAATAAGGATCATGAGGACGCGGGGGAAATCGAGGGAAGATGCAGGTCAAAATGCGGTCGCGCTGCAAATAGTGGGAACTGGGGCAGTACAACCGGGGAAAACGGCAGACTGAGGGCGGAATCAGTCACATAGTTACAGAAAACCCAGTGATCTTCCCTCAAGAAAATGCCTTCTTTGACAGCGAATCTGCAGTTCTGTAGAATTAAGGCAATATTTTGTTCCTGGAAAAATTATATTCTCACCACACACCCTGAAGCTAGCAAACCAGTCTTGATAGCTTGCTCAGAGATGGTTTGTGCTGTGATTACATAAGTATCAAGACACCTGCTGGATAGTGCTCATGTTTGATATCTTTTGGCCTTCCACAGAACATCTAGCACAGTTCTGAGTGCTAAGAACTGCAATATTAACATTAACCACAATGTAAAATTAGTTGGTGGTTGACTTAAATATACCAATCAGATAGCTGTTTACTACATTGCTCCAAAACATCATTATGCATTAAATGGTGACACTAAATGCTAAGACTGAAATATGGACATTTCAGAGAGTGGTTAACGTTGTTGTCTCTGGCTAAAACTCCAGATTAGAGAAACCTCAGTGGGCTTGTCACACATCCAAAGAATGAAAATCTCATACTCTGCTTATTATTAAATCCAGATGTTGGTTAGCTAAAAGTGTATAAAATGATTGTTTTCTTTTTTTCTTTTTATTTGCAGTGCTTAATATATTAAATCTTAAACATTGTAATGGACATTGCAATACAAAAGTTAACAGAACATATTATAAGGAGAATTCCTTGAAGAGAATATGCTTATGTAAATTGAAGGCATGGTTAGGAAGTAAAAAACAGATTTTGAAAAATCACTGAAAATAATAAAATTATATGAATTTTCAACTTGTTGGAATCTGTAGAACGATAGAGGAAAATGACTTACCTGTGCAAAAGACCTCAGGTCTCCAGAAACATATGCCATAGAGTACCACAAAAAATAGATATCCATAGTTTTTGAATGTTTGACCTATGACATTAGAAATGTGGAGAGTTCCACGTGAGTTAGATGGTTATTGTGAAGACACTTCCAATGTAGGAAGCAATGATCAGTTGTAATTCCAGGAAATCTCCAGAGTCCACCTAGAAGCTGACAACCCTACTTCAGAAACAAGCCTATCATAAGGGAGTCCAATTTATTCAGTGGAGCTTACTCTCAGGAAAGTAAGATTCAGCCATAATATCCTAATCATAAACATAGATGTTGTTGGCTCCCATTCTTCCTGTTTCCTATTTTGTCATTCCCAATGTGAACGTTTACACTGTAAACTCGGGATGGGGGAGGCGTGCCTTTTAGAAGATGCAGAAACTCTGTAAAGTGCCATGTACATTGAAAGCACTGTGTAACAGTTCCTTGCTCATTATATATCTTTGGAGAATGAAACAAGCAAGTTGATGAATGGATTCTTTAACTTGTGAGGGGAAAAGGCAATAGGTGATCTAAAGCACTACAAAAAAACTGAAGTCAGAGGATGCCTTTTTATAAAAAAAAATGGGGGGATATTGGGGGTGTGGGGGGAGGTATTTGAGAATTTCATGCATTGTGCAGGGGATGGACTAGATGACCCTGGATATCCCTTCCAACTATGATTCTATGATTAATTGCAACTCTTTGATGCATGTATCACATTAGCAATTACAATGCAATAAATGTAATGAAACTGCCAGCATTTTCTAGTCCCTGCCAATTTATGTCATTCTCAGTAGATTAGTTCAATGGATGCTGAGGACCACCACAAAAACTAGCTACAAAGAATGAAAGTGACCTTTTCAAATTTGTTATCAAACTGGAGGTAGAAACTTGGGGGTTAAATCAAAGTTTCTTTTGCTTCTCCAAATGCCATCTGCTTGCTTCTCAGTGATGGGAGTGTGTTTCTAGATCATTTCTATAAATAAAATCTCTATTAGCAACTCAATTGATTAAGTCAGAGTTGTGCATTGATTCTGCCCATATCATCAGACCTCAGTGATGGATAGCTTGCAAAGAGTGATTTACTTTTTTTATATATATATATAAGAGTAAGGCAGTTGGCAAGCCGGGAGCTGGTGCTGTTCAATATATGTCCATGTGGATTCAACAAAGATTTCAAGATGCTTCAACAGCTGAAACTCTTGGGATGAAGCATCATAGCAGCCAATTCCACCTTCCAGTAAATCCCTGCAGAAAATATGGAAGGTACTTCGTATTCCTTTACAGTTCAGCACTAAGGAAATAAATGTTTCTGGGTTTTTCTCTGAAGAGATTATTTAAATCTCAAGTGTAGTCAATGTTAAGAGTTCTCTTTTTTTGCAGTAATACCACCCAGGAAAATAGAGTGTATACTACAAAAGGAAAGGAATAAAAGGGGGAAAGAAATATTTTAATTATCTATTGAGTTTAAAATTCCATTTTTGAATAGCCTTGGGCTTTAGGGGGTCTTCAAATGTTTTCTTGTGGTATAACAACCACACCATCCTAAGCCTGATCTTTGAACAGTTTAGGATGGCAAGTAAGCCCTATGCCAGTATAAATCAAAGATACGCTGCTGTATCCAGAAGATATGCCAGTGTATCTCACAATGTGCTGATGGGCAGTGTAATTCCAGTACCAGCAAGGAATGGGGTGAAATCAGGGTGTGTGGGGGTTGAATATGATTTAGTCAGGTTCTTCATCCTCTCCAATTCTTGGGCATCCTCTGATGCCAGCACAAGAGTACCCCACTGAAAACCCTGACACATCTTTACAACATCCTATGGAAACCAACACAAGTGACAAAAGCAAGTGCCCACCCATGTTGGCCCCAATTGCCACCACAGGTTAGGATACCAACTAAGGCTGCTACCAATCACAACCCTCTCGAGCACTAAATAAACTCCAAGCAGGACACCCATAGCTCCAGTGATAGGGCATACTACATACGACTATCTCTCTCTGACACTCTGAACACTCAAGGATGGGGGGATTTTGGTTATGGGAATCCCACAGAAAAGGCTCTTTGCTCAAAAAAGAAGCACTGAAGCACAAACAGTCAAGGGAGAAATGTAATGTATTCATATGCTGACATTACATGCGGATGTATGGTGAAACATCCCATAGGGAAGCTAGGTCAAGCTTTGTCTCCGACAGGGATTCAAGCCCGAGACTAACAGACCAATCACGTTCAAGCTAGCTGTAAGCGGGAACGTTGGTGATTGGACCTTATGCGTTCAACCTGATAGGTTGTTAAATGTAAAGTAGGAGTGGCTATGTTAGCTGGGAATGTTTAAATACCGAGCAGTTTCGATGGACACACTGTTCGGGCTATCAGATGTTGGACCGTGTTGGTGAAGTGATCGTAGAGCTGAATAAACCTGAGTTTTCGCTGAAATCACTCTCCGACTCATTGTTAAGCGCCGGACTTAACAATTGGCGACGAAGGTGGGACTCTAGTGCGGGTAGGCAGCCCCGCTAGTCCCAGACCCCTGACGGACAACGCAGAGCAGCAGCTCACCGTGGCCGATCAGCAACAGGCACCACCAGAGCCGGTGGCAGCGATTGCAACGATGGCCAATAGCCCGAAGTTCGAGCCATTCGAACCAGCGACTGAGGACTGGGAGGCCTACCTGTCCAGGTTCGGTTTCCACCTCGTAGCACACGACATCACGACCAAGGAGAAGAAACGAGCAGCCCTCCTGAGCTCATGTGGCAAGAGCATTTTTGACATCGCCCGGTCCCTGGTGGCGCCAGCAGACATCGGAACCGTATCATTCAAGGAGCTGACAGAGAAGCTCCAAGCGCATTTCTCCCCGCAGCCGTCGGAGATTGCGTGCCGGCATGCCTTCTTCAAGAGGAGCCAGGCAGCCAGC
>NW_015170892.1:323231-330692 GCF_001447785.1 Gekko japonicus | reverse complement strand
GGCTTGCAGATGGACGCAAGTGGCGTAGGCACATAGACCAGCTGAGGCAGCGGTGAGCAACTGACCGTTCCACCATGCAGCCGGCTGAATCCCCTGAGGACTTCCCACGACCTCTAGAGGAGGCGAGTACTGCGGAGCCTGAGGGCAACAGTACTGGTCAAGAGGCAGGGCAGACCCCTACTCTTGAACCAACTGGAACGGACGGGAATGTTCCTGACTCTGAGGTCCCAGAGTCAAGCGGAGTGCCACTGAGTGAAATGTGCCCTGAACCTATTCCACCTCGTAGGTCTCAGAGGAATTCCCCTGAGGACTTCCCACGACCTCTAGAGGAGGCGAGTACTGCGGAGCCTGAGGGCAACAGTACTGGTCAAGAGGCAGGGCAGACCCCTACTCTTGAACCAACTGGAACGGACGGGAATGTTCCTGACTCTGAGGTCCCAAAGTCAAGCAGAGTGCCACTGAGTGAAATGTGCCCTGAACCTATTCCACCTCGTAGGTCTCAGAGGAATCGACGTGCACCTACCTACCTAAGTGATTATGATTGTTCATGATTGTATTTGCTTAGGGGGGAGGGAATTGTAATGTATTCATATGCTGACATGAGTACATGCGGATGTATGGTGAAACATCCCATAGGGAAGCTATGTCAAGCTTAGTCTCCGACAGGGATTCAAGCCCGAGACTAACAGACCAATCACGTTCAAGCTAGCTGTAAGCAGGAACATAGGTGATTGGACCTTATGCGTTCAACCTGATAGGTTGTTAAATGTAAAGTAGGAGTGGCTATGTTAGCCGGGAATGTTTAAATACCGAGCAGTTTTGATGGACACACTGTTCGGGCTATCAGATGTTGGACCGTGTTGGTGAAGTGATCGTAGAGCTGAATAAACCTGAGTTTTCGCTGAAATCACTCTCCGACTCATTGTTAAGCGCCGGACTTAACAAGAAAACAAACTGCAGAATATGTCTAACACTGCTCTGCTCAGAGTCTTTACACTATTACATTTCAGACAAATGCCTCCATACCTCTAACTGGGCCTGCAAGGACAATGCAACTCACACAGGAAAGCAGGGGGAGGGACTGACCATAGCCATGACAAGCATAACTGTCCATAACACCCTCCATAACAGCACCCTCTCTTTAAGAAAACAAACTGCAGAATATGTCTAACACTGCTCTGCTCAGAGTCTTTACACTATTACATTTCAGACAAATGCCTCCATACCTCTAACTGGGCCTGCAAGGACAATGCAACTCACACAGGAAAGCAGGGGGAGGGACTGACCATAGCCATGACAAGCATAACTGTCCATAACACCCTCCATAACAGGCCCCTCTCTTGCACAAACCTCAGCAGCCTCTTCACCTGTTGATCCAGAACCTGAGCTTCCCAGATGGCCACCCATTTCTGTACCTCTTGCAAGGAGTCATCAGCTTCCTACCATTGTTGAAAATTCAGATCAGTCATCCAACCTCTTTGTAATGTTCCATCAGCCCCTTCTTCTATCCTTCCTGATGGTTCACTACTTCAAGACGTCATTGTGTCAGGTTCTTCTTCTTCCATTCCTCCTTGTGTTGCCGTTAGCCAATCTTCCAAACTTCATAAGGATACAGCACCAATCACAACTGCCCAACAAGGTGGAAAATTTCATACAATTAGGACTGGCGTGGGTAAGTCCTTCAATGGTGTGGGTGTGCTAGCATCGGCACAGCTGTTCAGACATGCAGCTGAGCCTCCAGAAGCCCCATTTTGCTGCTTGGAACTCACAGGGCTCCTCTCCCAGCAACAATTATTAAGCATGTTTAGCTTCCAGTGCACCTGAATTAATCTGTGTTAGTGCACGAGTGTGTGAAGCAGGTACTTAGGGTGTTTGTTGTGTAATCGATAGATCCATAATGATTAAATGGCAGTTACCACAATTGGCACAAGACTTCTGTGCCTCCCAGTCAGTTCAAACATATAAAGCAGTTTGCATGAAACATTTTCCTGTAATTTTATCCTGGGTATAGAAAATTCACTTGGGGGATCATTTCCTCAATTAAATCAAGCATATAATTTTTTTTAACCAGTCTGGTGGTCTGCCTTTCAGTCATATGACATCTGGATTTGATTACTACAGCATCCCACACATTAAATCAAAGACAGTGCTAGGAATAAGCATGGATGGCCTGTGTAAAATTTGGAAATTGAGGTGTCCTGTGTGGCCTTCTAAATTTCTGTCAAAAGGAAGTAAGTTACTTCCAGTCATTTTGTCAAAATGGCATTTTCTTCCTCAACATTTTTTATATTGAGCAAGTGTTTTGGGGGAAGGGGGACAAACCTTGGCAGTGCTGGTTTTATTAATCTGCATTGTGAAGAGCTAAATAGCCTTGCAAAAGCCATCTTCAGGATTAGCAAGTGAACACAGGCCAAGTACCTGGTGACTGGCTTCTTGTTGGAGAACTATTTCCACTCAAACCCTATACAATGGGCTTGTCAAGAATGACACCTTGGCTGGACATCATTTGGTTTGCCAGACTGTGACCTTGTTCAGGGCTGTTCTTTGGCTAACACCTATTCAAAGCAGCATTGGATTCCCAAAGGAAGACACAGTACTGCTGCAAGTGAGCTTGTTATGTATTCTGCAACAGACACTAAATGGTTAATGCTTTAACCCAGTCTGGGAACCTTGTGTGGCAGGGGATTCAGATGGAATTCAACAGCCAAGAGTGGTAGTTGAGAGTGGAATGGGAAGAGTGAAGGAGAGTTAAGCAGAGGGAGATGATCAAAGAGGATCCTGAATTAGGAAAATGGGACAAGTAGCTCTTGCTTAAGGGAAATAGCTCCTAGTAAAGTGATTCCTATCAAGTGGTTAAGAAAGAAAATTGGAACTTGTCTGAATGTCCCTGCCTTCACTAACTCAAGTATTTTGGGAATGAAGAAGCTTATGCTTATTTATTTAAGCAGTGACTGCCAACAAACTTCTCTTCACAGTTTTAAAGCCCATCTGTGGTCCCGGTCACACCCAGAATTAGCCGCGCGATAGGGACGAATGCCGGGCAGATTTTAAGGGTGCAATCACATGGAAACATCTGGCAAGTGTCCCACACCCATCGACAACCCGTATCACCCAGCCAAAGAAGTGGAGTTAAAAGATACTAGGGAAAGTGCAGTATTTTCTGGAAAACGCATCTGATCACGGAAGCGCTGGTATCCCGTCGTATCCGGCGCCCGTCCATGTCCCACCGGATTTTTTTTGTAAGCCTCCGTGGTATGCGCGCAAATGCTGAACTGTGCATGCGCACAAATGTGTGCTGCTGAACTGCCTTGCGCTTCTTTGTGACACTTCCCCATCAACGTGTGATTGCAGCTGATGGCATGTGTGCAGAGCCTTGGGGGAAACATCGGTTCAAGATACCGTGCTTCATTTTCCTCCAGAGCTAAAAGCCTTGCTTCGCCCCTGGATTATCTCGCTCATGTGACCGGGACCTGTATTTCAAAACAACTACTTGAGTGTGACAAACCATCTTTTGTTGATATTTATACTGAGTTACCACATTACTGTTGCCTGATCACCTTCTAAGTCCTAAACCTGATACCTATCTGACCATTTCCCCTCAAAAGTGAAATAAAACAGATTTTTAGCCTCTTGTGTGCCATTAACAAAGGCAAAAGAAGGATTTCAGTTGGTCCTTCATTTCCCTAAACTGGGTCAGCATATATCTAAATACATTTAAACAACTGTGAGGAACAGAAGCCAAGCAAAGAAGAAAGAATAGGGACTGCCCAGCAAAAGAAATAGAAAAAGGGAATTTAGGAAGTCAGGGATTCATTATATATGCAGTAAAGGTCAATGTTATGTATGCCATTTAGATACATACAACTCCGTATGTCTGCCCAGATGTTTGGAATGCTCTGTGCTACTTTGAGCCATTGAGGAATACTCTGTGATGGCAATGCTTTAATACAAAACAAAATAAAACAAATACAAGATCCACTGATTGATCTTCCCTGTCAATGTCTGTTAGATGCGAACTATAGTTGATGTTCTGGATCAAGAAAACAACGACATTTCATTCACTTTGTGCTAGGAGTCCAACTAGACCTTATTAGAGATGAAATTATTTTCATGATAACATCTGACTGAACACAACACATGACATATAATGAACATTCTCTACCCCTGCTTATTATCATTACCATTGATACTGATGATAAGGGCCAGTTCTCATCATGCCATGCATGGTGTTCAGCTGTGGAGAAGAGACATGGAATGGCAGCAGCTCCTTGGCTTTCACATGTTAAGTTGGTTCCAGGTACCTCATTTCAAAATCTGTGCTTACATATTTGTTTTCACTATGGCTTGGGGCCAGCATACCTGAAGGACCCCCTATTCCCATATAAGCCTATCAAATCACTGAGGTCATATTCAGAGGCTCTGCTTTGGATGCCTCTGACATCAGAGTCTAAATGGGTGGCAACCAGGGAAAGGGCCTTCTCAGTCATGGTGCCAAAATTTTGGAATTCTCTCTCTAGGGAGAATCATCTGTCTTCCTCTATCATTGTCTTCCACCAGCAGGTGAAGACTATTTTATTTTGTTTGTCATTTTCTCACTAACTCTTTTTAGTCATCCTTCCTATAGGTGTTTTTGTGAGTGTGTGTGAATGTGATTATATGTCTTAATTGTTTAAAGTGTGTGTTTGTGTGTGTGTAGATTCAGGTGGGTAGCCATGCTGGTTTGAAGCCGCAGAACAAAGTTAGAGTCCAGTGGCACCTCTAAGACCACCAGTTTTACTGTGGGTATAAGCTTTCATGTGCATCTGAAGATGTACGCATGCACACAAAAGCTTATACACAGAATAAAATTTTGTTGGTCTTGAAGCTGCCATTGGGCCTGTATGAATGCATGTATTTTAAATGCTTTTTATCATTTGAAATGTTTCCAAGTTCGGCACCGTAGCTATCCTGAATTGGGTAGAAAGGCAACATAGAAATGGTGTAAATAAATAAATGAATAAAAATTTTCCAGATAGAATTCTGTAGCCAGAAATGTTGCACTATCAGTTTCCCTTGTTTTCAGTTTTACATCCTTGAATACATGAAACTTCCTTCTACTGAGTAAGACCATTGTTCTATCGTGGTTAGTATTGTCTACTCCGACTGCAGGGTCTCAGGCAAAGGTCTTTCACATCACCCATTTCCTGATCCTTTTAACTGGAGATGCTGGAGATTGAAGCTGGGACCTTTTGTATGCAGACCAGCTGCTCTACCATTGACCCATGGCTGACCCCATTGTTCATTAGCAGTGCTTCATATTTTAATAAGGAGCTTGTTTTGAGCTATGGATGAAGAGAAATTTCTCATACTGGAATTTCTGACAAAATTCAAGTGAGAGGGGAGAAATATTTTTTTCCCTTGATTACTCACAAATTTCACTATGTCTTGCCACCCTAACCCTTAAATGACAGTCTCTAGCACCTACTACCTGGTTCTTATCAGGAAACCTAATTGCTACTGTTCGATAGCCAATATGCTGCTTGTGGCAAAGGGGCTTGAGTGGCTATGCAACTATAGGCCCTCTTGGATTGTGGATTGTGAGGACTTATATACCCTACTTGTGGACTTTTAATATTGCTGGGCAACTGTGGGAACTGGTGGGACTGGAGGAACCAGCTGTATCTTACCATCCCCACGGAGCAGTACGATCGGCCGGGATACGGCCTGGATGCGGCAACAACGTGCGAGGAAGCCGCGGTGTCGATTGGTGATCTAGCCAAAGCCAAGGGCGCTCTTGACCGCACCAGCTGGTTGCCTGCTCCACCAACTGCTTGGCTAGTTCAGCGCGGATGCTCCTTCTTCCCCTTTTGCCATCTTGTCTGCATGAGCCAGGCTGCTCTGAATTCTCTGGGGGAGTGGCCGGGGAGTCCGGGGGGTGTTATCCCCCTTCAGTCTGCCTGGCACGGTCCAGGAGGGGTCGAGTGGCTTGGGCAGCAATGACTGCAGCAGCCTGTTTCGTGGCTGCCAAAAACATCACAGATGGAGGCAAGGCTGGTGAAGCTGATGGGGAGTCCCAGACACTGGATAACATCAAATGCCACAGAATTGCCACCTACCGGCCTGAAGGGGCTGGAGAAAACAGGAAGTGCTGCTACGCTGCTGGTGAAAGGCCCCAGTGTAAAGGATATCCCACCCTGAGCTTCTGAGCTTCCGAGGCCGAGTTTTCCAAGTTTTCGAGCTCCTGAGGATGATCAGACTGGAGGAAGATCTAATACTGCTACTGCTACTGCCACCCGAGGAAGAGTCAATAGAACTGCACTGTTACTGCCATTCGCAGACAAACCACCAACAGTAACTGGCTGACCATTAATTTATAGGGTTGTTTAGGCTTTGTAGACTTAATTAATTGGGATGGGTTAGACTTATTAATTGATTGATATTTTACCAATTAATTGTGGGTCTAATTGATTAATTGATTGATTCTTTCTAACTAATTGGGGGATAACTTAATGAATTTATAGGTTAAACTGCATTACTGTCTTATACAAATGCTTGATTATTAATTGATTGGTTTATAAATTGATTGATAAGAGATTGGTATAGCATTAAGTTATAGTTGCCATTGATATGTCAGCCTTTATTTAAGTTACTGGCTGAAGTAAAAGAGGGAAAATATAAAGAAATAGAAAAAGGCAATCAGAGGCTATTAGGTTAAATTGTATGGGCTGTAAGGAAATTATTTACAGTAAATTTAATGATTAGATTGTAATATCAAATTTAGAAACAGGTGGTAGCTGAGCAAGCAGGGAACATCTACCAACATCTATTAACAGCAGTGGCACATAGTGGAATAATAACATCAGCCAACTAAGTTGGTCGGTCTGAGGCTCTGGCTGGTTGCACCAGGTGTGCTGATGCCTGGGCAGGGAATTCCAGTGCTCCTGGGAAGGGGAAAGTATAGCGGTGGGACCAGGCATGGAGTCAAGTAAAGAGGACGGAGAAGCAGAATAGCTCGGCCCCCTTCCAGCCTGTGTCCCATCCCAAAGGTTGTATGCAGTGACTTCCGGTCTGTGGCTCGGCGATGGCGGAGGCTCTCTCCTGATGCTGGGGAGGCATTCCGCGCTCTAGGGGTGTTGGGAGGGGTGCCACCTCAAGTGACACCCCCAGGTGAGTCTCAGTGAGAGGCTCCGAGCCGGGGGCGCGTTAGGGGGCGACCTCTTCGATGGCGCAATGCCGGAGAATTGAGGCGCTCCCTTTTGCCCCAATCGGTCCCCCCCCCTATGAGGCTCGGTTTTTACCGAGCATAGCTGATGCCAGCCGGGACAAGCAAGAAGGTCAGCGAATGAATCGAAGTTAACAGAGATCTGTGTCCAGATCGCCAATGAATTGGAGGAAGAACCGAGCGATTAAGCATTAAAAGTGAGTTAACCCCCCCCTTACCTAAGCGGCGTCGGGAGAAATCCCAGACGTAAACAAACCGGA
>NW_015170892.1:299874-322616 GCF_001447785.1 Gekko japonicus | reverse complement strand
CTCCGGAGACAAATGCGAGACGACATCCTTAAAGCGACAGCAACCAAACCCTTGCAGCTGGGAGAAGCAAGCATCAGGGTCCTAAAGGACACTCCGTTTGAGGTTCGACAGAAGAGAAAAGCCTACAAAGAACTTATTTCAACGCTCCAAATAAACCAAATTTCTTACACCTGGCTTTACCCCGAAGGGGTGCTGTTTAAATATAAAGATAAAAGAGAAAAGATTGATTCGGTTTTTAAAGCAGAAAAATGGTTGAAGCAATTCTTCGGAATGAAAGAAGACGGGCAACCAGAAGAGGGCGCAGCAGCGAGTCTAGAAGAAGAGGACGAAGATCCAACAGGAGCAGAAGGAGCCGTGGCCAGAGAAACATATGATCTACGACTAAGAGTTCACAAGTAGCTCTCAAAGTCTCAAAGATTATGACTGAAGAAGATATGAGACTTTGTACACACTGAGAAGCTAGCAGATTATTACTAAAATTGGACTCACTAACTCCTAAATTCATTGTTTTAAACGAAAAGTTATGTGTTTTTATGACTAACTGAATACTAACTGTATTTGACCTTCCTTTCTTGGGTTTTTAGTTATAGTGTGGGTTTTCAGTTACTGTCCTGTTTCCTGGGGTTTTTTATTTTTTTCCCCTTCCCATTTTTTC
This sequence comes from Gekko japonicus, assembly GCF_001447785.1. Classification (NCBI taxonomy): domain Eukaryota; kingdom Metazoa; phylum Chordata; class Lepidosauria; order Squamata; family Gekkonidae; genus Gekko; species Gekko japonicus. The sequence continues at coordinate 321,961 of NW_015170892.1, read as the reverse complement.
TTTCTTCCCTCTTTCTTAAGTAGTTGTGTAGTTGTAACAAAAAACCAATAAAACTACCCTGGTTTCAGGGGATTAAAAAAAACCCAAAGGTTGTATGCAGTGGGTCTAGGATTAATGACCCCCCTCCGACATTGGCGTTGTGCAATGCCAGCTCTAAAAACAATAAGATCACAATTCTTTGGGACTTCCTGCTTGAGCAGAAGGTAGACCTGGTGTGCATAACCTGGGTGCGAGATGGGGAGACAGTAGCTCTCTCCCAGTTAGCTCCTCCTGGGTTATCAGTCCTTCACCAATCACAGACTAGGGGGCAGGGGGAGGAGTGGCCCTATTCATTCAGGAAGCTTACTTCTTCAGAGCGCTTCCGCCACCAAGGGTCATGGGCATCAAGTGTGCCGGCCTGGTGTGGGAGGCCGGGGAGAGTTTAGCGATTTGGCTAATGTACCGACTGCCCAACGCACCGGCCAATAGCTTGCCAGCCCTGGTGGAGGCCGTATCAGGCTGGGCACTGGAACACCCTAGACTGATAGTCCTGGGTGATTTCAATGTCCATGCTGATGACGTGACCTCTATGCTGGCAGCAGACCTAGTATCGTTCATGGCGGCACTGGGACTCTCCCAATATATAATGACCCCCACTCACCGAGCTGGGAACACACTCAACTTGATCTTTGTGGCAGGGGTCATAGTGGACTGGATCACTGCTTTGGCGGTGCCATGTTCAGACCACCATGCCCTGAGGGCCCGACTGAATGTTCCACCCCAACCTTGTTTGGGCGGCGAGCATATTTTAGCTCACCCGTGGAGCCAAATGGACCCAATGCGATTCCAGATGGCTCTTTGGGATCCAATGCCTCCTGGCGACTCATTAGATGAGCTAGTAGAGCACTGGCACAGCCATCTCTCAACAGCCATCGATGAGATCGCTCCCCGGCACCCAGGCTTGCTCCCTGGTATACCCAGGAGTTGCGGCTTATGAAACAAGGGCTAAGACAATTAGAGAGACAGTGGCAGCGTGCCCTCGATGAAGTCACAAGAGCATCTTATAGGATGTTTATGAGATCCTACGAGATGGCAGTCAAAGCAGCGAAGAAGGAATACTTCACAGCCATGATTGCATCTGCGAGCTCACGCCCAACCCAATTATTTAGAATGATTCAGTCCATTACTACTCTGCCTCAGGGCAAACCAAATGTTAGGGAATTCGATATTGGCTGTGAGGCTTTTGTGAGCTATTTCGCAGACAAAGTCTTGTCACTCCGCCGTGACCTCCTCGCCACATTTGAAACAGTGAGTGAGCTCGAGGCCCCTTGCACATCTTCTGGTCAGGTTATGGATTATTTTGACCTGCTCAGCCTACAGGAAGTTGACAAATTGCTTCTGACTGTATGCCCGACCACTTGCTCCCTGGATCCGTACCCTTCATGGCTGATTAAAGCTTGCCACACGGGGTTTCAAGGTGCCCTCAGGGAAACAGTCAAGAAGTCTCTCTTGGAGGGACTGTTCCCAGGAACGCTCAAGGAAGCAGTGGTATGCCCTCTCTGGATCCAGCTGAATTGACGAACTACCGGCCGATCTCCAACTTGCCCTACTTGGGTAAGCTAATAGAGAGGGCAGTGGCGATGAAGCTTCAGAGCTTTTTGGATGATGCTTCCATCCTAGATCCCTTCCAGTCCAGCTTTCACCTGAGACGGCTTTGGTCACCCTCACAGATGATGTCTGGAGGCATCTGGATCGAGGCGGAGTGGCGGTTCTGTGGTTTTTGGACCTGTCAGCCACGTTTGACATGGTCAACCATCAGCTACTGGCCTACCGCCTCACTGGCATTGGGATTCAGGGCCTTGCCTTGCAATGGCTTGTCTCCTTCCTCCAAGGCCGGGGACAAAGGGGCGTGCTGGGGGAACAGCTTTCCCAATGGCACCCACTTGACTGTGGAGTGCCTCAGGGGGCTGTGCTGTCCCCGATGTTGTTTAACATCTACATGTGTCCCCTTGCCCAGATTGCATGGAGACAGGCACTGGGGTGTCACCAGTACGCTGATTATACCCAGCTTCGTTTGACATGGTCAACCATCAGCTACTGTCCCACCGCCTCACTGGCATTGGGATTCAGGGCCTTGCCTTGCAATGGCTTGTCTCCTTCCTCCAAGGCCGGGGACAAAGGGTCGTGCTGGGGGAACAGCTTTCCCAATGGCACCCACTTGACTGTGGAGTGCCTCAGGGGGCTGTGCTGTCCCCGATGTTGTTTAACATCTACATGTGTCCCCTTGCCCAGATTGCATGGAGACAGGCACTGGGGTGTCACCAGTACGCTGATTATACCCAGCTCTATCTGCTGCTGGGCGGCCGGTCTGACTCCAAACCGGAAGATCTCAACTGGGTGCTACAGGACGTGGCTGGTTGGCTTAGGCTGAGACGGTTGAAACTGAACCCGTCGAAGATGGAGGTCCTGTGCTTGAATCAGAGTGGACCAAGGTTAGGGATCCCGCTCCTGACCTTTAATGGAGGTTAGGAGCTTGGGAGTGCTCCTGGATGCCTCTTTGACAATGGAGGCCCAGGTAGTAGCCACTGCCAAGTCAGCCTTCTATCATCTTTGGCTGATTAGGCAGTTGGTTCCTTTCCTTGAACGCAATGACCTGGCAACAGTGATCCATGCAATGGTCCCCTCGAGGTTGGACTACTGTAATGCTCTCTACATGGGGCTGCCCTTATCGCAAATTCGGAAGCTACAACTGGTGCAAAATGCTGCAGCTAGGCTGTTGATGAGACTCCCAATGAGGGAGCACATTCAGTCTGTGCTGAAGGCATTGCACTGACTACCGATAGCATACCGAGTTCACTTTAAGGTGCTGGTTCTTACCTTTAAAGCCCTTTATAGCCAGGGACCTACATGTCTAAGGGACCGCCTCTCCCCACATGTTCCCCAGAGAGCACTGCAATCAGGGTCTCAACATTGACTCACCCTTCCCAGGCCAAAGGATGCCAGGCTAGCTACAACCAGGTCCAGGGCTTTCTCAGTGGTGGCTACGCTCTGGTGGAACGAGCTCCCAGAGGAGATCAGGGCCCTGTGGGACCTTATGCAGTTCCACAGGGCCTGCAAGAAGGAGCTGTTCTGCCAGGTGTTCAATCAGGAGCCGCCTTGGGGGAGAATGTCCTGCCCCTTGAAATCTTAAAGCAGCCTGAGCCACCCATACAACGTTAGATCGGGATCAACCATTAGGATGGCATGGAAGTTGAGCACCATCTTAGACGTAATGATAAATTGATATCTGTTATTGGAAATTGGATTATTATTGTTAGCACCTTTTAATATTGTTATTGCTATGGTTTTAAGTTTGTTATTTTATGCATTGTAGTTTTTATGTTGTTGTAAGCCGCCCTGAGCTGGCCATGGCTGGGAGGGCGGGGTATAAATAATAAATAAATAAATAAGCTGGCTGAGTTGGGAGTGGAGTGGCACAATATTTTGGTGGGTCTGCTCCTGTTTGCTTCCAGAGGAGGCACTGAAGGACTGTTGCTTAACCATGTAACATTTGTACTATGGGGCTACAGAGGTCTAGCCCATCCTGTCAATTCCATTGACTCACTCTGTGTAAGTTGCCTTGAGTCCAGGTGAGAAAGGTGGACTTAAATATTGTCAATAAAATAAATAAAATAAAATCCTGGGGACCAGTTGCTGGTCTTGACTAAAACAATCATAGATGGATGCTTTTTTGAAGTTGGAATCAGGGCTGGCCTGGTATCACTGCTAAACATTTCTAATAAGGAGTCTAGGGTTAGAACAGAACATCCTTAGAGAGGAGTGAAGAACAAGGGAGTAAAATCATGTTAGAGTAGATAAGAAATAGTATATTATATAAATATAGTATAAAGTATAGAAATAGTGTAACTAATATCAATAGCTATGTGTTGGGGCCCAGGTATGAGAAGTGTCTGAGAATGGAGGAAATGCCTTGTTTGAAAAGTGGACTCTATGGCATTATACCCTCTCCTTCCCATATCTTGACCTCCCCAGGGTCCTCACCCAAATCTCCAGAAATTTCCCAACCCAGAGTTGTCAACCCTACCCTCTGCCCACTGCAGGTTGACAGACCCCAGTAACTTCCCCTGCTGCCACCACCACTGTCCTATTCCACACCCCTGTCCATTTGGCAGCTGCTCAAAGCCAACCATTGTGAGGTGGGAAGATGCAAAGCTCAGTCTGTGGGCATTTCCAGCAACTGAGTATAGCTGTCTTGTCTGCTGAAACTCCCTCTGGGAAAGTTCATAGTAGGGATGTGCATTCAGCTGTATCCGAGCCACACACCCTCTAAAAATATCTTATCAGTGTTTTTTTGGTATTTTCTCAGCCAAATACAGATCGCAGTCTATTTTTGGCTGTCTGATACAGCTGTCCCCCTCCCAATAAAATCCTAAAAATATTTGGAATCATCCAAGAATGCCAGATGGCTGCAGTTAAATGAGGTTTAAAGGGCTCTTGGTCCCTTTAAATATCTTTGGAAAACTCGCATCTTGGAGAAGGCATTTAAAGGGGCTGCAATCCCTTTGAATGCCTTCCCCCTTCCATTGGAAACAATGGAGGACTGAGAGCATCTTCTTTGTGGTCCATAGAATTGGACCCCATGGTCCAATCTTTTTCAAGAGAGGCACCAGCAGCTATGCTGCAAATTCGGTGCTTCTACCTCAGAAAACAGACCCCCCCAGACCCTCAGATACCCCCAGATCAATTCCCCATCATACCCTATGGGGATCATTGACTATAATGGTCCCCATAGGGTATAGTGGAGCCAAAAAAATTCAGGATTCCTGGAAAATCTCAAATCTGAATACTGCACTGGTACTGGGATTTGAGAATATCAGGAAATACTGGTATTCTTCAGGTCCAGTATACCCAGACCTGAAAAATCGCGAATATTTGTTTTCTTTGCACACCCCTAGTTCATAGCATCTTTCATCCCATCTGGAATATATATTTAGAATTAGGCCAGTATCTTCCATCGTAATAGGCACATCTTACTTTAGAAAGTGCAGCTAGCTCGTCTCTCTAGTCCCCAAGGTTCCTTGTGGCTGCTTCAGAGAGAAAGGTGGGGTTGCCAGCTGTAGGTTGAGAAATACCTGGAGATTTAGGGAGGTGGAGCCTGGGGATGGAGGGATTTGGAGAGGGGAGGAACCTTGGCAGGTTATCATGTCGTAGAATCCACCCTACAAAACAGCCATTTTCTCCAGGGGAACAGGTCTTGCTCATCTGGAGATCAATTGTAGTAGCGGGAGATTTCCAGGTGCCACTGGGAGGCTGGCAATCATGGAGAAAGATGAAGGATTGCAACCACCCTCTTTTTCTTCACACCCATGCACAAATTTCCAGACTACTCCTAGGAGTGTTGAAGAAATGGCAGAGGCATCTACAGGCATCCAAATCACAAGTTTCCACCCAACTGTCCCATCTAGGTCCCATAAAGGGGGGTAGGACAGGAATTGTAAGTGATAAGAAAAAGGAACCTTCTTCCGTTGTGATGTTGCAGTGCGGCACAGTGCACTGTGTGGTAAATTTAGAGATGAGGAGTTGTAACAGGGCTTAAAGTGAATTGTTGTTATTTATTCTTTTTAGTTTCAAACCACTCCAAAGTGAATGTTTTGAACACACACACACACACACACACACACACTTCTAGCAGTTCATGGCTTTGAATTTCAAAAGCCCATCTTAAACATGGAAGAACAACTACCCATGCAGCATGGTAAATGGCCAGTGTATTTTTAAAAAATGGATTGCCATCATGCCCAGGTACACATCATAGCCTTGGTACATACTTTTTGCATGCTAACACAGTGTATTTAACAAGCAAGGCCCTGGATTAACTGTGATGCCAGCTTCTAGTGAGACAGTTGTAAGTTCCTCTTTGGAAACCCCAGATAAAGCCAGGGTTTCATTTCACAAAAACTCTTGCAAAAATCTCTCAGACACCAAATATCTTCTGTTGCAACTGTCCTATTTAAATTTAAAACTTATGTGCTTGTGAAACAAAATCTTCCCAGCTCTTTGGACATTCTGCTGAAAAGCTGACTAATTTCTAATGCAGTTGACAGGTAGCCAGTTTGTCTCTGAAATTAGCATAGTTCAGTATTAGCTTAAAAGGACACATTAATATATATTGCTGACATAGAAATATTTATTAAAGAGCAGTAAACAATCTGCTTACCCAACTATATATGGTGTGTTATATTTGCTGAAGGGTTTGAAATGATCGCACTATGCAAGCCACCAAAGCGAAGAGATTTCTTAAAGGAGAACTGTAAACAATCTGGTCGAACAAACAGGCAGCTAAGGTGTATAATAAGAGCAGCTGCACAATGTTTATGCAAGGTTTTTAATAATAAAGTACCATGTGTTTTCTGGGAGCAAGGCTTATTTAAATAAACATGTTACAAACCCAGCAAGACCACTCTGACAATAAGTATAACATAAACAGAAGGAGAGGCGTTCCTTTATGGACATTTCAGAGATCATAACTGCAGCAGTATGAGCTTCACCAGGGATGCTTGAGATGCTGCCAATTTAATGCCTTATTTTCTTATTATTTTATTACTTAAGAGTTTTGTAGCATTTGCTTGTCAACCAAAACACACCTTAATTGGTATAAATGGATGAATGCAGATATTTTGAAGTTTTACATCCTACACAATGGAGCTTTCCCACTTTGAGCCCTAACAGAACAGCATGAGTTTCAGTGCACGCAACTCTGGGCATTTTCTGTAGGATTCCACTGATCATTCTTCCATTTCAGTGCTCTGGTCAAAGTTAATGCTCTCAGGGTAAAGATGTAAATATTTCCACCAAACTCTAATTTCTTTAATCTGGATTATAGTAATTACTTCCTATATCTTCTACTGCTTCACTGCCATTTTTCTTATAATTACTGTATCGTATTCTTCCAGGACTACTCACATGGGCAATCCAGTCTATTTGGGGATCATATATGAATGCAATTACATAATAACTCTCTGTAGGCAACCAGACACTACATGATGACATTGCTGAAGCAGAATTTAACAGAGAGTGAAATTCAGTGCTTCATATAAATTCCATGGGTAATCCTCAGCAACCAGGGATCATACAATGAACTAGATGATGTCATGATAACACATAACCAATATCAGGGGGTGGATTCCTTCCCCAACTCCCTCCAGCCCAAGCTATTGGCTCCCAGTCAACTTCAGAGTTCCACTCACCACCATTTGAAAGGGAAGAAAATGGGGGACAGTGGAGGGAAAAGAAAGAGTCCCAGTGCTGTGGCTAGGAGTGCCATGAGCTCTCAGGCAGCAGCCATGGCTCAGCTGGGAATGCCATGGTCACTGGTAACCTCAGCAGTGAGAGCCTCAAGTCAGGCTACTCAGAAGGACTCTGGTCAGCTAGCTCAAGAGCAGCTGTGGAGGCAGGAAGCAGCCAGTCCTTACAACCAACAGATTCTCTGGAGTCCAGGAATGGGTGGTGAAATGAGGTAGGCAGCTGGGCTTTGCAAGGAGGGGGAGGTGGATGAGTTGGGGGAAGGGCAAGTGGAAGAAGGGCAGTGGCCAACCAGCTGGAAAAGGGGAGCTAGGATTGCAAGAAGCCTTTATGCCTTCTGGAGGGGGAAGGACTGGAACAGATGTAATCTATAAAAAATACTTCCCTTGGACTGGCTCTCCACTCTCCCTCTCAGCATCTCTCCCTGGCAACCTGTGGAAGTTTATTTTTTATAGATTACATCTGTTCCAGTCCTTCCCCCTCCATTCTGAGGCCACATGAGAATTGGAGGCACCGTTGGGAAGGTGGGGTGTCCAAAGGTGGAGTGCCATCAGGGGAGTATGGGAGGTCCTCACAGCTAGTCATACTTAGCTACATGCTTGTGTCAACACTGGTAAATGAAGTCAGTTCAGAGTGAGGGTAATATATTTTTTTAAGGTAAATATTGTCTAAGCAATCATGGAAAAATCTTTCAATGTGATGGAGTGAAGGACATCTTTCAATGCAGTTATAAATAATTTGAGTGACTGAATAGAATTTACAGTGTAGCTTTGGCAATTAATATGAACACAAAAATTAAATATTAAAGCAGTGAACGCTTTAAACTGAGCCCTAGTTTTCACCAAGAACATAATCTTTATGTAATATGATTGCCAAAGTTACATTGGCTAGGATTTGCAAACATGTTATCTTCTGCATTGCTCCCATATTGACAACAACCACATGTGACCACAGAAACCAGGAGAATCAAATGTACAGTTAAGCTTTCTATGATCAAATGCCCTCTGTGATGGAATATAGTGCTGATGTTCAGTAAGTTTAAAAGGCCTATATTTCTGTAAGCTCGACTTCCTGGAAGTAACTTGGTCGTCGTCTTCTTCTTCTTTTCCTTCTTCTTCCTTTTAACACTTATTTCCTTTATACCAGAATATTTTCAACAGCTACTGATTATAATTGTGCAAAAAAAGAGGCTCATGTTGCAGTGAGAAAAAACGAAGGCTTATAATTAATTCATTTGATTCAGATGCATGTCCCCAGGCACATGCAGGTAATGTATTTAGAAAAGATTAAAAGATAAATACATTCAACAGTTGAGGCCCTATTGAGCTGCTGTTGCAAAACTAGTTCAACATGCAAGAACTAGTGCCCCCTGATGGGGATTTATAACCCCCTCACTACCATCACTGGTGAACAGATACTTTAGCCTGCAATTGCACTTTGGTGACTATCGTTACAGATACACATACTTGTGGCTATTACTTCCACATCAGCTTAGCATTCAAAAGGTAAGGGAGGGTACTGAATTTCAGGAAGAAGCTGTTGCAATTCTAAAACCCCGGTTTCTGACGGGTTCTTCCAGCTTGGGAAGCAGATGTCTTTTTTCCCCAACCACACTGACGAAATTCGATAGAATTATTGGTTAATGCTGACACCTGTTTTTGTGTCAACAGCGTATAAATAATGGAAAAGAAACAAATGAACAGGGAATACCAGCAGTGAAACTGGGTAAAATGAAAAGACCTACAATGACAACATATGAAAACAAAAAGAAATGAAAAGATACATATTCATAAACTGCTAGTGGAAAACTGTCTCTGTACCTAGGTCTTCCCTGTGGCAATAGTGAGGGGTTTTTTAAAGCAGGAATAGCACAATAATGCCCTATATCCTGGAAAAGGTAATTATTTTCTGAAACATCAAAATATATATACAGACAGCTCATTGCCAGTTATTTCCTCGTTTAACCTCCAATAAAACAACTATTTAAAGGTTTTCCTGGATGAAGTTTTGGTTTGGGCTTTGCCAAGCCTCCTGGGCTATACTCAACAAACATTGCCACTATATATTTGTTGAGCAGATGGTACCATTGATATAGGATGCTCTTTGGTGAGTTCACATCACGTATGTGTGCTCATAATGAAAGCAACATCAGATAATGATTGTCACATGTAAAATGGCCATCACAGTTGACCACAGGTCATCTGTATCATTTTCATTTCATGTTAAGCACATGTTTTTGAAAGAAACGGTTGATATATTTGTTCAAAAGTGACAAGACATAAAGTGATGCATATGCACACAACATTTAACCTACAGACAGTCACAGAGACTTAAATTTGTCAGACAGGGCCCAAGACATTTAGTAGTTTTTAACTAAAATCTAGTACTTCTAATTTTGTCTAGAAACCTACTGAAAACTAGCGTAAATGTCAGAATTACTGGTAAATTACCCCCAGTTAAAATTGGAATGGTGGTGGAAAGTGCCATCAAGTCTCAGCCAACTTATGGTGATCCTGTAGGATTTTCAAGGCAAGAGATGTTCAGAGGTGGTTTGCCATTGCATGACGCTGCATTGCGACCCTGGACTTTCTTGGTAGTCTCCCATCCAAATACTAACCATGACCAATCCTTTTTAGCTTCTGAGCTCTTGACAAGATGGGACTAGCCTGAGCCATCCAGGTCAGGGCAAAATTGGAATAGATCTTATTAAATCAGATTAATTTGGAGAACACATGACAGATGCCTCCAAATTAACTAAATTTTAGGATAAAAATGTGAAAAGTTTACCATCTTGAGTGCCTTGGAGGATAAAAATGTAATATAGATAGAACTTTTTAGCAATCTTACTGGGACTGTCCTCTGTCTCTCCCCCAAAGACATCACTGACAATTTCAAAAGGCAGAGATATCTGGAGCGGTACATGCTCATGGCAGGAACTATGGTGGGAACAAATGAGGCATTTCGGTATCTAGTGCCTGAATCATGAGGATATATGCCTTAGAGCCCCCTCCACTGTTTTGGTAATCTTTGGGAAAGTACAAGTAGTGGGATAGAATTATAGGAACACTTACCAATACATTTTGGATTGGCCTGGGCTCTAGCAGGAAATTGTGACTGATAAATGGATCCAGGAAAGGTGGATGCAACAAATGTAATATCTACTCTCTGGTTTTCGATGCCACCCTAAGAATATAACATACAATGATATGTCCTAAATAAAATACCTTAAGATTACTACAGTCTACAAAATATAAAGATGATTGACCAAATACACACATTAAATCAAATATATTGTGACAGACAGGAGGCTTTCCTGCCCTTGAAGGGAGACAGCCACTCAGCTGTTTCACGCCCAAGCCTATGGGAGTGCTGCTCCAGCATCCAGTCACCTTTCAGAGGGGGAATGGAATGTTGGAGGAAAGCACAGAAGCAGTAAATTCAGGTGTGCCTCAGGGAGAATTTTTGGGTCTGTGTCAGCAAGAGAGCAGTTTGAAGGGTAGCTCTGCCTTGTGGTGTGGCACAGTGTTTTAACTCTACCTCTGGGAAAGGACAAAGTATCCAGTTGTGAGGCCTGTCTCTGATGACTTTGTACTATTTAGTCTGACTTTTGGGAAAGGGCTGGCTGATGTGGGTGGAATCCTCTCTGTGTGTGAAAGGATCCAACCTAGTGGTTAGTCAAGGAAAGCCTGTTTGCACCTGCTGCAAGTACTGAAGAGAATTCAAACCACACTCTGAAACCATAACTAACTTGAATGTATGTGTCTCAGCCAGGCTTCTCCTTTGACTGTCTGGAGACCTGTGCTGCTGATATGCACTTTAAAACTAACATTTCAGTTTGGCATTTGTGTACAACTCCTGCCTCAGTGATCTCTGTTGTCTCTTTGATCACCACAAAACTTACCTCACAGCAATGAACTCAAAATCTTTACATTTGCTACCCTGAGAATGTCTGTAACTGATGATGTAACAAACCTGGCTCCCCAAAATCATAAGACGCTGTGTGGTCTCCTCAGTTCCACAAAAGAACCTATTTAATATATATGCTAAGAAAAATTATCAACTTTGTTCATTTTTGCTTCATTATTTGGATATGTATGTATGCATGTATGTATGCCCATGAGTTCAATAGAACAAGCAAATGATTTGCCACTGCTGGGCCAGCAAAATGCCGGGAGCAAAATGCCTGTCTGTCTGACAGTGTATGCACAAGCAAATTCTTTGCTCTATACAATGAAATAATTAATACAAACAGAATCAGAAAGCCCTTTCAGAGCCTGGGAAGGTAAAATGATCATCAAAGAGAGGAAATATTATGAACAGAAATGCTACTGAGGCAATGCTGTTTGGGAGGAATATATACAAATTGTTATGGTTGGTTGACGTTCCTGTCAGGGATATGTCAGCTGAATCACTCTGTCTCTTGTTGCTGCTTCTCCCAGTGCCGGGGGAATGAAAACTAGTAAGTCACAGAAAAATGGTCAGAATTCAAGTTTTCTGATCATTACCATATCAGAAATCACGGCAGTTGTATTATTAATGATATTAAGATGTGCAGTTGTCAGGTTGGTTTTTGATTAGTTTTCCAAAAGCATATTCCTAGTATTTCTATTTCTTTTTGCTTGCTTACATTACGGGAAGTTTCTTATTTCAAAATGTACTGTTTGCTTAAATACTTTTAATGGTAGATACATAGAGCTAGGTACATGGTTCAGAACAAAATGTACTGTTGTAGACTTGGAAACTTTATCCCAGATACTTGTGTGTGTGTGTGTATTTAAAATGTATACTCCTTGCAATGGAGTTACATGAGCATGTTTTCCTAGGAAATACTTAGTTGGATTTATTAAAAAACAGAGGGATGCCATTCTCTTTGCTTATCCTTAGAGGCTCTGATGCAATTGAATACGAACATTACGCTTTTTGAGAAAGTACAGTGTGAATGGGGGAATTGTAGAATAAGTGGCTTTTGCATATACAGTACTTCCATTGACAACCAATCTGGAAACCAATCAGATATGAATGGAAGACTCTGAGTAAATCAGGTTTTCTTGTCTTCAGTTAAGTCTGGATTGGCTCCAGGAGCTAATCTGATGTCAATGAAAGAATTATACTGTATTCACTTGGAGGTACTATTGCTGCAAAAAGCTGTTTGTCTGGATTTTAATTGGGGAACCAAAAGCAACTTGGGTGTATTATGTTTTTAAAGCATCTATTGAAGTTTCTTTAAGAGATTGTTGCAAAAACAATCAAAGTTTAGAAGTTAAATTGGATGCTGCTAAGAATTTTTGGCAGACAGACAGGCATTTTGGAGCTGTGGTGGCTCAAGTGGTTAAGACGCTGAACTGCAGGCTGTGGAAGGTCAGTAGTTCAGCAGTTCGAGACCCGAGTATGCCGCATGACGGAGTGAGCTCCCGTCTCTAGTTCCAGCTCCTGCCAACCTAGCAGTTCGAAAGCAAGAAATTGCAAGTAGATAAATAGGTACCACTTCGGTGGGAAGGGAACAGCGTTCCGTGCGCCTTGGTGTTTAGTCATGCCGGCCACATGACCACGGAAACGTCTTCGGACAGCGCCGGCTCTTCGGCTTTGAAACGGAGATGAGCACCGCAACCCTAGAGTCGGACCCGACTGGCTTTCAAGCAAGGGGAACCTTTACCTTTACCTAAGAATTTTTAAAACATATTACACCTGTTTTAATTCTTTGGTTGAGGTATTTGCTTTCATAAAAATAATTAACTTTTAAATGCTGAGGCATTTGTAAGGTTTTAGTTCATACTTAAAGTCCAAATAAATTTCCCATGGGATGAGGAGGGCATCAAGGTGAGTTAAAAACAAATGTCTCAGCAGAAGAAAGAAAGCCAACTTAACAGGATGGAGAAAAAACAGAATACAACTTCCAGCCTGGTAACCTGGCACATGAATGGTTGACAAAATCCCATTAAGCTCATTTTTAGGGGAACCTGAAAGAATGAATGGTACAGGCACAGTCTTCTTAGCCTTTTCCCATAGGAATGTGCCAGAACCACATTCCAGCTGTTTGCCTGGGTTGAAGGTATTCATGCCCCAACCTTCTTTCTTTCTTTCTAAGGCTGACTTCCTACCTAAAGTAAATTGATAGAAAAATAACAACACAGGTAAGGAATAACTATGGGAAAGGTGGTCCCCTTCCCCAGATTACCAATGTCAGTCAGGTGTCTAGTCCAAGTTCTTCCCTGGCCCTGTAAACAGTGAGAAATTGTTGTCCATATAAAGCAAGCAAGCATGTGTAACTGTGTATCACAATGGGGGGGGGGAGCAGAAGGGAGGGCAAATATGCTGGACTGAGCTTTCCCTGTAGTCTGTCCAAACAGATCACTGACCATATTCAGTCTTTAGGAATAGGCCAATATGTCTATAATCTATGTATAAGTAAAAGGTTGCCAGCTCTGTCTTGGGAAATTCCTGGTGATTTGGGGGCAGTGCCTGAGGAGGGCAGAACTTGGGGAGGGGAAAGATTGTGAATTCAGATTATGAATTCCTTGGGGTATGTGAATCTTTTATCATTCATTGTTGTTGGTGGTGTAGATTAATAGCAACATAGCTCATTAAAAAGTTGCCCTTTGTTTTCTAAACAGGAAAGCTTTGTTTAGAATTAAGAGCATCATTTATCTGGTCACAAGTGTATACTTGAGCTCAGATCTAAGCACAATTCTTTGTAAGCACCTTTATATTCAGGGCTGGATTTTTATGGGAAGAGCAGACAGTGGGGCCCTCTGGTGTTTCTATTCTGTGAATACTTATACTAAAAAAAACTTTACCACAGTTAACATGTATCTTTTCTCAGTTTTAAAACAATTTTAGAGTGCTGCAGTATAATATAGGAAGGAAGTAGAGTGGCTAAATATTTAGTCTTTATGATGGAAATTTCCATCATGAAATGCAGAAGATCCTATACCTTTTCAAAATCTGAACAAGTGAGCAGTGACTCACAAAAGCTCATACTCTGCTACAAATTGTGTTAAGTCTTTAAGGTGCTACTGGTCTGTTGCTCCTTTCTACTACTACAGACAAACACAGCTACCCATCTTGATCTTTCCAAGATGCAGCATTGTGTTTTCTTTTACCATCTGTATAAGTGCAATCCTTCTAAGACCATTGGCTCTGCTTAGATTGCATGGTAAACTACTGATTCTAAGGCTTCTGCACCAGTTGAATGGGATAAAGCACTTATTATATCAGGAAATTGTCACAAAGCATACCAAAATGTGTGATCAGTGCCAGTACAAGTGCTTAGAAGCAAGGCGTTAGACACTTGGAAGCTTTTTACCAGTCAGTGTTGGGACATCTAGCTGTGCGAACTGTTCCATTAATCTGAAAAGTATTATATATTTAATTCTTTTGCAGCATTACAGTTAAGTTAGTGGTTATCAATTTGGCCCCATGTTCATATTCCAGTGCACAATTCCACCCTATCAGACCTCCCTTCCTTCAAAACCAAGCTCCCCTTCTTACTTGGAATGTGCATTTGGATATTTCCAGTCCAAAAATATACCCCCCAAAACCCCTTATTGGTACTTTCTGGGTATATTTGGGTAACTGGTGCCAGTAAATAGATTCATGGCATAAGCTTTCATGTGCAAGCACACTTCTTATGATACAGTGAAACAGATTTTCCTCAGTCATTACATATAGAAAGAGAGAGGGTGGAGGAGGGGGTCAGTTTCCAGGAAGGGCCAATTAGAGTAAAGACAGAGACAGGAAAAAAATGGAATTTACCAGTCCATACATATAGGGAGAGGGTAAGCAGTAAATTATCATACAGCATAATTAAGATGTTTGACAGGGATCGAACAGGAATAATTAGCTTAGTTGATATGGTAACCATTAGTTTGGGTTCAATGGTTACCATATAAACTAAGCTTATTATTCCTGTTTGGTCCTTGTATCCATTAAATATCATTATTTTATTTATTTATTTATTTATCTTTCAACTTTCTACCCCGCTTGAACCCCCAGGGGGTCTCTGAGCGGATTACAGTTAATCGCTTATCCCTACCTATGGCCACATATACTGGGGATGGGGACTGCCCTACCGGCACCCTGTGGAGGTCTTTGTTGATCTTCTTCCTCCCGGTCGGCTTGTCGGCTCGGCTTTTTCCAGCTTCTGGCTCTCACTTCCTCCTTCTCCTCGCGGTCTTCTGGTGGTGGATCGGCAGGCCCCTCTGGCGCGCAGGTACGCTCCGGCGTGGCTCCAGCTCCGTCCGCTTAGGCACCGCCATGCCTGCGCCTTCCACGAACCTCGCGCCTCCTGGCTCTGCCTCTCCGCTGCGTCCGGTCCACCGTGGATGTTACACTCGGTCACCATCTTTTGCCGCTCTGCCGTTCGCCGTTCACCGCTCGCCACCGACACTCCACAAACCCCCCTCAACGGGGAAGGGTGCTCCCTACCATCTAAGATAGGTACCCAATTTATCTACTTGCAGTTTTTGATGTTAATTCCTGCTTTCGAACCGCTGGGTTAGCGGGAGCTGGGACAGGGGCCAGGTGCTCATTCTGGTCGTGGTGGGTTTCTAACAGCTGTAGCAGCTGTTCATAGATATTACTAGCAGGCGTTTAGCCACCTGCGCCACCGCTATCCTGTATGTTAATGGCCTGCTGACCCTCTACCTATATGTATGGACTGGTAATTTCCAGTTTTGTTTCTGTCTCTGTCTTTACTCTAATTGGCCCTTCCTGGCAACTAACCCCTCCCTTTCTACATTTAATGGTTGAGGAAATTCTGTTTCACCGTATCTGAAGAAGTGTGCTTATACATGAAAGCTTATACCCTAAATAAAACTTTGTTGGTCTTAAAGGTGCCGCTGGACTCAAACTTTGTTCTACTGCTTCAGTCTAACACAGCTACCCACCTGGATCTATTTCTTTAAGTTGGTATGCATTTGAATTTCTGGTTCCACATTGGCTTGGATACTCTGGTTTGACATTGACTTTTATTCTTTGATTTGACATTTGTTGGCCCTGCAACAGGGTTCTTTGGTAAATTGATTTGGCATGAATTCTTCAGTTTTACATTGGCTCAGTTTCTCTAGTTTGTCATTAGTTATGTTAGGCTTACCACATTGGCCTGTGGTTTTGCTGGGATTCCCCAGATCTGCATTGGTTCTGTTTGGCTTGTTGGTTCTGTTTGCATTGGGAGGCTTTTGGCTACTGTTTACTTTGCTTGCTTTTGTGTCTTTGGCTCTTCTTTGCCCTTGACGCATGGGATTTTCCCCCATTGGACACAGTGGAGGATGGCTGGGGGCACATGACCCCTTAATCCAATCTAATTGAACCTTGGTAGTCTTGAGGGCACAAGCAGTCCTCACTCCCCTGCAGTTTTGGTGCCATTAGCTTAAAAAACAGCCCCTCCAGCCCCTCAGAAATATTCCATATAGGGAGTAATTGACATGAATGATATCAGAATCCTGAGGCGAAAAAACTGAATCCAAATACCAACTTGGTATTTGGGACCCAAATAACCGGGAATACTGATATTTTTCTGCTCCCTGATATCTGGATTTTAAAAATACAGTTTTTTTCATAGTGCACATCCCTACTTCTTACTACTGTCATATACCCTAAACTACTGCAGCCAAGTTTCTCCTTGTCAAATACCATCAGCACCAATTCGTGCAAAACTCCACTTATATACCTTTAGCCATATACAAGTGTCCACCATTTTGTTCAAGGATACTGAGTAGCCTTGACACTCATCTCCATTAATTATCATAGCTCTGTTTTCTGGATCTGTACTTTCAGTATCATACTGCAATGTATTCTCTTGACCTTATCCACCAGTAGCAAAATCATATTTACTGAAGAAAAACACTAAATGAAGCAGTGTATTTCCAACTGTTTTTCCCCAGTGTACCAATTCAGGAGGTGATTCCCACACCAGAAATCATGGGGTCTTTTAGCAAACCATTAAATATCTTCAGATAAGTTTCTTTCCTTCATGGTAGTGAGGGGAGAGAGGATGAAGAGCAGGATTTCATTCAGCCAGTCTCACCAGGTTTTGGTGATGTCAGTATATGGGAATTGCTTATGTCCTTAAAAAAACTAATATTATTAATCTGAACTTCTGCAGAAGTACATCAAACCCAGGATGAAACATTTGGAAAGTTACAGCCTGCTTGAATAAAAAATGTTGGACAAAATATTTTCAAACAGAAAATTCAACAAAGAGATGTAACTGTGAGCCAGCTTTCCTGAGGGCACAGTCCAGTGATATTTTCAATGAAATAAGAAGCTTATATATGGAGGAAACACGTCTCTATTCTCACACAAATAGTCAAGCACAATTAGTAATACATAAAACATCATACAATGGTAGTTTTAACACATAGTACAGCTTTCTGTTTTAAGGCCCAAAGGCATCCTAAATAGTATTAAGCTATTCACCATAGCAGAAGACTGTATCCTACCTCTGTGAAATACATGTATGTATGTATGTACATGTGTGTATTTAGATATATAAAAATAAACATGAACAGGTACATTTATTGGTTTATTATTATATCACTAATGCCTTTGCTAATAATTTTCATGCATGTTATACTCTTATAGGAAAATCGAACATTTATTAAGATGAGGCCAAGTGGCCAAGTGGTAGTTTATTAACAGGGCTAGCTTTTTATTCATTATTGATTGTACAAGGTTTTTTAAGGCTGTTGTGGGAAAGCAATGAGAAGAAGAGGTCCAGACATCAGTCCTCATAAACACACTTTAAACAATGTGCTTTCACAGTTGCTTAAAAGTCATGGAGCAGCTGCACTGAAATTGTAAAATCTGCAGTTTTGTTATGCCAATGATTTTCGATTGGCCTCAGTTGTAAAATAACACACTTCTCAATGAAGTTCTCCACAAGCTAAAAAACACATCCAGACTGATGAAAAACAAGCTTGGAGAAGGAAAAAAAAATCTGCCATGATTATTACAGAATCATATACACAATACTTTATTGTTATTTCATATTGCTATGATTCATTCGTATTAATAGATTTTCCCTGCTGATGAAAAATAATTGGAAAGGCAGCTGTCAAGTAAACATGTATAGATTCATATTATACTGGATACATTGGTAATTTTTTTTCTAGACTGCAAAGGCAGTATTCTTTCTCTAAAGTATGCTTCACACAACATGGCTTCCACGTGCATCCATGTGATTGCTGCTATACATAGCAAGCTGTTTCCATGTAGTTTGCCAACAAGTTGGCCACTCCACTCTATTCTCTCTTCATGCCACCATAAAATATATGATAGTGGGCATTTAGTAAATATGCTTGTCTCTGATCTTGTTTTAACATGAAGATTAATTCATATGAAAGTGGACAGGCATACCCTATGTAAATTATAGCCATAGGGAAAGGCTGTTAAAAACTGGCATGATAATGTCTGTGTCATGTTCCTGGACAAGTTACTCTCAACAAAACTCTCTTTGGCAGTGATTTGTTTATTGAGAAATAGACATGATCCAGACCAGAACAGTAGTGTGTCAGGAGTGAGAGTTTTGGCGGGTACAGGTACAGTTATAGACATGATCCAGACCAGAACAGTACTGTGTCAGGACTGAGAGTTTTGGAGGGTACAGGTACAATTATAGGCAAGAGTCATTTCCTGCCGGAACGCAGCAGAGCGGTGCTCCGGCAGTAAGGAGCCTCGGGCCACTGCCCCACCGCCACCGCCATTCCTGTCCTTCCTGTCCTCCCCTCCCCTTCGCCCAGGTCCAGTGCTTCCACAAGGTGAGGTTAGGCAATTGCCCTCTGGCCTACCACCCCACCCCCGCTCCAGCGCCCCTCCATCACCAAAAGCCCTTTGCCGACACCGAGGCACTCCTGCGGCCTGCCTGCCCTAGAGCGCCAGAGTCTGGCTGGTGCCCAGCATGGCTGACACGGGGCTGTCGGCCATCTCCTCCTCCTCCTCTGTCTCCCCCACAGCAGCAGTGACTCCACCTGGCGCCCAGCAACACACACTTCCTTGTCCCAGGATTGCACAGCACCTGGAAAGGGTCAGGGGTCAGGAGTGGAGTCCCCAGCTGCCAGAAGAACCCCCGGATCCACACGCTTTCCTTAGGAGAGGTAGCCTAAAGCACAGGCAGTGTGGCATCAGTTCTGGGAAGCCAAAGCAGCAAACTGGGGATTTTCACTAGGGACAGGTGGGGGGAGGGAGAATGGGGGGGCCTCCACTCCAGTTGGATTCCTCAGCTGAGACAAGAAAGCCATCTTTTGAATCGGGCATGAGTGAGCCATGGGGAGTGAGTGAGCCATGTCTGGATGTTTTGTGAGCGCTTTGGACAAGAAAAGAATTCTTGCCTGCTTGGGCAGCCTTGGCGGTCAGGCTGGGGAAGGTGCGGGGATTTAATGACGTTCCCAGTGAGTTTTCCTGGGGCCCTGCGTTCTCCTGGGCTCTGGTTGTGTCTGGTCTCTCTCTCTCTCTCTCTCTCTCTCTCTCTCTCTCTCTCTCTCTCTCTCTCTCTCTCTCAGGAATGCAGCAAGACCGTTAACTCTTTTTCCCTTCCTCCTCCTCCAGCTCAGGTTTCCGGCATCCTGCTTCCAGGAGCCAGATAAACCTTTCAAGATTCTTCATCTTCTTTTTCCCAGGTGCTCCTCTGTGTTGAAAATGTATCTCTATAAAGCATGTGTGCTCCTTTCATGCTCTCTGTCACGATTGCGCTGGCGGGCTAGGCAGGGTACGGGAGTCCGAAACACAGTCTGATTCAAGGTACCAAAGAAGACAGAGTAAAGTGAGCAAAGTCCAAAACACCAAGTCAAAACGTATCCTAGGGTTACCAGAGGTTGTATTACAGAGTTCAGAAGCCGAAAGCCATTTGTCAGAAGTTAGGGTACACAGTCCATAGTCAGGGAGCCGGAGAGAAACAACGTCACGCAAACCAGAATCAGGAGCCGGGAAGTCAGTATGAAAACCAGGAGACAGGAACGCAGGATCCGGGGTGCAGCGAGTCATCCAAGAGACTAGTTGCCAGCATAAGCCCATTCTGCTTGTTAGCCGATTACCGGCCGCTAACAGGGTCCTGGCTCCGGTCAGTACTCTGGGTTTAGAGTATGTCAACCTCACATGCATGCCTCCTTTCACCAGGTTGCCATGTCCCATCACCTTTGCTCTCACAAACGAGCCACCAGTGGAGGGGAATCAGGAGGCGTGGTGCTTGTGCTCAGCTCTGCCAGCGCGGCTCCAGGTGCAAACGCTCCTGTTGACTGGTACTCATCCTCCTCAGGACTTAGGTCTGGCAATTCAAGGGGTGCAGGGAACTCAACCTCGGAAGTTGAGGATGCAGAATCGCCTGGGTCAGGGTCCTCGGGGTCGGGCTGCACGGCGGGCATGATATTCTCGGCCCAGAGACACGCATCCAGGCTCTTTTCCCATGCCATGGGGGAGCACAGCAGTGGTGGGTGGAGAGGCCAGTGGTGGAGGTGGGAGAGTAGTGGGTGAGCTTGGTGAGTGAGCCAGGGAGGGAGCAAGGGAATGAATGAGTGCTGGGGAGGACGGAGAGGGCGTGCGAGACTCATGCTCGCCTGGGCGGGTGGTTCACACATCTCAGCACTGTGCCTCTCGGGGTGCTTCTTCGCTGCTTCCCCACCCCCCTTTCCCTTTTGGGGAGATGCTTCCAGCAGTGGGATGATGGTGGCGGTCGATGGGTGGGCCGGGGGAACTGGTGTTTAAAGCCCCCCCATGGCTGTGTCGTGGTGCTGCCTGCAGCACCGGGCTCTGTGCAAGTAGCTTGTTGTGCCTCATCCCGCAGTGCCCCCAGGCCAGTTTGTGCAAAGAGCAAGCCCAGGGCAAAGGGCTTGGAAGCAGGCAGCAGCGGAGACGCACATGGTGGAAAGCTCTCGGCGGCGAGAAGAGAGCTTTGCTTGGCTGTGGAGTCTTGAGCAAAACTTCTACTTTGTGAAGTGCTCTGACAACAATGCTGCTATCTAATTGTTGTATCCTGTGACCTGTCACGTTTTAAAAAAATAGAATTCTTTGTTCTCACCTTGCAACAATATGTGTTATGCTGGGGGGGGGGTGGAATTCCTCATTCCCACCTCATTCCTCACTCTCAGGTATATGAAAAAAATACTTTAAAAAAGTTAAACCAACTCCAAACCTGAACATGTTAATAGCCTTCCAGAAGTCATGAAGTGTTAAAAGTAATGAGGTAGGGAAGGGGGTTGTTGATAAGGGTGGGGGGAGAAGGAAGGAGAATCCAGTCTGCTGGAGCCCTAAACTGGAGGACAAGATTAGAATCAGGATTCTCTCCCCATCTGCTGTTTCAGGACACTATAAGCCTGTCAGGGTTCCAACCACTTTGAAACGAAAAGAGTTCTGAGCATGAGGATTAACTCAGAGGAAAAGTAAAATCTTCCTGATTCTAACTAATTACATCCTTCCCAAAATTCTTTAAGTTGCCAAAGGGCAGAACCCCTAATAGTTTACGTAAAGAACCAGAAGTCTTGTGGCACTTTGAAAAAATAACAAAATTTGATTCCAGCAAGAATAGCATTTCGCTTTTATTACCAACATTTAACCTGTTTTGCAAACCTCCTGTCCAGTGCTATGCTCTTGTTTATAAATGTACATACATATGAACAGTTGAGCTAAAATATTATTAAATATTATCGTTAAACATTAAAGATATATTCAGCCTTGGATGAAAAAAAAGCCATGAGGTGGGGCTTGGAACAGGTTGATTAAAAATTATTGTTAGAGTTTTAAGATCTCAGATCTACAAAGCTGCATGGCTAAATTTGAACAAGAGCAGGGAGCCCTGCTGATTTCCATATGAATAATT
>NW_015170892.1:296140-299858 GCF_001447785.1 Gekko japonicus | reverse complement strand
ATGCAAACCAGAAGAGCCTGGGTTGCTGATACCACATACCAGGTCTAACCACACTATGTGAGACAACAGGTGGTAGAGTATCACCTAAAGTGTCTTTAGTCAAAAAGTGTAAAGCTGACTTGCCAGCTCTGAGTTGGGAAATACCTGGAGATTTTTGGGGTGGAGCCTGAGCAGTGGGTGTTGCCTTCTGACACACTTCTGGTCAGGGGGTGTGGCATATGCAAATAAATTATGCTAATGAGTTATGCTAATGAGCTCTTGCACCTCTTTTTCTACGAAATGACCCCTGGTTATAGGCAATGTTCCCTCTAAGCTGAGTTAGTGGTGAGCTAGTTCACAGCTTTTTAGCCTCCGGCTCACACACTTTTGTATTAGCTCAGGAAGGATGGCTCCAGAGCAAACTGATTTATGCAGTAGCCAAACCGCTCACTCACAACTTTAATGCCAGTAGCTCACAAGGTACAATCTTTGCTCACAAGACTCCACCGCTTAGAGGGAGCATTGGTTATAGGTAATTTGAATAGGTTCCCCTTGACATGAGTAACCAATCACACATTGCATACATCCTGCCTAGTGGTTGCATGGTCCACCCACTCCCCCTGGGATATATATGATCCCACTATCTAGTCTAGCAAGCTGGCACCAAAGGCTTCAAGGACGTTCCTCTGGGAGGAAGGCTTCTTCAGGAAATGTTACAGCTGCTATGATAGCCGGATTCACACACTCAGCATTCACTCCGCTCCCCTCAGGAATTCCTCACCCCCCCTACAGCCATTACAAACTAAGTGGAGCAGAGTTTGAAAGTCTGAGGTGAACCTATCTAAAGATCAGCAGTGCAATCCTAAATATGGTTACACTCTTCTAAATCCATTGAAGTTCATTAGGTATGCACTGTAAGGCATACACTCCCTTCCCTTAAAGTTCTTTGAGTTCCACTAGGCCACTTATAGTGCCATCCTAAGCAGCATTAAACCTTTCTATTGACCTTGATGGATCTAGAATGGTGTAACATTGCTTACAAAGGCACTATTAAGCTGCAGTCCTGGGGCACACTTACTTGAAGAAGGAGAAGAATGTTCTGTCAAGTTGCAACCGACTCTTGGTAGCCCCTTTTATGGGGCATTCCACACAAGAGATGAGCAGAGGTAATTTGCCAGTGCCTTCCTCCACATAGCAATCCCAGCCTTTCTTGGCAGTCTCTTATCCAAGTACTGACTGTAGCCTAGCTTTCAAGCCCAGATGAGCTCAGGCCAAAGCAGGCTAATAAGGCCAATGAAAATCTTACTTGGTAAGTACACAGTCCCAATTCTGAAGGCAAGTAGCCAGTACATTCCATTTCAGCATTCACCACATGGCAACTGTGAAAATGTATAGACATAGCCTAAAACAAATGGAGACCAGCATTTTTCATGATTCAGAGACACAACTTTAAGTAATAAGCATTTTGGATGAGCTGTGCTAACTGTACTAGCTAGCCTAAGGCAGCACATTAGGCTAGTTACTACAATCATATTTATACTGCAGGTTGCCTGAATTCCTATTTAATTTGGAGTTAGTTTGCATGATTTACCACATGGGTTTCAGGTTACCTGTTATTTTTAAAGCCTAGTGAATTGGGGTATTCTGAGGTAAGTAGACTCTGGTAGTGGCTTACATTCTGTCACACATAAATACTCCCTTTTAATTTTATAACTACAATAATTGTGGTTTTGCATCCTGGCATATCTGGAAAAGAACTGGGATGTGAAACAAAACTTAATATGTTTAGATCAATATTAAGTCAAACGATGTTATCTTTAGATTGTAATGATGAAAAACTGATATTGTTGATGATATGAAGTAATTTGGAGCAGGGGTGGAAGCATTGTGGGAAGCCATTGGAGGGAGGGGAGGAACTGGGAATGGGGTAGACAATTGACAGAATGAAATGTTTTATATGTTGTATTCCTGAGAAAATAAAATTTGTTTACCAAAAAGAAAAGCCAAGAAAAAGCACTGGCCTTTTGAACAAAGAAGACGGGAAACAGAGAAACAAGAACACAACAAACATATACTACAAATATCTATCTAGTAATTTTTATCCTGCCTTCCCTCCAAGAAGCTCAGTGTGGTGTACATGGCTCGCTCTTCCCTATTTTATCATCACAAAAAACTTTATGAGGTAGGTTAGACTGAGAAAGACTAACTTAAGCTCATTCAGCAAGGTTCTTGGCAGAGCAGGAACTCAAACTGAGATAAACCATCCTAAGCCGTGCTGTTAAATGGCTTTGGATGGTGACTGAACTCAATACTGGCATAACAAAAGATGCTGGCAGTGGGAGATAACATACCTGGAGATGCACTGGCACCAATGTGCAGTGGTGCCATGCCTATTTTGGACTAATTTAATCCAGGTACCAGCATAGATCGTATCAGGGGCATGTAGGGGAAAAGGACAGGGCACAGCTGACATCCTAAACCTCAACAAGCCTGCCCACAGCACTAGCAGAATGTTTCACCCTAGTAAAACTTTGTAGTCTCACAAAAAGCAAAAACACAACTGCCTCTCCCCAGTCTCATGCCATGTTCACAAGTCATGGTGCAGTTTAGGATACCTACTATGTCTGCAACCCATCACATCTCTCTCCACTACTAAAGAAGAGGAGGAGATTAGATTTATACCCCGCCCTTCACTCAGAGTCTCAGAGCAGCCTACAAACTCCTTTCCCTTCCCCTTGTCAGCAAGCTGCCATAGGGTGGTGTGTTCTTTTCTACATGTTACATTGTACTCTGTCCATCCCCCCCTGTATCCTCCTGGATAGGTGTTTACTTTCTTTTGCTTGCTACATCTGCGGAACTGCTCAAGGTCAACCAGCTGTAGGTGGGATGGAGTTATGGCGTTGCTTTGCTTATTATGTATCTCATGCCTGAGAACTGAATTTGTGTTTATGTTGTAGAACCGTTGTGTTCCCAAGGAATTCGGCACTAGTTTTATCTGCATTCCCGCCAGCGGGAATTGGACTCATTGGTTCTAACCTGGTTCAAGTTCCTTTATTATGTTTCCCTTTGGGGTCTGTAGTCATTCCTAACAATTCTTGTGTTCCTGATCTAACCATCGCTTTATAATAAATTTAACTTTGGTCTTCAAACGTGGATTTATTTCGAATGCATGGGGAATCAGACATTTTGTTAGGAATCCCCTTTTCTTCATCACCCCAAGTCTGAGAGATCATGAGTGGGGTCGAGGAGAACCCACCAACAACGGAGGGGTCCACCCCGGTCACCTCCAGTCCCACCACCACAGTTGCATCAGTACCGGTCTCGGTGCCAGCGACGGGAGCCGTGCCGAAACCTGCACTGATCCCGTGGCCACCCCTTCCAGATGGGGCAAGGGAGCTGTACCCGCCTGGGACTACTGGACTATGTTTGACTCGAGGAGCACCCGAGAAACTTTTTCGCACCGCGGGAGCGGGCTCCGCGAGAGCATGTACGACCAAGGGTTGTACCGAGGGAAGAGCACGGGCTTCCCTGGTGACTGGCCCAGAGGGGAGGAAGACCTCTGGGGCACGGAACGACTGAGCGAGAGAGAGAGCAGACCGGCATTAGCCGGGGAGCGTGAGTCGATGGGAGACCGACTTGAGGATCTCGACCAGACCATGCAACAGCTTATGCGGATGGTAGCTGATGTCTTCGATGCATTGCCGGGAATGATAGACCTCCGCATCGCAGAAGCGGCGGC
>NW_015170892.1:275113-295665 GCF_001447785.1 Gekko japonicus | reverse complement strand
ATCAGAGAGACGGTACTGCGATCGGTAGACCCCCGCTCACTGACGGCGTGGACCCAAGAAGCTGAGAACGCCGAGAGCCACCTTCAAACATTACGCCTGGACATGGCAGCCAGCGGAGGGAAGGTGAGCCAGCCACCCACCCTGAAACTGAGAACCCCACGACTGTCGGAAGCAGCGCGAGACCTGCAGATGAAAATGGGGCTCTGTCTTAGGTGTGGAGAGAGGGGCCACTTTGCCGCGGATTGTGGTACTCGCCAGACAAGAGAAAAAGCCCCACAATCCAAGGCCAAGCCGGCAACCCCGCCTAAGAAAGGGGTTGCTAAACCCAAATTCTCCAAAGCACTGCAAGCAGCGCCCGAAACCAACCCGGAAGATTCAGCTGATTCGGAACCAGAGGTGTTGGGAAACGAGAACATCCTGTTGTAGAAGAGGTGCAACAACGGGACTTTGCATCGGAGGCGCCTATAGTGGTGAGAGAACCCCCCTCTCTTTTCTTCGTGACTGTGTCTTTAATTAACCCAATCCTGGGGACCCATGTGCGGGTGAAAGCACTTATTGACTCGGGCGGAGATAATAAATTTATAATAAATTTAACTTTGGTCTTCAAACGTGGATTTATTTCGAATGCATGGGGAATCGGACACCCCTCCCCACAACAGACACCCTGTGAGGTAGGTGGGGCTGAGGGAGCTCTGATAGAAACTGCTGTTTTTCAAGAACAGCTCTTATCAGAACTATGGCTTGCCCAAGGTCATCCAGCCAGGTGCAAGTGGAGGAGTGGGGAATCAAACCTGGTTCTCCCAGATTAGAGTCCGCGCACTTAACCACTGCACCAAGCTGGCTATATAAGCCTCAACCAGGACACTTATAGCTAGCTAATAAGCTGCATGGCTTTGGACTATGTCCCTATGACCTCCTGTTGGGCACATTTAGAACACATACAACTCTTGAAGGAGGGGAGCCATTACACATCTATGTAGCTGTTATGTGGGCAGTGGTATGCTGGTGTTGGGGCACTGCTATATTGCCTGTACTGGTTGGCTGATTCTGTCTCTGGGTTTATGGGGTTATCATTGGCATGTTGCCCCTTGATTAGTGGGTTGCAGTGGAGGTGCTATGGACTTGCATGCTATTGGTATGCTTCCCACATCTTGGAGCTGGATCTCCGCACCCCCCACCATTTTCCCTCTTCTGAGCAAATATAGGATACTACCTAGCAGCGCCAGTGTTGTGCTTACATTTCTAATGTTCCAGCACACCAGTGTGGCTCACTAACAGTGCAATTCTAAGCAGAGTTATACTCTTCTAAGACTGTTAAATTCTGCTTAAGATAGCACTGAAAGCCCTGTCAGAAGGATGTAGATCTACACATATTTATACTGCACTGGAGAATTCAAAAGTGGAGAAATCCAAACTAGCATAGTTGCCTTCTGCATCAGTTTGTGGATCGCTGTCAGCACAAGCCTATGTTGTAGGCTATACACTATGTAGAGGAGACCACTAGGTCAGATGAATAAAATCAGCATTGAGTTGTAATAAACTAATACTGACACTGCAAATTGCTTGCCACAATTGCAGTGCAAGGTGTATCCACCTGAATTGTTTCACTTTAATAGATACACCAATCAATTAGTACAGCTGCTAGCAATCGGGTTCTATTCCTAGTGCATATGCTAAACAAGTGTTTACCGATTTCAGAAACTTATTTGGTGGGGGGAGAATCTAGAGTCGAACAAATTTTAGCAGATTTTTTTCTTGTTTCTTTAGCGTGTACATAAAGGACACATTAAGGTCTAGTGTACTATGCACTCTGAGCACAGTGAAAATGGATTCTAAATATAGCACCTACTTGAACACAAGATAGATGTTGCAGAAAAATGCTAGAACAATGTAGGGCTTGGAGATACAGTGTTAAGAAATCAGTAGAAAAATCAGCCGGTGTAATCTTTCTGGCAAAATATTATAATATTAAGGATGCCAGACTAGGGTTTTTCATGGGAAAGTGCATCATTATTCATGCAGGTCTGCCTTCCTTTGCTCTTAGATGTGAAAATATATGAATAGTAAAGCTCCTCCACCTCTCCCTCTCCCTCTCCCTCTGTGTAAAGCATAGGCTGTGTTTTGGTGGGGCTAGTGTGCAGTGCCAGTATTATGGGGCCATTTCAGTTTAGGAAAAAGGCATAGGCAGGAAGGCAGGAGCCCCTCCCCACCCAGCAGCAGCTTGGGAAGTAAAAACAGTCCTAGAAAAAATGCTTCAGAGCTGCTCCCTTGCATGCTTCTGGTCAGGTTTACGGATGAAGCCTAGTAGAACAAAGGTAGCAGGATTGGGGGGGGGGGGTTGCATCTTTCCCTGTGCAGAATCCAAGGCTGGGTTTTTATCTCACTCGTTCTTCGGGGAGCTCAGGGCAGCATACATAGTTCTTACCTCCCTCATTTTATTGTCACAATGTGAACTAGGTTAGGCTGACAGAGAAAGAGAGACCAGCTGCCTAAAGGTCAGGAAGCAAACTTTGTGGCTGAAAGGGGATTTGCCTCACACCTCCCAGCTCCTAGCCCAACACTGTAACCACTACATTTCACTGGCTGCCAAGTATTATAGATGGCAATGAAGAGAGAATTGTTTGTGACTTCCGGTCTACAGAACAGTGATGGCAGACGCTCTCCCCACAATGGGGAAGGGTGAATCACATACCAGCGGTCTGGAGAGGTGCCACCTCAAGTGACACCCCCACGGAGCCTTTGTGATAGGCTCCAGGCCAGGGGGGCTTTTGAGGGGTAGCCTCTTCGACAGCGTAATGCCGGAGAATTGAGGCTCCCCTCTGCCCTGATGGTCCAGTTGCTGAGTGGCCTTCAGGCACAAGCTGGACTGACTGGGACAAGTGCTGGAGATCGAGCGGAATGGTGTAAAACCGAGCGCGGTCAGAGAAACTGACTGACAATGAACCTGACTTCCGATTAAAACAAAGTAGTTTGAAAAGCGATCCCCCCCTGTTGAAAAAAGAGATTGCAAAGAGGGACACCTCTTATGCGAATGAGCGGCTAACGGACACGAAGGGGGAAAGGGGAGGAAGTAAACTGAAAGTGTTTTGAGAGACTTATCTGAATTGCGATGTCGTTTGGTGGGTTTTCCGAGTTGCGAAGAAGCGGCAGAAACTGTAAACAAAACGGGAAAGATGGCGGCCCAGCAGAGAAAGTTTAAAACGAAGCCAGGCAGTTAGAGTCCGAAACCGGAAGAGGGAACAGATGTCCTCAAACTCCTGGTGGATATGCTTAAGCCGGTGATGGAACAACTCGATGGTATTGACCAGCAATTGACCGTAATGAATAAAAACTTTGCAGCACAGCAGCTTCAGCTGAACGAAACAGAGAAAAAAGTGGAGCAGGCAAACGAGAAAATTAAAGAGATAGACACCACAAGCAAGAAGCTGAAGAAAAGAATTTTTTTTAATTTACATTCCACTTTATATCCCGCTCGAACCCCCTATCCAGGGGTCTCTGAGCGGCTTACAAGTCGGTGCTAGTCACCATTTCAATTTTTCCTAGCTAGGGCCACAGGTTCTACAACCTACCAGCCTCCCCTGTGGTGGTGGTTGGTGTTTTTCCTTCAGGTTCTCTTTTTTTTGTCGGCGGTCTTCTGGTGGCGATCTCTGGCGGGGTGCTCTTCCTGGCGCTCGGTGGAACTGCCTCTCTTGCAGCGTGCGGCTCCGCCTTCTTCCGGCCTCAGCAACGTCCCTTCCGGCTCCGCTGGGCCAGCGCTTGGCATTCTCGCGCGCCCCTTCTCGGCGGCAGCCACTCCGATGTCCTCGCCTCTTCGGCCGCCAGGGATCGCTCCTCCGGCCGCACCCGCTCGCCATCGCTGCCGCATCGCCACGCCACACCATCTGCACCGGAACCGATGCCTCGCCGCCGCCGTCTCCGCCGTCGCAACCACCACGCCAGGCAGGGTGCCCCCTGAAAAAGCTAACATGATTCTCAGGTTTCAGGGAGTTCCTGAAATGGATCGGGAAGACCTGAAGAGGGTGCTTAATGAGATAATCGCTCGAGTAGTAGGCTTAACAGCGGATGAACTTGTAAACGAAATGGAGTCAGCCAATTACATTAAAAAAATAGCCTACCTGGAGAAATAGTGGTCAGGTTTTCAAGAAGACAAACCCGAGTTGCCATTTTAAAAGCAACATCAGCAACTCTACTGAAAATGGGAAGTGTAACCATCAAAACTTTAAAGGACATTCCATTTGAAATTAGACAAAAGAGGAAAAATTACAAGGACTTAATTTCTTTCCTTCAAACTAATGGGATATTGTACAGATGGGTGGTTCCAGAGGGTGTCATCTTTAAGATCAACGATAGAAAAGAGAAGATAGACTCCACTTTTAAAGCTAAAGAATTTTTGAGACGTCAGCTGGGAACAGATGAAGAATCCAAAGAGGAAGAAATGAAGTCTAGTGACTCTGCTACCTCGGGAACGGAAGAGGACTCTGCGGCAGAAAAGGGTGCAGGACCCGCCAGAGTGGTATACGATTTTAGAGACAGAAAGCCGAAGTAAAGGCAGAAGGACTTTGAAAATGGCCTTTTGAAGCGAAGAACAAGAAGATGATCAGAGATTTCTCATAACAACGAACAAAATAACATATAAATAGTGAATTGTTATAAGCAAGAACACAAGTATATTGTGATATTAACACTCATAGTACTAACATTTTTATTAACAGTGAAAAGATCTCCTCTTCTTGGGGTTTTAGTTTAGTGTGGTTTGCTTTTCTTTATCCTCAGTTGTAGTCCCTTCCCTGATATTTCTTTGCAGTTTTTGTAGTATTTGCAAAATAAAAAAAAATCCCTCCAGGGATTTAAAAAGAGAGAGAGAGAGAGAGAGAGAGAGAGAATAGTGTGAATTTGGTGAGATGAGAACTGGCTGCTTTGCAAAAGACCATGAGATGGAAGAACAATCTGTGAGGTTTCTATTTAAAATCAGACATAACCAATATAAGCACACAGTGACCATTCACAACAGAAATAATTGGTGACCATCAAGTTTTACAAAAAAATTTCCTAGATAGTAATGCTTGCATCTTATAATCTTTTAATTCTACTCTACATTTCCCCCCTCTATAATTGTGTTCAGGAGTGAGGATCCACTTTGGCCACAATCCTTAGGGCCCTCTTCTTCCTTGTGGAAGCAAAATCAGGCT
Organism: Gekko japonicus; assembly: GCF_001447785.1. NCBI lineage: Eukaryota > Metazoa > Chordata > Lepidosauria > Squamata > Gekkonidae > Gekko > Gekko japonicus. The sequence goes on along the minus strand of NW_015170892.1, from coordinate 290,476 downwards.
TCTGCAGGCTTTAAAGGCAATGTTTCCTACAGTGGCTGTGTGACTGCAAAAAACCCAAGATGTTAAAACCATATTGTGTAGTCTGGTCCTCAGTTAGCAGGTATGAGGGAAACCCTAGGGAATGACTGCCAATCTGGCTAAACAACATTGAGCTAAATAAGTCAGTTGCCTGATGGTATAAGGCAGCTTCCCATTTTCATGTATGGATAGGGTTGCACATCTCCATTCCTTGGTATGCAATACAGAAGGAAAGAAGGAGAAGGTGTTAGAGAATGAACTTTTTTGCTTTATGGACTATATTTATTGCTACACACAATGAACTGTGCACACACACACATAGGCTCAGAAGACTGTACACTTTAAGTCACCTGTTGTGATGCAACACATAGAAGGTGCCTGCACAAGCCTTACATGTAAATGAGGTTTCAGTTACACAGTTACCAGCCTGGTGAAGAAGCACACACCTCCATTATTGTGAGCAGTAAGAAACAACAACTTGAGCAGAGACAGCCCCCATTGCAGAATCATTTGTAGTCACATACGACACATCACTGCTTTGTTCCTGCATTGGTATTTCCTGCCAAATGGACATTTAGTTTACAATGGAATGGCCAGCTTCATCTACACTACAATGAAGCATCCTGACGCCAAGGTTTTCACACCTGCCCAGATGCCCTTCTTTGAGTAAGGTATTAGATTTCAATATTGGCCACTCCTGTTAGGTAACCACCCCTCCCTACATGCAACCAATAGGATTGTTTTTGGGACGGACTAACAGGTAGGTGGGCCAGGAGGTTGGCACGGCCACCACCCACCTCCTGGATCCCCTGATAAAAGGAGAGAACCAGTCACATGGTCTCTCTCTCTCTCTCTCTCTCCTACTTGATCAACTAGCATCTCCCCCGCAACAACTTCTGTCTGCTTTTTACTCCTCTTAAGTCCTACTTAAGCCCAACCCTTGCCTTTACTGCCCACATGTTCTGGCTGGTTCTGGTCATGTGTGAATTCCCTTAGTTTTCCATTTCTTTGCCTCTATTCTTCATTGGAACAACCAAAGCTGCGAAGACAGATAAGTATTGCCCATCATCATCCCCACCTACTAATGCAACAGTGCTTATTTTAATACTGTATTTTTAAGGAACTTGATTGAATGTGTGAGTGCATCAGTATTGTTTGTATGAGATTTATATTCTTTTAGTAAAAGACATTTATTTTAACAACAACAGCCTTGAATCTTTTACTGGTAACCCTTGGTGGGAACAGGACCTTGGTATAGTTGGCAAGAACCAGTTTATAAATTGCCAATTGCTGTATATAAAGCAATTCGGCTAACAAAGGAGAAGGAGATGAGGAGGAGGAGGAGGAGATTGGATTTATACCCTGCCCTTCACTCAGAGTCTCAGAGCAGCTTACAAACTCCTTTCCCTTCCCCTCCCCATAACAGATACCCTGTGAGGTAAATGGGGCTGAGAGAGCTCTTTCCAGAACTGTCCTTGAGAGAACAGCTCAGACAGAATTATGGTTTGCCCAAGGTCATCCAGCAGCTGCAAGTGGAGAAGTGGGGAATCAAACCTGGTTCTCCCAGATTAGAGTCCGCACACTTAACCACTACAGCAAACTAACATTTGTTCGATCCATATGAATTAACTGTTGGATACTGTATATATATTTTCAACAGTATTATAATTAGAAGCCCCTTCTCGAGTCTTGATTGATGTTTTTAACTAGGGTTCTAGAAATTTGTATTGCATGGTTGGGTAAATACCTTTTTCTCCAGTTTCCTTTTTTCCCCTTTGTGCCATTTGAACAACATTCTAATGCCATTAACTGAATAAAAACAAAAACAAGCTTCCATTTTAACAGCAATTTTTCTAACAGCTATCTTTAATGCAATTGGGAACTGTGAAAGAACCATTAAAAAACTTGAAGTTTCAAATTGAATCATAGCTGTCATGAAATCTGATATCATCCCTAGTTTCAAGTTGCAGGCATTCTCTCAGGAGAATCATGTACACAGCATTGCTCATGCACATCTGAATACAGCAAAGGATTAGGGATTCTTCTTGCTTCCACAAAAAGATCTCATGCTGAACTGAGGTACATGCTTATTTTGCATTTGTAGTTATTAAAAGAACCCTCCCCCTTAAATTTTCAAAATTACTACCTGATGGCAGTAAAAATCATTTCACAAAAGAAAATTAACAGTGTAGTTTGAGTTGACAATTCCTATATCATATAATTTAATCTGAAGCATACTTTGAAATGCAGCAAATAACCCAGTTTAAGTATTGATCTAACCAATGAACTTCTTGCCTTTATACTTAGCACATAGCAAATTATGCATTGGCTGTAATTCCTGTTTTGGAATAGCACACATCATTTCCAACTGATATGATGAACGCTGGTATTTTCAGTGTCCATCTTCAGGCCAGATGATATATAATTTTGCTTCCTGTCTAATGAAAGTGAATTGCAGCTATGACAACTTCTCTGCTCATTAAAACTCCAAAATTACTTCTTGAAGTTCCTGTAGCTGTTATCCATGAACTCGGAGCTGACATGTGAGCAGATTGGCCATGTATGAGAAAATATGGCCAAATATAATGTCAGAACAATACACAATTCGTCTTATAAAAGAGTGGAAGGCTCAAGAGGACCCAAATACATGCAGATCTCTTGTACCCAAGGGAAGTAGATGTATAGTTCCACCCTAAGCAGCGTTATACCCTTCTATGTCCACTGAAGTCAATGCACTTAGAAGAGTTATCCTCTGTTTATCCTGGCACTAACATACCTAATCCATTAAAATATAAACCTTTTGCATGCATCAACTTCATTACTGTTTGTGGAGACTATTTTCCTTATGCACAGAATAGATATTTATACTTCCAATATTATGATATAGTCATATTTTTCTCGGCTGTAGGGGTAAATGTTGAACAGTTCCACTATAATACAAACAAACCCAGGAGTCCCTCTGTCAGTATGGTTCATGGAATCTAAAATTAAAAATAGCTTAAAGGATTCAATTTATTTAAAAAACTGTTTTGAGCACTTCTCAGCAGAAAAATAACAGCTTTGCTGAGAAACTAAACAATGGGCAAGTGAGCAGAATATTGGGAGATGATATCTTGGGGGGGGGGAATAGCAGAATTACATCTGCACAAAAAAGCAAACAGCTCAAGGAATATCTCAAAATAAGGATACCATCTGCACAGGAGAGTATAAATAGCCCAAGGGATATCTCAAAACAACAAGGACAGCATTCTGCAACAGGCAGATTGAAAGAAAATGTCTTTTATAGGTATTTTATAAAAGGAGAATGTACTGCCACAGAACATAAACATACATGACTCTTTGCAATACAGGAGACACAATCCTCTGAAGCACTGAAAGATTAAACTGGGTTTCCATCCCATGGTTTGGAATGAATAAAGAGTACTCCACAGATTTATATAAGGAGTACCTTGTAACAGTTTCTCAAATTTTGTGGCAGAATATATGTAGGAAGTAAGAAGTTCAGGCAAATTTTGAGGTAGACAACTATAATATTTAGTACATTCTGTTATTACAATGCATGCAATAAAGTAGAAAAGAAATGAAAAGCTCTATGAAATTATTTCAGTGGACAAGAAATGAGGTTTTCCCATCATCTTTCCTATGTAGGTGTTGCGGATGACATTCCTGCGGTACATTATAATTGTTCAACAACGCACACTGAAGTGCTATTATAGATACCATGTATCATAGTAATATCATGATATCATAGACCAGGAGTGTCAAACATGCAGTCTGTGTGCCAGATCAGGGCCTCGGAGGGCTCCTATCCAGTCTGCAAGGAACTGGCTGTCTCCTGCTTCTTTTTCCAGTTCTGCTGCTGCTGCATCACTGCTTGCTTTACCAGACTCTCTCAATTGCACAGGAGAGATAGATAGGCAAGTTTCTGTTCCCTGCACTGGCTGAGGCTTCACCCCCCTCCTCCTAAGGGGAAGGAGGGAATGAACTAGAGCTTTCTTCCTGGCCAGGCTGCCTCAATTGTACAGGAGACAAAGGAAAGCCTTTCTTCCTCTCCATTGGCTGAGGTTCCTCTCCTTCCTCCTGCCTTGCTTTGCTCAGCTGCCTCAATCACACAGGAGAAATACAAAGCACCTTTAAGACCAACAAAGTTTTATTCAATGTGTGAGCTTTTGTGTGCCTTGCTACAGTGTATGTTTTGTTGGGCTCATTATGCCAGGGCTCTCCTGGGTGCAACTTGGTTCCCTCCCCCTTTTCACTGTATTCATGCCCTCATGATCCAGTCTTTCTCAGTAGAAAAGTCATGTGAACTATTTAGATGAGGAATAACAACAAGCCAGTGAGGTGGATTAGGCTGAGAGTGTGTGTCCAGACTAAGTTCACCCAGCACATTTCCTTTGTAGACTGGGGGTTTTGAACATAGACTTCTCAGATAGTAGGCTGATACTGACCACTACTCATTGCTCTCTCTTTGTTCTTGCACTGCCTCATAGGATTTCTCTGGGAAAGACTATAGTTTTGTCAGAACTACCAGAAGTACAAGCTGGGTTTCGAAGAGGTAGAGGAACTAGAGATCAAATTGCCAACATTCGCTGGATTATGGAGAAAGCAAGAGAGTACCAGAAAAATATCTACTTCTGCTTCATTGACTATGCTAAAGCCTTTGACTGTGTGGATCACAACAAACTATGGCAGGTCCTTAAAGAGATGGGAGTACCAGACCACCTCACATGTCTCTTGAGAAACCTGTATAAGGGCCAAGAAGCGACAGTTAGAACCGGATACGGAACAACTGATTGGTTCAGCATAGGAAAAGGAGTACGACAAGGATGTATACTGTCACCTTGCTTATTTAATATATATGCAGAGTACATCATGCGAAATGCTGGCCTGGATGAATCACAAGCGGGAATTAAGATTGCTGGGGAAAAGATCAACAACCTCAGATATGCAGACGATACCACTCTAATGGCAGAAAGTGAAGAGGACCTAAAGAGCCTCTTGCTCAGGGTAAAAGAGGAGAGCGCAAAAGTGGGCTTGAAGCTCAACATCAAAAAAACTAAGATCATGGCATCCGGCCCCATCACTCCTTGGCAAATAGAAGGGGAAGTCGTGGAAGTAGTGACAGACTTCATGTTCCTGGGATCCCAAATCACCGCAGACTGTGACTGCAGCCATGAAATTAAAAGACGCCTGCTCCTTGGGAGGAAAGCGATGGCGAACCTAAACAGCATGATAAAAAGTAGAGACATCACCCTGCCAACAAAAATACGCATGGTCCAAGCAATGGTATTCCCAGTAGTCATGTATGGCTGTGAGAGTTGGACTATAAGGAAGGCCGAGCGCCGAAGAATAGATTCTTTTGAACTATGGTGCTGGAGGAGACTCTTGAGAGTCCCTTGGACTGCAAGAAGATCAAATCAGTCAATCCTCAAAGAAATCAACCCTGACTGTTCCCTGGAAGGCCAGATAATGAAACTGAAGCTCAAATACTTTGGCCAGCAAATGAGAAGGGAGCACTCACTGGAGAAGACCCTGATGCTGGGAAAGATTGAAGGTCAAAGAAGACGGGGACGGCAAAGGATGAGATGGTTAGACAGTGTCATCGATGCAACGAACATGAAATTGAGCCAACTTCAGAGGACGGTGGAAGACAGGAGGGCCTGGCGGGAGATGATCCATGGGGTCGCGAAGAGTCGGACTCGACTGTGCGACTGAACAACAACAACAATTGTGTTTGTGTCCTTTATCAATTTTGCCAGCAGTAATGTTATCACAATCCTGCCAGATCATGTTACATTAATGTCTAAACCTATTTCCAGAAATTTTTTTTTTCTAAGCAATGGGTCAAGAGTAATCCTAATAAGATTACTTCAGTTGGCCAATAAACTAACTTTAGAATATTTAACTGATTCTCATTTTCTTTTAGAGAATTTAGATAAACACAGCTATATTTCTGTGCAAATGAAATTTGAATATGAATGCTTTTGATTATTTCTGCCATTTGGCATAACAAAAAGTGGGAGTCTGAGTTAGAAGTTTGGCAGGATAACCTCTTATATTGGAAAATTTTTAGTATCTGCCATGCATGACAATGTAGAATCATTTTTAGATCATCTCAACAGAGGACAGAACATTGATGAGATGGTAGAAAAATCCAGGAAACTCCAGCAGAATTGCTACTTTGAAACCTTGAATATAATCCTTTTTTGTTCTTTTGAATTCTTCTTATACTTACGTACTTAATATGGGTTTAGGTATTTTTTTGGGGGGAGATCAATGGGATGCTATGTTTCTGAACTCCGCTGGGTCACAGGAACCTTCTCTGCACTCTATTCTAATTTGCAGTTTTGCTATAATAAAAGCTCCAGATATATTGCTACTGTCTAGACATTTTATCTGAAACAAGTGTCCTTCGTAATCCCAGAGGACTTTTCTATTTTATTTCCAGTAAATCAAAGTCTGTGAAGAGCATTGGTTGTTATTAAGACATACCCTTCACAGTCCAGTGATTGCCAACAGTGGCAAACCATTGACAGTTCATTTACATATAAGTGATGACTTCTATCAGGTAGATAGCTTTTCCCCCCCACCCCAAAAAAAGCCCTCAAAATGGACCTTTAGAGAGCATATCCAATATTTCTTGCTCCTTGATGAGGGTCAAGTGCCAATTTATTTATAGAAAACTAACAATGGAAAAGTAAAGGCATCTATTCAATGACCTTATGCTGTATTTTATAGACTGGGGAATATAGTGTTATGTAACTAATTGTGTGTTCTGTTTTGTTTTCTCTTAAAAATGTACAAAATAATTTCATGAGCAGCTACAGCATTTCATGAGCAAAAACCTTTATTTAGTGGCATACATTACTCTACAGTAAGGATAAAATCATGCTTACTCCACCAACAATCCAAATGATTAAGTTGGCCTGCTGAATTTTCACAAGGTTTCTAAAGCCTAGTTGATACCCCTTAGAATCTTACAGCAATCTATGTACATTAAAGACTCACGACTTATATTTTGTTATTTTCTTCTTCTAAAAATGAAACATTTCCCATTATATGCTAGATATTTTCATCAGAAGATACTTAAGTTAGAAATGAAGATTGCAATCCAGTATCATTGTAATCAATGAGATGGGCTGCCATTTACTTCCACTAGGTATGAACAGCATCCTATGTTAGTTACTTGGTAATGAGCTAGGTAATTCAGTCTCACGGTTTCTTTCTTTCCATTGTCGCATAGATGCAGCTACTAAGTCTCCAGCAATTCGAATATCAGCTGCCTTTAATGCTGGGTGTCCAGCCACTGTAATGCAAATGGAAGAGATTACTTGGTAAATTAAGACTATACAAGTAAGAATTCTTCTATAATGAATGCAGTATGGACAAAGCCAACTGTGGAACTTTTATTTGAGATGGTATGCACAATACCACAGGTTTTTGTCAATACAAAGGAGTAAAATGTCAACAAAATCTGTAGTACAGATTTTCAACCAATTTGCATCAAGATATCTAATAGAGCTATTTCCTAATGATGGTTTTTACCATTTTAATTCACTCAAAAATATTTACCATGTCAATTCACCATGCCAAAGTAACAATGAATGGTTAAGAAATCATTATTTTGCCACCAGACTCTCAGAATTCCTCACTACCAGGAGGCTTTCAGTGACAATGGAATGGCATTATTATTATTGTTGTTGTTGTTCATAAGGCATCTTCTCCAGGAGGTCTCAGGGCAGTGTACAACATAATTAAATAAAAATAATTAAAAGCAATAAATAGAAAATAATAAATGTTTAAAACCAATAAAACAGTATGTTCCTTCAGATAATCGATGGCGTAATATAACTTTGTTCCCTCCATAGGTCGGATCACATACTGGGATTGGTAAGGCCAGGTGGAAACCATAGTAAGGAACCATTGCTGTCCTCAGCTGTAGGCCTGGTGGAACATCTCCATTTTGCACACCCTGCATGGAACTGAGCAAGGTCCTGCAGGGCACAGATGTTACTAGGTAGAGAGTTCCACCTGGCCCTAGTTGAGGACAGCAGGATGTCTTTTAGGTCAGGAATTGCCAGTACATTTTGGTCTCCCGAGCATAAAGCTCTTCAGGGGGCATACCAGGAGAGGTATGTTGGTCCCTGACCATTAAGGACTTTAAAGTTTAGAACCAAAACCTTGGATCCGGTACTCAGCTTGGAGCCAGTGCAGCTGGAAAAGCACAGGTTGAATATGTGCAGTCATTGGGGTATCCATAAGTACCCATGCAGCTGTGCTCTGGACAAGCTATAATTTCTGAATCACCCTCAAGGGTAGCCGTACATAGAGTGAATTACAATTATCCAATCTTGAGGTGACTGTTGCATGGATTGCTGTGGCAAGGTTAGGGCAAGAGAGGTAGGGGGCAAGTTGCCTGACCCGGTGAATTTAGAAGAATGCCAGTCTCACAAAATGTGCTATCTGAGCCTCCATTGATAAAAAGGAGTCCAGGAGCACTCCTAAGTTCTTGATGGTCAACACCGGTGTTAGTGGCACACCATCGAGCATTGGGAGTTGATACCCCAACCTTGGGTTCCTCCCTCCCAGACACAGGATCTCCATCTTTGATCGATTCGGTCTCAGCCAGCCCTGTCTCAATTAATCCAGCCATGGCCTCCAATCCCTCAGCCAAATTAGATGGGATGACAGCTGGCCGGCTGTCCTTCAACAGGTACAGCTGTGTGTCATCAGCATACTGGTGACAACCCAGTCCGAAACTCCATACTAGCTGGGTGAAAGGGTGCATATAGATGTTAAACAGCATAGGAGAGAGGATTGCCCCATTGGGGGACCCCAGACACCAAAGGGTGGCAGGGTGACACCCTCCCTCCTAATGCCACTCTCTGTCTCTGACTCTGGAGGAAGGAAGGAAGCCACTGCAAGGCTACTCCTATGTCGGCAAAGTGGTGGGCACAGGTCATAGTTGACCTTGTTGAATGCCACTGTCAGGCTGAGGAACAACAGCAGCGCCAACCTGCCTCGATCCAGCTGTCTGCAGAGATTGTCTATGACGATGACCAGCACTGTCTCCATCCCACAGCCAGGGCAGAAAACAGACTGGAATGGGTCTAGGACCACTGTGTCCTCCAGGAAACTCTAGAGCTGCTTGGCCACTGCTCTATCAATTACCTTGCCCAGCAACAATAAATTGGCCAGATCCGTGAGATCTAAAGATGTCTTTTTCAAGAGTGGTATTACCATGGCCTCTTTTAAGCCCCCTGAATAGGCCCCAGAAGTGAGGGACAGGTTGATAATGACCATCGGGGGGCCCGTATACCATTGCCCCCAGTCTTCACCATCCATAGTGAAGCACGTGGTCGGGCTAACAGTGCTTAGGGATCCTTATGACATCAGCCCAAGAGAGTCAGCTGAAGTTATTGAGAGTTAGCTAAAGTTGTCAAGCACTGAATCCACTAAATCCTCAAGTTCCCTTACTGTGTCAGCAGTGGCAGGCAGGTTGCAGCACAGCAACAAGACTTTATCCACAAAAAAGCTCACAAATGCCTCACAGCTAAGGGCTGGATTTCTTATATTTTGGGTTCTCCTAGAAAGGGAGGGTAAAGACCGAAGTACCCTAAGTAATTGAGCCAGTTGAGAGCTAGTGGATGTGATGGAGGTAGGCCTGGCAGACTGTCTGCCAGTGTACTAGGTGGTCAGTACACCAGCCAGACATTCAAATTCTCCTCTGCTTTCCACATCAGACCTACACAGTCAGTGCCAGAGATCTTTGGTGCAGGGAGTGCCCTGGAAGAAAAAGACTTATGGATGAGTAATGCCACACATACACACCCATTTGACCGAGGCTGATGAAGAACCAAGAAACCTGATGCAGCAGTTTCTCTTAAGGGGAAACTCTCTAACCCAGGTCTCAGTCACGCGTGCCAGGTCCACTTGCTGCTCTTGAAAGTAGCTTTGCAGTGTTGCAGTCTTATTATTAATGGGCCTGGCATTGCACAACATCCATGTCAGAGAAGAGTGTATCTCCCATACCTCTCCACCAACATGAGTTGGGATGGGATGAAGACTGGAAGGGGACTGAGCATATCTATATCTCCATCTCCTTCCTTTATAATATCTTCTCCTGCTGCCATAACTCCCTCTGCCCCTGATCACCAAGATCTCTGACCCAGTGTTGGCATTATAAATGTTCTTGGAATCCTCTCCCATGTCATAGATCCTCCTGAACCTCACAGATCATCGAACAACAAATAATAATATACTAACATTAGCCAATTTCGTCTATCAGGAAATTATCAATTACTCAGATTTCTAACAGTAGAACACTCCCTCCCACCCAAACGTCCTGTCTTACTTCCCTCCCCCCAATATCACTAAGTAAGAAAGAAAAATCCTAGCCTAATAACTAATATATATAAGTTATAACTAATAACTAATACAATTATGGGTGGGAATGAATCTCCACAACTCATCTAACTAGATTAAGTAACCTAAGCAACTGGGAAATAATGGGCAAGAATAATGCAGGGCACAACTGATTGTCTCTAGCAGCTTGGTAGGTGATCTTAGATTGCATTTCAAAGAATCCACCACCTCCCAGGTGATGGTCTTGGTAACAGTTCTTGGTAGCAGTTCCAGTAGTCACCAGCAAAAAAATAGTGTACCATTTGTGACAAGATTTTTATTATGTATATTTTTAATAATCCCACTTTTTAAAAGGTGATATTGTGTGTGTGTGTGTGTGGGGGGGGTTATATAAACCTTCACTTCCCTGGGCAAGGTAAGATGTGTATTTCAAAATAGATTGTTGTCTTTGCCTTTGTATTAGCTGCTTAGGACAGCTGAGACAGTCTAAAAAGCAAGAGTATAAAAGTTATTGTGGGAACAGCGGAAAAGAAATTGTGAAGGATTTAATAATGCTTAGCGAATTGTTAGTTTAAACTACCATACACTACCACAGGGCCACAGAAATTATTAGCCACTAAAATGATTCAGCTAAGTGCTTGACCCTTCCTGTCTTCCTCTAGAGGGCAGGAGAGATCCTTTAGACATAGAGGAGTATTTGATCCCAGGTAGGAAAAACCAGTTCAAAGAAAATTATCCTGAGCTTCAGAGAAAATACTCTGTGCAAATACAGTGTGGGGAGAATAGGGGGAAGCTGTTCTTTACTCAGCACACTGTCCAGCAGGCTAACCCTCAGGGAGGTTAGGTAGCTATGGAAAGGGCAGAGGAATTCTACAGTAATTTAATATGAATATTAGAAAAGGAAATATTTATTCTTAAGACCAAACACTCTTTACTTTGCTGAATTACAAGTTATTACAACACTTGGAACAAAAACTTCCCCAAGACTCAACAGGGATATTAGATTTTTATCCCATTACATATGCTAACTAATTCAGTCCTCACATATGTATTCTCAACAAGAAGGACTATAAATCCTCTGTATTTTAGTGTATTTCTTTTTCAGAATAGTATATTAGAATACTGAATGGATGTCTACTGATAACATTACATCCAGCTCAAAATATCCATGCGTCCTCCACGCCTGAGAGGAGATAATTAAGATTCTGTTAATTCCCACAATTAGAAAAAACACCTTTAGACAATTATCTGATATTTTGACACGTTTATTGCTTGACAACTATTGACCTTATAACCTTAACTTGTTATTTAGTTTTTCACTTTGCATAACTTAAACGTCATCATGTTTGTAAAGGTGTACTTCTTTTTGTATAACTGGTCTAAGGACTGTAGAAATAAATTGATTGATTGATCGAATGTCATCATGTTACATGTTAATTTGCTGTTAAATCCCTTTCTATAAGTTTAGAACCTCATCTACCATTCCAATGTATTTGAAAAAGTGTGCCTTGCACACAAAAGCTCATACCTTGAATAAACCTTTTTTGGTCTTAAAGGTGCTACTGGACTCTAAATTTGTTCTACTCTTTACCTGTGCCAAAGTAATCAACTATTTCCAAAATAAAGAAGTGGCAAAGCAAAAGTGTAGCCTTTGAAGCAGAATGCTTATTTATATTTTTAATTAATTTTTAATTTACATCTCACTTTTCTTCCTAATCAGGATCCAAAGAGGCTTATCACATCATTGTTCCCTCTTCCACCTTATTCTCACAATAACAAGCTTGTAAGGCTGAGAGATGCTAAAAGGCACAAGGTTACCCAGTGAGTCTCCATGGCAGAGTGGGAATGGAAGAATGAAAGCCACAAGGTTACTCTGGTCTTAGCTCAACACTCTACCCCCTATGTCACGCCAGCTCTCAGTGTGTCTAAATACTATGCAACTATGAATGTGCTCCTCTGTATAGTCTTGGTGAAGGTAATAAGCAGTTTTTATATAAAAAACAGAACTGAATAAAAACAGAGTGGGGATATATGTTAATGAGCCTTTTTTATGATAGCATGCTTATATGATTTGCCATATGGCCATATGCTGCTTCCCAGGAAAGCCATTTCATAACTACCCAGGAAATCTCTCCACTGTGTCATGGCTCTCAGCTAAAGTTACAGTGGGGGATCCAGGCAGCAAGTCAGAGTAATCCAGTGGTACAGATGAATAACCCTTGCTGTAGAAGCCTTTGTAAAGGAGTGATTTGCCTCACTAACCATTTAGAATTTGTTGAAGTTGTCCAATAAGTAGGCAGATAGGCTTGAGTAAATGCAATATGCATACTTACAAGCAAACAGTTGAATTCTCAAAAATCTATAATAGCACTAGTGCTATTTACTTTATACAGAAAGGATATGAAGACACGAGTGGAGTAATCAGTGATATAGCCAAAATGGTGATGACCCTCCATTAATTCTGACTGTTAAATCCCATTCAGTCTATGAAGAATTCTAGAAGGGTATCTCCATACTGGGTGAATGAACAAGACAATGAAAGATAAAACCTGACATAAACAAAAGCAATTGCAAGCCATGCACGTCAGTTGTATGTTCAGAACAATAGTACGTTCCTTTATGCAATGCATAAATTTGTCACATGTTATATAGCTGTCCATTCTTCTATCTGTCAGACAATTTTTGTTTGAATTTATCTTTATTAGATGTGGTATAATTTGAATTTCTAATCCTTCTGGGAAGGACTAGAGAGCTCTTCAAGAAAATTGGAGAAACCAAGGGATCGTTCCATGCAAAGTTGGCCATGATAAAGGACAAAAACTGTAGGGACCTAACCAGTGTTCCCTCTAAGCTGAGTTAGTGTGAGCTAGCTCACAGTTTTTTAGCCTCCGGCTCACACATTTTTGTCATAGCTCAGGAAGGATGGCTTCAGAGCAAACTAATTTATGTAGTAGCCAAATCACTCGCTCACAACTTTAATGCCAGTAGCTCACAAAGTAGAATTTTTGCTCACAAGACTCCATAGCTTAGAGGGAGCATTCGACCTAACAGAAGCAGAAGAGATTAGGAAAAGATGGCAAGAATACACAGAAGAACTATACAAGAAGGATCTCAATGTCCTTGACAACCACGACGGTGTAATCACTGACCCTGAGCCAGACATCCTGGAATCCAAAGTCAAATGGGCCTTAGAAAACAAAGCTAGTGGAGGTGATGGTATCCCAGCTGAGCTATTCAAAGTCTTAAAAGATGACGCTGTTAAAGTGCTGCACTCAGTTTGCCAGCAAATTTGGAAAACACAACAGTGGCCACAGGATTGGAAAAGGTCAGTATACATTCCAATCCCAAAGAAGGGCAATGCCAAAGAATGTTCAAACTATCGCACAATTGCACTCATATCACACGCTAGCAAGGTCATGCTCAAGATCCTACAAGCTAGGCTTCAACAGTACGTGGATAGAGAACTACCAGAAGTACAAGCTGGGTTTCGAAGAGGTAGAGGAACGAGAGATCATATTGCCAACATTCGCTGGATTATGGAAAAAGCAAGAGAGTACCAGAAAAATATCTACTTCTGCTTCATTGACTATGCTAAAGCCTTTGACTGTGTGGATCACAACAAACTATGGCAGGTCCTTAAAGAGATGGGAGTACCAGACCACCTCACATGTCTCTTGAGAAACCTGTATAAGGGTCAAGAAGCAACAGTTAGAACCGGATATGGAACAACTGATTGGTTTAGCATAGGAAAAGGAGTACGACAAGGATGTATATTGTCACCTTGCTTATTTAATATATATGCAGAGTACATCATGCGAAATGCTGGCCTGGATGAATCACAAGCGGGAATTAAGATTGCAATTAAGATTGCCGGGAAAAACATCAACAACCTCAGATATGCAGACAATACCACTCTAATGGCAGAAAGTGAAGAGGACCTAAAGAGCCTCTTGCTGAGGGTCAAAGAGGAGAGCACAAAGGTTGGCTTCAACATCAAAAAACCTAAGATCATGGCATCCGGCCCCATCACTCCTTGGCAAATAGAAGGAGAAGTCGTGGAAGCAGTGGCAGACTTTATGTTCCTGGGATCCAAGATCACTGCAGATGGTGACTGCAGTCATGAAATTAAAAGACACCTGCTCCTTGGGAGGAAAGCGATGGCACACCTTGACAGCATAATAAAAAGTAGAGACATCACCCTGCCAACAAAAGTCCATATGGCCAAAGCAATGGTATTTCCAGTAGTACTGTATGGCTGCGAGAGTTGGACTATAAGGAAGGCCGAGCACCAAAGAATAGATTCTTTTGAATTATGGTGCTGGAGAAGACTCTTGAGAGTCCCCTGGATTGCAAGAAGATCAAATCAGTCTGTCCTAAAAGAAATCAACCCTGACTGTTCCCTGGAAGGCCAGATACTGAAGCTGAAGCTCAAATACTTTGGCCACCGAATGAGAAGGGAGCACTCACTGGCGAAGACCCTGATGCTGGGAAAGACTGAAGGTCTAAGAAGAAGGGGACAGCAAAGGATGAGATGGTTAGAAAGTGTTATCGCGGCAATGAATATGAAATTAAGCAAACTCCGGAGCACTATGGAAGACAGGAAGGCCTGGCATGGTGTGGTCCATGGGGTCGCAAAGTGTGGGACTTGACTGTGCGACTGAACATCAACAACAATAGTTTGAATGTTAAACTGTTATACTCGGTTGAGATCTCTGTGTATCTTTTGTCTATGTTTTGTTTTTATATGGTACTAATATCTGTAAATTTATTTTTAAAATATAAATGAAGTGGAATCTCCATATTCTGAGACAATCCACTTTTGATCAGCAAGTATTGGCAAAAACAAAACTGGACACAGCTATCTCTATTGTGTCCATGTCTGGGCATTGTTGGAGATAAAGTGCTGGACCTTTGGTTTGCCCCAGCAGAGCACTTTTTGCCTTTGGGGCTTGGAATCTTACTACCATAACACCACTCTTT
>NW_015170892.1:270927-275099 GCF_001447785.1 Gekko japonicus | reverse complement strand
TATCTCTGATCCTGCTTCCTTCCCTGATGGAGAGACATCAGCAGAACATGCAGAAATATCCTTGGGCTACTATTCTAAGCACACTTACATGGGATAAATCTCTTTGATCTTGAATAAACATGCATAAAATCACACATTCAAAGAAAGACAGCTATGCTGCTAGCTCTGTACAAAGCAGGGAACAAATGCTGGGGGGGGGATGGGCTTTTCCAGTGATTTTTATATTAGTCTGACCCTTAGAGAACAGAAGGTGATTTAAAACAAGAATCAAAGTGTGTTCAGTGTATACACTTCTCACTGTAGTATTTGGAGAACAGGTTTCCAAGGTTTTGCTATGATTTCAAAAACCACAAAAACACAAAAACCAGTGGTGGAACCAAAGAAATCCATTTGTACATCATAGAATCCTCAAACCACTAGGAACATTCTTTAAAATTGTCCGTGTCCAGCCTTACTGTTCAATAGCCAACCACAATTTTATATACAAGATCTTGTACTAGTGTGAAATGTGCACATTTAATAAATCTCAGGGGCATTTCATAATATAGTTCAAACTGAGTTATGTGACATAAAATGGTTTAAACAGGAAAGATAACAGAAAGAAATAGGCTGCAAAGGTCACACAGCCCATAGCTACTAAACACGTTAAAATAGCTTTAACAATAATCCCAAACCAAAAGTGGAAACAGAAAACCAGGATAAAAGAATGAAGGAAGGCAAACAGATGGAATACATAACTGCAGGAAACCACAGACTGAAAACTTTTTGGTAGTATTTGTGGAAAATTGAATAAAATTGCATAAAGGATTCTAGTACTAGTTACAGTGATATAATATGTTACCACCTTCTCTTCTCTTAAAAATGGGGCTTCATATGTTTGAGATAATTCCACAGAACAGCAACTGCATCTTCTGGAAGGAAATAGGCTTTTTTAAAAACATGGTATGCAGATTTCTTTTGCATGAGTGGCTCAAGGGATTTTTTATCATTGATGTAAAATTCTGCACTGAATTTACCAGCTGATTTTTTTTCTTAAATAGCTATGGCAGATATTATACTGTGTGATTGCTTTTGTGTGAAAGCCAAAGCATATGTTTAAAAGTCCTGGCAAAATAGTCAACGAGAGTATCAAAACTAGCATCACCAACAATCAAATGTGCCATTTTAATGTCTTCCTCGCAATGTTTTTAATAATTCACTTCATCACACAGGAACTCTACAGTAGCACATTGAGTGAGCTGTGTGAAATAATGCTTAGAACTTACAGGTGTGCTATATGGAAGATTTCATTAAAAATCCCTGTAGATTCAAAACAAGCATGCCACAAAACAGGTTTAGTTACAGTGAAATCATAAACATAGTTATACTCTTCTAAACCCATTGACTTAAGTCAGAAGTATGTAACTCTGCTTAGGACTGCATTGTTGCAACTTTTTTTGTAGTCTGGAATACAAAAAGAGTATTTTTTCTACATAAAGGAGAACTTAAATATTCCGTTTCCCATCCAGTAGTCTGAAAAAGCAATTAATCATTGCTTGTATCCCACAAGATGCATTAGTGGAAAAGAGATTACAAAGAAGGACCTTTCATTTCACTCCTCTGCAGCATGTGGGAATTCTCCATGGGAATGTTGTTCCTGAGGATCAGCAGAACTTCAACAGAGAGAAGGTGAACTGCAAAGGGAGTGGAAATCAGCAGAACTTTCCCCTCTCCTCTGATAGAAATTTCCTTCCATAATTGGGAACAGGTGATAGGACACAAGTTTATGTGTATTGCTTCTAATGCAGATGTATTAGCAGTGCACAGTATGAAGAATTTATAAGTGACAACGCACAGTATCTGGAAAATAATGAAATAGATCATGATTGCTCTGTCAGCACAGAAACCTCATTGATTAAGGAAATTTCTCAAACTGATCACTTCTCATATGGTACAAAGTGCTTTTTCTCTATCCAGAATTAGACATTCACTAAATTTACATCGGATGACAACTTCTGTCATTCACAGATCACTTATTTTGTATGCCTTCATATTCACATGTTAATGATTTTGAAATATATCCTGCCACATGGTTACAAGGGGCTGCTTATCCTTAGCTTTCCATTTCAAGTTGCAAATAAAAAAATATGAAAAGCATGTAAACAAAGTGTACAAATTTCATTCTGATCAGCTCTTTCATCCGTATATGTTCATATTTAGGTACTGTGAAGTAATCCCTTAAACTATAAATCTAGTTCAGGGGTCCCCAACATGGTGCCTGTGGGCACTATGGCACCTGCCAACAACTTTCCTGGCACCCACCTAATGTTTTTAAAAAGTGGGTGGGGCCAGGTAGGCTTTTCCCCAGTAGAGCGTCAAATTGGCCATTGGAGATCTGATTGGATTTGCAGATTTTCTTTCAAACAACGTTTTTAAAAAATTGTCACCAAAATGTTGGCTTTATTCTGTCTCTTTCCCAGTGTATTTTTTTAAAATTATCATTTAATTTTCACATACATAAAACAATAACATAAACTATAAACAGTGTAACAAAGTATACATTAGACAGTCTTATGACTAGTCAAACTTAGACAACTAATGCAATGCAATATCCATAAAGAAAGAATGACATCATAAACCAATACCAGTACCATACCTGTAATATAATGTACATATTATAATAAGTATAAAGATTCTGAGCATTTGGGAATTTCCTCAAGCTGTGACCAAAAAAAATCTAGTATAATAAACCACACTTCTGCAAAGTTGTTGTGTGGTAGGTTTAATTCATGCTGACTAATCTAATATGTAATTTTTTCTATCACATTAATCTCCCATATCTTCCAATACCATAATGCGAGTGTGGGTGGATCCAGACACTTCCATGTTAAAGCTATGACTGATTTTGCTGCCACCAAAAGGGTAGAGATAAGTTTCTTCCTGAATTTCCTCTTGTTCCAGATAGCCTCTAGTATCGATTTGGGATAGGAATGTTCTGACTGTATTGTTACCCAATCCAAAAGGTTCTCCATTCTCAACATTTTAATGATGTTAGAGAGCATGATAGAGCCATAATAAATTTTCAAGTTCTTCTGTATGTTGGTGTTGGCTCCCATGGCAGCCATTTTGTGGTTGTTCCCACCATTCTGTGTCAGAATTCCTACAGGCTCAAAATATTGGGCACTTATAGAGCTGAAAAGAAAAGCCATTTCAAAATGTGTGGAGTAATTTTAAAATTCTATTAACCTTAATAGGATTTTTACAAGGGATTTCACACAGTATGGATTTAGCACAACATTTAAATAATACTAGCAAGAGAAATAAGATTAATTATTTAAGCAGTTTGGATGCAGGAGAAGATAACTAGGTTATCAAGACGAAGTGACCTAATATTACTGCAGGGCTAATCTCCCTTATAAATAAAAGCCAAATGGTGATGGCACTTCTCTAGAACATTCCACACACTCCAAAATCAGTTCACTCTCTGATCTGTCATTCAGAGGGTCTCCCTATCCACTGGCTGCTTTGCCTGAGTCCTGCCTCCAACATTCTAAACATTTTGCTGTTCCTCTCCCCCCTATAGCCAGTCAGAACACAGAGGTTATTTGCATATGCAGCCTCATTGGCCTTTGCCTTGGAACACAGAGGTCGTTTGCATATGTGACTTGATTGGCTTTTGCCTCTAACAATCTAAACAGTTTTCTGTTCTGAGGTAAAATGTGTCCAATCTTCAGGTGAGGGCTGGAGATCCCTCAGAATTACAACTGCTTTCGGACTTCCGGTCAACGGAACAGCAATGGCCGACACTCTCCTCACAATGGAGGAGGGTGAATCACACATCAGCGGCCTGGAGGGGTGCCACCTCAAGTGACACCCCCACGGAGCCTTTGCGATAGGCTCCAGGCCAGGGGGCTTTTGAGGGGTAGCCTCTTCGATGGCGTAATGCCGGAGAATTGAGGCTCCCCTCCGCCCCGACGGTCCAGACGCTGAGTGGCCTTTGGACATAAGCTGGACCGGCCGGGACAAGCACCGGAGATAGAGCAGAATGGCGTAAAACCTAGCGTGGTCAGATAAACTGGCCAACAATGAACGTGAGTTCTGAATAAAAACGGAGTAGTTTGAAAAGCGATTCCCCCCCCCCCCAGTAGTAAGAAACAGTTGCAAAGAGGGACGCCTCTTTTGCTGCGAATGAG
>NW_015170892.1:236802-270018 GCF_001447785.1 Gekko japonicus | reverse complement strand
CAGATTAGTGTGGTTTGCTTTCCTTTCTCCTTAGACGTAGTCCCTTCCCTATTATTTCTTTGTAGTTTTTGTAGTTTTGCAAAATAAAAATATCCCTCCGGGGATTAAAAAGAAAGAAAGAATTAAAACTGCTTTCCAAATGGCAGAGATCAGTTCCCCTGTAGAAAATGGTAGGCTCTATATCCTTATATGCTGCTGAGGTGGCCCCCATATGACAACCAATGTGACGTAGCAGTCAGGGCTTCAGAGCACGGGATAGGCTGCAGGTGTGTGGGGGGTAGAAAGCTGAAGAGTGAGGGGGAAATAAAGGTAGGTTGATGGTTGGCTGGGAAGGAGATAGGGTTGCCAACTCCAAGTGGGAAATTCCTGGAGAGGTGAGGGATGGAGCCCGGAGAGGGTGAGGTTTCAGGAGGCGTGGGACCTCGGACAGGTACAAAGCCATAGATTACACCCTCCAAACCAACTATTCCCTTCTGGGGAACCATCGTTGCCAATCTCCAGGTGAGGGCTGGAGATCACTCAAAATTACAACTGTTATTTAGGTAGCAGAGATCAGTTCCTCTGGAGAAAATGGTGGACTCAGTGTCATTATACCCTGCTGAGGTCGCCACAGCAAATTGACACTGAGTGTCCAAGGCCGGGGCCCCCGCCCAGAGCCTCTTTCTAGAGGTGGTTGTATTTATTTCCACAACGGGCCTTTTTCCTAGTAAGTAAATATAAGAGAAAGGCAAGGCAAAGCATTACTTTGGTGCATGAGCAGTTCCAGCTAGTCTAGTAACCTTGAAAATGTTCTGCTTGTGCTGGTACAAACTGAACAAAAATTAGACTCATTGTTAATGTACAAATAATTAATATGTGTTATAAAAACCTTTGCAAGTTGTCTTGACTCAGCACTGTTGTATGGAATAGTTCCTTTAATGATGGCTCCAAACAAAGCTTATTAACATGGGTACTACATTTCCTTCCGGCTTTTACATTCAGCATGTACATGTATACAGCAAAGATTAATGGGACTTCAAGGAAAACATTCAAGCCATGCGACAGTCTCACTGCCCACAATGCAGGTGCACATTAATGAATGCATAGGGCTTCATCATGGATGAATTCAAGGAATGGCGATGAATATTCAGGCCTCCAGTCTATTTAATACACACATGCATGCATATACCAATTTAGGCATATCTTATATTAATAGTTTTAATGAGAATATTTAAAATAAGAAACAGAAAAGATTTACAAGGACTTAACTCCTTCCCTGCAGGTGTTTTTAGAAAGTGTCTTAAATTCGGCTGATAGAAAAGAGCTTGAACCTGACCTCAAGAAAAAGAAGCCTGTGAGATGCCACTGGGCCCCGAGGATGAGACCAAGAAGGAAGAGGCTTAAGATTGGTGGTGTTAACCCTTTAGAGACGGAGGAGGGTTGCAGAATTTTGAGTGAACGTCTAAGAAGCCATTTAGACTTTAGAGAGAATTAGCATAGATGTAAAGGCGGAAGGACTCTGAAAATTGCCCTTCCGAAGAGAGCTGGAGTAGATGCTCTGGAAATCTTCTCATAATAAGTAATAAACTAACACATAAGCTTAGAAAGACAGGATCTCACAAAGTATATTGTCTGTTAACAGTTTTTCCCCCATTACTAACTGCAGTTTAACAGGGTAATGATCTCCTACTCTTGAGTTTTTAGTTTAGTGTGGGTTACTTTTCTTTCTCCTTAGTTGTAGTTCTCCTTCCCTTCTTTTCTTTGTAGTTTATGTAGTATTATAAAAAAAATTTAAAAATCCCCTCTGGGGGTCTTTTAAAAAGAGAGAATATTTAAAATACACTGTGGGTTGTGGGTAATAAATTCTGTTAATTTTTTTAATTGCTGAAATTAATACTTTACATTCACAGCTATATGAAAGTGATATAAGAGGTGAAAACATTATATTTTGGTTAACTTTTAGTTATCTGCTTGCTGTGATTTTTAAATTTTAAAATATTTTTTTCATTATGAACTTTGTATTCAACATTCAAAATTTCTTTGTTCACAATAGCCGTTTTGTGTCAAGTTGGACACTTTGTATAATCACCTCAATGATTTTCTTGCGATTCAAGTGTATAGCATTTGAGAAGTTCTGCATCTGTGCAGTGGGGATATTTAATGTTAATCTTTTGCTCCTGCTTTCTCAGGGCTGTCTGCCCTGCACCATCCACAAGCTGGACTTGAATTTTTGCATGTTTTATTGGGGGGGGAGTTAAATACTGAAAGTAGTCTGTTGGAATTTGCTAGGCCTGCTATTTGTTATCCTTCCCATTGGATTGTATCAGAATCCAATACTCCACATCAGTAAGTACTCAGCTCAACAGTGCTCTGAGTACTCACTAATGTGGGGTACTGGATTCTGATATAATCCATTGGGAAGAACAGCAAATAGCAAGCATAGCTAATGTCAACAGACCACTTTCAGTATCTTAACAATTCTGACCTTACAGAATACCCAAACATCAGTATTCTAAACGTACACAAAGGATGTTGGCTTGGTGCCAACAGGTTACATGCCTTACTGAGCCCCAAAGCTGACCATTAGTCTCTGAGGCCTTATTCTTCTGGCCATTTTGTGTCCCAAGCTGGTCCCAACATTCCCCTCTAGAACTACTGAAGAAACAGAAATGGGTGAGCATCATAATCCATTGTACTACAAGAACATGCAAAGGCCACTTACCCTCCCAACCCATTTATTAACAGGCTTTATCTAAACCTATATAAAGCGTGTTTCAAAGACAACTTTCAATTGCCAAAAAAGAGAGCATGCAATTAGTATCCAAAATAATTGTGATTACATTTTGTGCTAATATTAGGACATAAAAGAGAATAATAACACCAAACTGCATTATTGTTAAGGCCACTCAGCTGGTATTACAAAGCAGGGGAGGGCTGATCTTGATTGTTCTTTACATTATGATGCTTAGCACAAACAGCACTCTGTCACCCTTATATAAATGTAAAGTGCATCAGAATTAGTATTTATACAGTGGTTGATAAGGATTTCATGCTTCTTTTGGATGCCTTATAAACAAGATATTGTGATATTTTCACTGAGCATGCTTTAGCACAGACTTTAAGCTAATGTATCTGTCTTCATGTGCGCAGTGATGATGCGATGTTTACCTTCTTTTTGCTGTGATTCAAATCTTTGCCAAAAAGTTTTAGATTGTAATGTCTTTAATGAAGAAAATGCCCACTTTGCAATAATACATGGCAAATTCCTTGGAACAACTGGATATTAACAATGTTGTTCTTAGAAGTTTATCTTCAGCATCATCACTTTCAGGCTTAATATTTTAGGCATACACAAGCAAATTCACATACATGGTATCAGACTTTGGTTCTTGTGCTACCACTAATGCTTCCTGTAAGAATCCCAAATTTTAATTTGTTCCTGATGATAACACATAGCTAGGGTTCAGATAAATAAATAAATAAATAAAGGAAGCCTGGATTCTTCTTTTCAATTAAATGGATTCCCACAGTTTTAAATATCTAATTTTAAGTTTAAGTTGTTTTCTAAAATAGAAACTCCCCCTCTCTTTCATTTGAATCCTCTCTGCTAAAAAGATGGAACAACCTGTTCTGTCACCAATCCCATTCTCCCCCTTCAGTACCTTCCCTGTCTACTAGAGATGCACATTAGAGCATTACGAGGACCCATGATACTTATGGGGAGATCAATTCCCTTTCTAACTTTAATTCTGTTGCTGGGCCCAACAAGGCTTCTTCACCCCACACGATCACTGCTTTCAAGTAGGGTTGCCAGAACCCTGGTCTGGGTGGGGGTTCTCCTGCTTTTGAGGGCCCCTTTTGGCCAGTGGCCAACTGGACAGCAGGGGGAAACCCTACCTGCAAATGCCCCTGAATGTGACATGATGATGTCACCCGGAAGTGACATCATCACATTGCTGACATTGGGGGCGACACTCTAGTTTTGGGGCAAAACTCTATGGTAAAAATGGACTCAAACCCAGAACGGACATTGAAGCTCCCCACCGGCAGCCCAGTAGGACCTGGCAACCCTACTGTCAAGCCCTGCACAGCTCCTGGCCTTCACTGCTGGACCTGCTGAGGCTTCTTCTTCCCCCACTGTCACTGACAACACTGGTGAGCCCTGTGTGGCTTCTGGCCTCCTCTACCAGGGCCACCAAGGCTCCTTACCCTCCCTCCGATCCCAACAGCAGAAGCTGGGAGCCATGCAGGGCCTACCAACACTTCCTGCCCCTGCTGATGGCTGCCAGGAAACCCTGTGTGACTCCCAGCCCAGGAGGTATGTGCTTTTTGGGGGGGAAAGATTTAAATCCATAAATGTATTTTTAAAAACTTTTCAGATTTTTCTACAAACTTGGTGGGTACTCCAAGTTTGCAAAACTATCTATTTTTAGTCAGTGTATGCCTGATCCATGGATTTAACTTTCCACAGATTGAAATGTAAGATTTAACTAATTGAAGATTCGATGGAACTTGTGTAAGTGTGTACAATGAAGTTCTTAACAATGAAAAGCAGTATTTTAAAAAGCATTGTCTTTCAAATGAATTGGCATAATATTTTTGCTTTCTCTTATTATGATATGTTTAGCACATTCTGGTACTAAGGATGCTATGAATTTTTCAATGAACCTGTTAAGAAAAGGTATTTACCTTGTTTGACATTCATAATCAGACTATGATTGAAACAAGGATATGTTCAGGAGCATCAAACAACTTGAACAGCTGCCAAACACTAAGTTTGCAGGTGCCTTTTGTTTAGAAGCAGACTCATAGCTGATCAAGGGATCAGCTGGCACTTCTTATCCATCCCCCCTAAGCATAATAGCTCCACAGTGAAGTTGCAAAAGGGAGTTCTTCCCTTCCTTCCAAGTTACCTCTGGACAGAGGTAATGCTTTTGATGTTTGCATTTGAAAAGGGAGGGTGAAAATAGCTCTTTTCTCTTCCCCCTGTCTCCAAACTTGGTGCAGGCACGCAATCTCTGCACTGAAAAAGGGAGAGGAGAAAGAGCTCTTTTCTGTTCTTTTCTCTCATGCTCAAGCCCACGGCTTGGGTTAGAGAGAAAAGAAGGGAGATAAACTGGGCAAGACTAGGAGACAGCAAAGTTTTCAGGATGGGAGATCAGAAGACCTACATACCTGAGGGACTGCCTTTCCCCATATGTATGAGAGCATTGCAATCAGGGACCCATAATCCTCTGGCTCTCCCGAGCATCAAGGAGCCAGGCTGGTGACAACTAGGGCCAGGCCTTTTTTGGTGGTGGACAATGCTCCCTCTAAGCTGTGGACTCTTGTGAGCAAAAATTCAACTTTGTGACCTACTGGCATTAAAGTTGTGAGCAAACAATTTGGCTACTGCATAAATTAGCTTGCTCTGGAGCCATCCCTCCTGAGCTAAGACAAAAATGTGTGAGCCGGAGGCTAAAAAACTGTGAGCTAGCTTACACTAACTCAGCTTAGAGGGAACACTGGTGGTGGCTCCACTCTGGTGGAATGAGCTCCCAGAAGAGATCAGGGCCCTTTGAGACCTTTTACAGTCTGCAGGGCCTGTAAAACAGAGCTCTTCCACCAGATCTTTGGAGCCATCACCACCACTACCACCACAACCACCATTACCACTATCAATAACAACTGACACCTTATGGTGGAAGAACCCTGATCCACTGGACCCTTTAATTACTGCCTGAGCAAATGACCCAAGACAATTGAAGCAGACCAAGGAGCTGATTTAAAATTAGGAAATTATGCTAGCACTTCATTATGATTTGGTTTTAACATTGTATTTATATTAATTGGTGGTGTGATTTTATATGTATTGTTCAGGGGTCATTTCGTAGAAAAAGAGCTAGGGGAACTCATTAGCATAACTCATTAGCATATGCCACACCCCCTGACATCAGGGGCCCGGCGGTGGACCTGCAAGGCCAGCGGGAGTGCGAGGAAGCCCCACGAAGGCCCTCCCTGGCCTCAAGCAGGCAGGGGTGGGGAGAGGTGGGGAGGAAGCAACTTACCCTCCCTCTTCTCCTGCCTCCTCCTGGCTGAATGAGGGCTGGAAGCGGGGCAGCCGGAAGCAGAGGGTGGGGCTTTGTCATGTGCCCTGCCCCCCCTGCACCTCACCCGGGGGAACTGCATTCCCCCGCGTTCCCCCCCCCGAAATGACCTCTTGTATTGTTGGAATTTTATCCTGTTTTTGTAAGTTGCCCTGAGCCGGCCTTGGCCAGGAGGGCGGGATAAAATCAAATCAATCAAATAAAATCAACTGATCAACTGGGATTTTGCTCCTGATTCTTCCTCCCACTAAACCCCCCCCCTCTCCTGGGTATATAGCAAAATGTCACCAACCATCTTCCCCCCATCATTCGACTTCTGATGGCTAAAAATGGCCTGTTCCTGTGAACCGGTTGCAAAGAGCTAAACAACCCATAGTTTAATTGGCTGTCCGATCACCATTGGCAAACAGGAAGACAGCCAAACTGGCAGGTGTTCAAACATCCCTAATATTGATGGGATATAGACCGGATAAATTATCTCCCCAAACTGCTATTCATTTGATAGACACTTATTGAGCTATGTAGAAACTTCTATCTGCTTTCATGTTACTTTCTGAGAAAAAAAATAAACAAAATAAATTGTTTCCTACTTACTGCACCACCAGCAAAAGGATCAACACTTTTAATAATAAACACAAAATTAAATCTCCTTATGCAAACACAGTTGTTATGGAACAGTGGTTACAGCCAATTCACAAAACTATTTCTGCAAGATGGTTACATGATTAACAGACCATGGCCCAGTCCAAGGAACTAAAAACACAGCAGGAGGCTCTTATGTACTGACAAAAGCTATAAGCATTATTCTAGCTTTCCAGCTCCCATCCATTCTGCATAAATCCGATCATACTTTTGGCCAAAACAAATAGGAGCACATCACCTTGGTCAACTGGGGCATAAAAAAATAACAGAAATAAATGTAAACATTAGCTTACAGTAAAGCTTCTGAGTCACTATCTTTCACTCGGGCGGGGGGGGAGCCCTCCCTCGTAATTCATTAAATTTGCTTAGCAACAGCTGCAGTTTTTATGTCTGGGACAGAAATTTAAATATCAGATATAATCTTAAAAACAGAGTGATTGGGATCCAGTTTATATTTCTCCCAAGCAAGCATCTTAATTTAAAAGGTCTGCCATTCCTATTTTTTACAGCTCACCTTCTAAAATACTGTAGAACTCAGCTTGTATAATGAGATAACATTTTCCATTTAACTAGGCAGGAACAAATACCATACCATATTGTAGATTTTTATCATTAGGTGTTCCAGCATTTTAAATGATGTTAGTGCAAAATTCTTTATTTAGACATCAGTTGCTGACTGAAGACCCTAATAGTTATGCAATACATTTGAATTTCTGGAACCATGAAAAGCAGTACTTTAACATATGTGCAGGAAGTCAGCCATTGAGTGTACATATGGTATATATATTCTTTTTTAAAAAATTATGTATTGGGTTCAGCCACATATAATTTCAACCTTCCATAAGAGCCAGCCAATAAGATCAGACGAAGCAGTGTTTCAGTTACAATTTATGGGTGTTCCCAACAGGCAGAACTGATGGTGGATCTGTGTGAAAGCAGCAGGGGTCCATAGGCAGCATATATAGGCAGTGTCCCTCTTAACTCTGCACCAACACCTATAGATATCTGGAAGCTGAATCAGCTCCATATCTCTAAACATCAAGTATTTTTTTAAAAAACCAGAGACCAATAAGATACAGGTCTACAATTTTCTTTTGCATTTCTTTTCATGGATATCTCCCACAGAGCAGGAACAATTGATTAGATCTTTTTTGCTATTCATATACTAATAATCCTTAGCATTTATACCATATCAGTGTTTTAAATCTCTTCACATACATTGTCACAGTAATCCTGACAGTCTCTTTGAACCAAACTATACATGATGAGGCAAATTCTGAGAATAAACTATTCTTTTTTTTCTTTTAAAGTAGTTGTGTGAGGCCCTGATAAAAACTGGGACTACAGCGCTTGATGGGGAAAGTTAATCCTTCTCATGTACCAGTTTCCCAATCTGAAACGCCCCCATGGTCCTGCTATTTGTCCCATTGCTTTACATGCAGAAGGGTCCAGGTTCGATCCCTGGCATCTCCAGTGAAAAGGACCAGGTAGTATGTAGTGGGCAAGTCCTCTACTGGACACCCTGGAGAGCTGCTGCCAGTCAGAGAAAGTAATACTGACCTTTATAGACCAATGGTCTGACTCAGTGTAAGGCAGCTCCACATGCTTATGTGTGAAAACATACATGTCCTAATTTGCCCAGTTTCAGGTTAGGAAATGGCCCTGGCGATGGAGAAGACCTTTGGTCTTGATTGAGGTCTATGTGCTGTTTAAGTGAAAAGCACTTAGGAGCTCGTTCACAGGACTCCCAATTGTCTCCTCTGATTTGGTGTCATTTAGGACCAAGGTGTACTGGTTTCAAAAACCAGAAGCCTCCTATTTGATCACCTATCAGTCTATGTCCCCTGCATGTGGATTGTCTGGAAATGAGGGTCTCTGAAAATGAGTGTTAGTGCTTCTTTTGCAGAGATTAACTCCAATCAACTGCTATGAATCTGGGATTTAGAGACAAGATTTACAGAAAAGGAGGAAATGCCTTTCGGTTGTGGCTTTTTCTTTCTTTTTATAAAAAGAGCTAACAAGTTGGCTTAGAAAGATGGTGCCGAAAATTTCTTAAAAAACAAAACAAAACTCTGATGTAACTGGCATATATGCAAGTACCTGAAGAACTTCCACAGTCCAGAAAAAGCTAGGTATGGCTATGTTCCATTCAAATAAATGCAGTTCTCATAAGGTATTTCATTGTGTACTAAAATGTATGCAGAACTGCACAGTACCTAATGTGCTCAAAGCAGAGGAAACTGTGTACACATGAGTTAAATGATAAAAATACTCCTCTACCAAAAAAACCCCCCAACAACAGCCCAAACCCTTCATTTGTGGCAAAATTAGCTCTGAAGAGCATTTTCAATTATTCTAAGCTACAGATACATGATTTGGTAGATTTTATGGTGGTGGAAAGCTCTCTCAAGTCACAGCTGACTCATAACCTCTTGTAGGGTTTTCAAGGCAAGAGATGAACAGAGGTAGTTTGCCATTGCATGTTTCTGTAGCAATCCTGGACTTCCTTGGTGTTCTCCCATCCAAGTATTAGCCTGGTCTAACCCTGCTTAGCTTCCAAGATTTGATAAGATAAGAAAAAGAACAGGAGGAGAAGTAGTAGTAGTAGGAGATTGGATTTATACCCTGCCCTTCACTTGGAGTCTCAGAACGGCTTACAAACTCCTTTCCCTTCCCCTCCCCACAACAGACACCCTGTGACGTAGGTGGGGCTGAGAGAGCTCTTGATAGAAACGGCTCTTTTTCAAGAACAGCTCTTATCAGAACTACGGCTTGCCCAAGGTCATCCAGCCAGGTGCAAGTGGAGGAGTGAATAATCAAACCTGGTTCTCCCAGATTAGAGTCCGAGCACTTAATCACTACACCAAACTGGAGATTGAGTAGTCTGTGCTACCGAGGTCAAGGCAGCTGATTTCTTAAACTAGACCAGAACATGTATGAAGTTCCACTGAACCCTATATGTCTAATTTCTTCCATAATATTGGTGAAGATTAAAACAGGAAAGAGCCTTGAACAACTGACCATTATGCCCTAGCTTTCAGTAGCTTACAACTCACTTGTATGTGAGCTGTGCCACTTCAAATAGAATGCATGCCATTGATTGGTTCTCCATT
This sequence comes from Gekko japonicus, assembly GCF_001447785.1. NCBI lineage: Eukaryota > Metazoa > Chordata > Lepidosauria > Squamata > Gekkonidae > Gekko > Gekko japonicus. The sequence continues at coordinate 260,198 of NW_015170892.1, read as the reverse complement.
ACCATCTGCCATCCATTAAAAAACTCTTCAAAATAGAAAACACGATTGCTTTTATTTTGACATATTTGCTTTCTGTGTAGAGAGATTTTTTTGTTTTGTTAAGAAAGAGTATTCAGTGACCCATGCTCCCACCTAGAGATGGGCACAAACCGCATGACAAGCCAAAATTCGTGCTGAATTCTGGCTGGATCTGGGCTCGGGCAGCAAAGTTCTGCACACATGTGGTCTCTGAAGAAATCTCTGAGCTTTTGGGCTGTCAGGGTTCGATAGTCAGATCACACCACACAGCGCTTCATATGAAGTATTCTGTTTATTGGTAGTTCATAACTATGACACATGAACTTCTTGTGTCAGGAATGGTCCAAAGCAGCAGGGCACCCAGAGTTATACTAGTTTCTAAACACCCCCCATTACAAGCAGAAGCCAATAAGCATTGTGCGCGCGCATGGGGAAAAGAGAGCGGGCGAAATAGGAGCCATTTCTTCCCAGCAAGTCAGGAGCAGCTGGAACCACAAGGTCAGAAAAGCAAAAGCAGATAATAACTCAGACAGGATACATTGTTAGTGTACCAGACAGAGGAGAGGAGGATCTCCCCCCACCACATTCCAGAGAATGGCAGTGTTAACTGACATGGGCACAGCTTGGGGCGACTCAGAAAACAAAACGCACCTAGAAACTCTGGCTCAAAAATGCTACACAGTGGTGGGGGTGGTGTTTCCCAGCCTTGGAAACACAAATAGAGGCCCTCCAAAGCTTGACAGGCACTGCTGCCTGCCAATAACAGAGTTCCCATTCATCACAATGGGACTTAGATCTATAGGAAAGGCACTGCCAAGTCTAAAAAAAGGTCTGCATGGTTAACAACGCAAGTCAAGGAAGCTATAAAAAGTAAAGAGACTTCTTTTAAATAGTGGAAGGTCTACCCCAATGAACAGGAGGGACCACAGGCTCTGGCAAAAGAAACTTAAGTCAATAATTAGGCATGGAAAAAGAGATTTGAGGAGCAGGTTGCTAAAAACATCAAGACAAAAATATATCTGGAGTAGGAAAAAACAAGAGAAGCAGCGGGGACTTTGGATGACAAAGGAATCAAGGGATTGCCAAAGGAAGATGAGGGGATGGCAGAGAAGCTCAATGACGTTTTTGCCTGTATGTTCACTGTGGACAGTGTGGGGCATGTACCCATGCTACAGACTCTATTTTCAGGAGGAGAGTCTGAAGCACTGAACCAAATTGAGGAGACCAAAGATGAAATTCTAGGCCTATTGGGGAAATCAAAAATTGAAGTCTCCATGTCCTTATGGGATATACCCAAGAGTTCTTAAAGAGCTCAGATGTGAGATAGTTGATCTACTAACCTGTAGGGGTCATTTCCTGCAGGAGCGCACAGGAGCGGAGCTCCGGCAGTAAAGAGCCCAGGGGGTGGGCACATGCAACAAGCCCTGCCCCCTACTCCCACCAGCCCTCAGTCAGAACAAGAAGCAGCCAGGTAAGTTGCAGAGCTCCTCCTGGCCCCCTGGTCCAAAACAGTCCAGTGGCATCTTTAAGACCGTTTTGTTCAGGTACAAGCTCTCCCTCCTCTGCGAGGGCAGATCTGCATGTCCCCCCCCCCCAATAGCTAGCAATCCAAAACAGTCCAGTGGAGCCTGAGCAGTGCGTGTTTCCTTCTGACACACTTCCAGTGATGTCAGGGGGTGTGGCATATGCAAATAAGTTATAATAATGAGTTATGCTAATGAGCTCCTGCACCTCCTTTTCTACAAAATGACCCCTGCTAACCTGTATATGTAATCTATCACTACATTGAGCCACTGTACCAGAAGACTGGAGAGTATTTATTATTTATTATTTTAATTTATAGCCCTCCCTCCCCGCAAGCGGGCTCAGGGTGGCTCACAAATAGGGCACATGCCAATACATAAAACAGGTTAAAAGCAACATGAAAACAGTCATTTACAATAGTTCAAAGTGCTCTAGATGTTTCAATCAGTCTTCAATAAAAAGATGGCATCTTAAAGATGGTACTCCCAGTTCAGTGGTATCAGCTCCACGTATCGCTGTCATTCACTCCTCCCAGGGCCGGTTGACAATAATGGTAAAGATGGTGGTAGTGGTAGTGGTGGCTCCTACTCAAAAGCCTGGCGGAAGAGCTCCATCTTACAGGCCCTGCGGAACTGCGCAAGGGCCCGCAGGGCCCGGATCTCCTCCAGGAGCTCATTCCACCAGGTAGGAGCCACCACCGACAAGGCCCTAGCCCTGGTTGCAGCAAATGTTACACCAATTTTTAAAAAGGGATCCAGAGAGGAAGCAGGAAATTACAAGCCAGTCAGACTAACGTCTGTCCCAGACAAATTAGTAGAAATTGCAATCAAAGGTAGAATTCTTAGGCACTTAGAGGGACAAAGCCTCCTAAGGGAAAATCAGCATGGCTTCTGTGAAGGGAAGTCCTGCCTCACCACCAACATTTTGGAGTTCTTTGAGAAAACTAACAAGCGTGTAGGCAATGGTGACCTGGCAGACATTATATACCTGGACTTTCAAAAGGCTTTTGACAAGGTACCTCACCAAAGACTCCTGAGTAAACATAGCAGTCATGGGATAAGAGAATGGATTCTCTTATGGATTAAAAACTGGTTAAATTATAGGAAGCAAAGAGTAGGAATCAATGAACTTCTCATAATGGAGGAAAGTAAGCAGCGGGGTCTCACAAGGATCAGTACTGGGGCCAGTACTATTTAATTTATTCATAAATGATCTGGAATTAGGAGTGAGTAGTTTAGTGGCTCTTCTTATGTACTTATGTCCTTAAATCTAGAGTCTGGAGCCATGAACACCCAAGAAAGATCTTTCTACAAACCTCAAAAATGTGGTCAACCCCTCAAAAAATAATACAAGCAGCATCTGTAGCTTTAAGATGTGCATGCCCTCAGTGGCTATAACTAGGGAATTTCAACAGCATTAGTAGTCTGCAAGCCTTGGGTTCTTTCAGAAAAAGGCAGGAAGAGGGTGGCACCACCATCCTACCCCCCACCACTGAAACAACTGCAGAGTCTTCAGCACTGGAGACAAACAGGTGGGCAAGGTGGAGTGGGAGCCATTGCTCCCTCCCCCACCATCCTTCTGCCAATGAATCTGCTGCTCAGGTGACAGCGCTGGAAGTGCATGAATAGGCGAGGAGGAAGGACAGCTGAAAAGTACTGGGTTCGATACATCAGGACGCGGACCACGACATCGGAGAAGTACTTAACACATGGAACAACAACTAATGGCTGGGTGGCCAACTTTATACAATTGGGGAGAGACACCCCTAGGTTCTATTGGTGGGCTTGAACTTCCCGCCAATGACCCTATTGGCTCCTTGCTTGTAGTTCAGGAGCCTAGACCCTATTGTCTTCTGGATTGAAGCTCTAGCTGCCTCTGGCTGGCACCTGACAGTGATTTGAGGACATAACACCAGCCTCCACTGTTCTCTCATCCTCACCCCGCACCATCATCCCCCCTGCCACTGAAACCACTGCTGAGGCAGCAGTGCTGGAGGAGGCTATGTGGGCAAGAGGAGGTGTAGAATTCATCCCCCTCCATCCCCGCTCATATATCAGACTCAGAGAGGGGGACAGGTAAGTGAAACCCCCCATGAGTCTCTTGGTGGATGAGGGGAGAGCAAACTACTTAGCAAGTCATTGCAGGGTAGGATCAGATTTCCCCTCAACGAGTCTTGTGTAAAGGATTAAATGCTATGTGTATGGTTTTTTGAGTTGTGGCAGCAGTGTTCAAGCCTTTTATGATTTCCTATTTTCCTTAGACCCTGTAGAGGGTAGAGGAAACCCCTTAGGTTTGAGTCAGCCTGAACCTTTACTTTTGCAGAATGGTAGTAACAGCTGTGGCCAATTAAGGTTGAGATGGCTTAACAGATGGGGTGGATAGAGAGGGAGTAGAGTTGGTGTGGTTACTATCAGCTGTTAGTTGTCAGACAGAGAAAGCAAAGCAAAGCAGGAAACTGGAGGAGAGCCGAGAGACTTTTGGATTTTGTCCCTCTTCAGGAGCCTTGTATGAGGAACTCATTTGAAGTCTTGGGCTGTTGCTTGTGGTAACTGCTGTGTACTTTTGGCTTTTATTTGCACAAAGTGTGGGACTGTTATCTTGTTTTCCTGTCTCTTTTCCCGCTCTGTCCTTGGATTTAGTAAATAAAGAGAACTGTTTATTTGTTGAATGTGGAGTTCCCTCCTTCGTGCAGCAAATAGTCCACGGCCAGGACAAAGAGTACTATCAGAGTGTGTCCCTGGAGTGACAGCTTCTTTACATCCTGTAGTTCCCCACTTGTAAGGAATGAGTAAATATTCAGCATTCACATAAAAGACATCTGTTCAACATGGACATACACACAAATAGTGTAACATGTTAAAAGCCCTGTTTTTTCCTGCTCATCCCTCTTTCCTGTGAATCCTCTTTGAGCTCTGTACATGTTCAAGATAAACTGAGATCCAGTAAAAATAAATCTTATTGATTTCAGTAGTATTCACTTCCAGATAATGCATGAGAAGTGGTATATAAAGCATTAAAATATATAAACTGTAAGTCATCTATGTACTAAAAAATCTTTGCTAATATTAATGACATTTAAAGTGTTTTGAAACTGTTGGGAAGGGGTGTGTGATCACAGTTCCAGTCTTCAGGCAATAAGAAACAGTGGAGACTGGAAATTATATGATGTATCAGGGGCTTCATAAACCACTTGGATTTCTCTGGTTCATCCTTGAAGTAAAATAATACACAGGATTATTAGTGCGTTTCCACCTCAGGAGGAATAAAGAGGCAAGGATACAGCAGTGTAATATTTATAGATGTGTTTATCAAGTGCTGGGAGCCTAGTAACTTACTCTATTCAGATATATAGACTATCATTATATAGTCTTGCCATAAATACTGAATACATTTCAAAGATCAAATTAAAAGGCAGTTTCATCAAATATGATGTACTGGTGAATTTTCTGGAAATCAATCATTCAGTTGTTTTTATGTTCCAGAGACTCTAAGTATGAATCACAGATTTGACATTCCTAAATTTCTTGAATTGACTGCAAATTTGAAGCTGTTCTTCTGTCTGATTAGTCAGAAAACAGTTGTCCCAGTTGGGGGGAAAACATACTACTCTTACTTTCGTCAAAATTATATTTGCATACTATTACAAAAGCAAATTATATGTTATTCTGAAGCAAATGACTGTTTAAAAAAACACATCTAGTTTCTCAAAATCTCAGTCAGTTATGAGTTTGCCTTTTTCAATAGCTATCTCCATTGTTCTAGCCCTACAATGTGATCCATAGGTTTGGTGCTTGCAGTATACAAAACCAACTGTATAATCTACTGAAACAATCTTATTTTAATATTATTAATGTCATCAAATTATTCAAAAATATGTTGTGACCCCTCTACTCACTCAGAGACCCTACCACTCTTCCTAGCCTCTGTCACATAGGTTCAGGTTTACTAGTTGGTTAGGCAGTTACAGTTTCCCACTCATCTTGCCTCTTTTAATTTATAGAGAGAGCACTGATCTTTTTACACATCAAATCACCTCTCTCAATCCCAGAGATGCTACCAGACAGGGTAGCCCAGTCCTCTTTTACAATTAACTTCACTTAAACACTTCAAAGAGCTATTGGGTTGGATTCAAATGCTGTTTCAGTCACAAAGCCACTATTTATTCCTATCTATCAGCTACAGGGCTGTGCTGGCTTAAAGGTTAAGACGCTGCGCTGTAGATCAGAAGGTCTGTAATTTGGCAGTTCGAGAACTTAGTGCTGCATGACGAAGTGAGCTCCCATCTCTGGCCCCAGCTCCTGCCAACCTAACAGTTTGAAACAAGACATTGCAAGTAGATAAATATGCACCACTTTGGTGGGAAGGTAACAGTGTTCCATGCACCTCAGTGTTTAGTCATGCTGGCCACATGACCATGGAAACATCTTCGGACAGCGCTGACTCTTCGGCTTGGAAACAGAGATGAGCACCACCCCCTAGATCGGATTCGACTAGTTTTCAAGCAAGAGAAACCTTTACGTTTTATCTATCAGCTATCTATCTATCTGAGAAACCTTTACGTTTTATCTATCAGCTATCTATCTATCTATCCGGGCAGATGTTGCTGATTTATTCAACCGAAGCAGGACACCAGTCAGGTAGACTATTAGCCATGATGGCAAAACAGAGTCCTCATGTTCAGAATGTCAGTTGCTTGGGAGGAAATAACACGGGGAGCCTTTTGTCACTGACACTAGAGGAATCTATTGACCACCATGGGAACAGAATGCTGGACTATATGATTCAGCATACCAGCTCTTAAATTCTGCTCTGTTTCCTTAATTGCTCCTTTTTGTATTTAGGGACTGTGTACCTCCTGTGTATCCCTCATGTGGTACCCTTCCCCACAAAAAATATCCAAGCTAGAAAATCCTTTTTCAGTCCCTAAGGAATTGAAAACTATAATTGGAGGTTTACATGTGACTTACTATCCTGAAGAAAAGCATGTGGCAGTGGTGTCTTTATTTTTTCCTGTCAGTTCATCTATTAAACCAGCGAGGGCCAGTGTGGTGTAATCGTTAAGAGTGGTGGACTCTGATCTGAAGACCTGGGTTTGATTTCCCACTCCTGCACATGAAGCCTGCTGGGTAACCTTGGACCAGTCACATTTCTCTCAGAACCCTCTCAGCCCCACGTGACCTCACAAGGTGCCCAACATTACCTCACAAGGCAATTGTAACACTCTTTGAGACTCCTTAGGGTCTACCCCTGGAGTATAAAAACCAACTCGTCTTCCTCTTCCAAACAATAACTGAAACGTTCAGACCTCCTATTTGGTTGAAGAAAATGGAACAGCAGCAGAGGAAGAGGCTGCAGAATTGCATGCTACATTGCAAATATCTTCAAAGTCAAATATTAATACCATGTTTCTTTTAAGAGTACAGAATACAGATTATTTTAAAATAACATTCAAAGGCTAAGAAACGGATCTTCAATATATACTTTCATGTGCAAACATATTGCTCTTTTATCTGGCTATCAAGACACTACCAGGCAAATATATTACTATTAAATCCTACCTACTGTCTGGAGACTTTATAAAAGCCACATATGTTTCTTTTACCACTATCTTACAACTGTATTAATATTAACATTTCTTTTTATGAATTACATTCATCTTATTCATTCAACAAAGATATTATGTGAAATTCATTATTTGAGGTATATAAAGACATGGTCTTTCAAACATATTCATATATGGCACAGTCAGTTAATGAAAGCAGTCTGAAATTAAATCTTTAGCTGACTTTAATGGACACATTGATTTATAAAGAAAACTAACTTTCCACAATCATGGTTACTTTCCAAACAAAATTTTCTTCACTTAAGTTTTTGCAGGTTAACAGTAGGAACACAAACTATAAGCAGAGCTCTGGACAATGTTGGAAAATTTACCTTTTCTGTTCCGCTACAAATTTAGCAAATATTTAATAGAACAGTAAATCCCTGGGGGAGAAATGAATTCAAAAACAATCTTGTCTATTACAATTTGCAGTACAATTCTCCCAGGACTGGTAATTCAGATTTGAAATAAAAGGTTTCCCTTGCTTGAAAGCCAGTTGACTCCAACTCTAGGGGGCGGTGCTCATCTCTGTTTCCAAGCCGAAGAGCCAGAGCTGTCTGAAGACATTTCCATGGTCATGTGGCCAGCATGACTAGACGCCGAGGCACACAGAACACTGTTACCTTCCCACCAAAGTAGTACCTATTTATCTACTTGCAATTTCTTGCTTTTGAACTGCTAGGATGGCAGGAGCTGGGGCCAGAGACGGGAGCAATGTTCCCTCTAAACTGTGGAGTCTTGTGAGCAAAAATTCTAGTGTGTGAGCTGCTGGTATTGAAATTGGGAGCAAGCAATTTGGCTCCTGCATAAATCAGTTTGCTCTGGAGCCCTCCTTCCTGAGCTGAGACTAAAATGTGTGAGCTGGAGGCTAAAAAACTGTGAGCTAGCTCACACTAACTCAGCTTAGAGGGAACACTGGACGGGAGCTCACTCACTCACGTGGCACTTGGGTCTTGAACTGCCGAACTACTGACCTCTCCAGTCTGCAGTTCAGCGTCTTAACCACTGAGCCACCATGGCTTTGAAATAGATTTGAAATAGAAAGATGTAAAGAAAAGGCAATAGCATTTCTATATCATTCCTCCCCAAATTAAGACCCTTTCTGCTGACACTTCTGTAACTATTAATCATTATCAATGGTACCTGAACTGGTGAACAAAAAAGATAAAATTGTCTTACAATGTCTTAACTATTTTTTTTGGGAAGGAAGGAAGGAAGGAAGGAAGGAAGGAAGGAAGGAAGGAACTTCAGATGGTATATGCAGTGGTAGACTCACCCACTTTATAAACAAAAAAGTTCATGAAGAGCCATCGACTGCCAGGAACAAGCTGAGCCAAGGGACCCATGAAGATCAATGCCAGGTCAATGCCCAGGGATCAATTACCCCTTAACATCACCACAGCCTAGGTTCAAGTATCTCATATGATACAACCAGCACTGCAAGAGTTACTGAGCTCTGCTTGCTCCAGAGGTGTTCTAATGTCCCAGTTCGCACCTGGCTTGTGCCTTAATGTTGAGGACCAAATCCTATAACTTGTACTTCTATGTTAAATACAGATTATCAGTTTACAATGCATAAAATGTGGGGAAACTTTACCACTTGACACAGACTCCAATCTTTATGTGCTTTGTGTTCACAGTGATACAGGTGGCCAAGGAACCACTGCTAGGTGGTAAACTGATTCTCTGTACTCACCCTATAAAGAATACCAGTCAGAGGGGGGTCATGGCTCAGTGTCAGAGCTTCAGCTTGGCAATCAAAAGGTCCCAGATTCAATCCTTGCCACCTCCAGTTAATAGACAATACTGACCTTGATGGACCAAGGGTCTGAGGCAGTATGAGGCAGCTTCATGTGAGGTGACAGTCAGCTTTTCTGTCTTCTAGCTAGGCAAAAGAAATTCCACTACACTGGCACAGCTATGCCAGCACCAGAGCTGCTTCCACACTAGGATGGTATTCCATGGTGGTCAGGTTACTAATGTGATGGTATGTGAAAGCACCCTTACAGCAGAGATTCTAGATGGCAGAGGGTACTCTATTTTCTCTCCATTGTTAACTGTGGTTTCCCTTTCACACCCAATGGACATGAAGGCCCCATACTGTGTCCTCACATGACCCTCAGGATTTTCCACCAATCCTGTTTAATTTTGTTACTCTCTACAATGATTTTGAGAATTCACGAATATACAAGAGGGACCCACAAGGAACTCCCATGTCTTTCCTGCCTCCCTCTCACTGCTCCCCCATCCTTGTTTCTGTCCCCACCCCCCATTTTGGTGCCACCTCCCCATGCCTTTCTTTCCTCCCCTCTACCCTACTCCCATCATCCCTGCCATATCCCTCCACACCTCTGTCCTTGGTGCTATGCCTGCTCACCTGCCCTAAATCCCAGTGGAGGGTGGACTAGCCTCCTTGCTTATACTTGGCTGAAGCCAGACCACAGAACCAAAAGCTATGCTGGTCTTGGGTTCTGTGGTGGCAATGCCATGCCAGACCTGAGGGCAGCAGCAATGGTGATGGTGTGGGCTGGCAGCAGGCCCATAGCCAGGATTTCTTAAATCAGGGGGCCTTTAAATAATTCAGGGGGCACTGAAATTAAAATAAAAAGGGTTCAAATCAGGGCCTTCCAAAGAGTGGACTTCCAGTCCTGACTGAGTCCTGGTGCGCTGCGGGGGGGGGGCGGGTTTTGAAGTTCCCTTGCACCCAGCTCCCCCCTTCCCTTGCCCCCGGGACTCAGACCCAGGCCTGAAGCATAAGTAATCATCCTGGAGACCCAGGATGAAGGAGCACGCACGCCTGGTCTGTGTGTGGACACCCCGCCACTAGGGGCCCCACTCCAGAAAAAGGGTCTGCAGCCCTCACCAAGCCCACTCACTGTCCCAACAATCAGCACCCAGGTGGGCAGGCAGGCAGGGGCGCTAACTCACTCTGCCCAGCGTGGGAGGGACCAGCTGGGGCCCAAAATGGCGAGGCGGCCACTGGGAGCAGCCCAGCCAGGGGTGGGGTGGAGTGCCATGGGGGTGAGGGGAGGGAGGAGGGCTGCACTGGGCCACCGGGCACTCTGCCCACTGGCTGGCCAGCGAGCGCATCTCATCCGGGGCCTGCCTGGTTGCCTGCCTGTCTTTCCAGGGTAGTAAGAGGGAGGGGGCTGATGGAAAGTTGGGGGGCGGGCCCCAAAATCATCAAATGTAGCTACAGGCCTGTCTGGCAGTGAGGTGGAGAAATGTGCCACGCCCAGCGGCCATAGCAGTGATGCTGGGAGAAGAGCCAGCTGTGGTGGCAACACCAGGAACCTGGCCAGGCTCTGTAGTGGTGGTGCAGGCCAGCAGTGAGGCAGAGAGCACTGCCAAGCCCAGGAGATGTGGTGGTAATGCCAGGAGACACACTGGAACCCAGGGTGGCAGCAGCAGCAGCAATCGTGTGTATGGGCAGTAAGGGAGAGAGCTGCCCCAGGCCCAAGGTCTGTTGTGGTGACACCAGAAGTTGTGTCAGTCCTGGGGGCTGCAGTGATGAAAGTGGGAAGGGCAGCACTTGAGGGCTTCTGCCCTCCTCTCCCAACCAGTTAATGTGGTGTTAGTGGTTGCAGCTTCTCCTACCTGTCTGTCTCACTGGTGGTCTGCCCTTCTATCCTCTCTACCCCACTTGCCAGCTGGACATTCACCAGTCACCCCCTGCCTCCCTCACCACTCCACCACCAGAGTCAACAGAGAAGCATTGTCTGCACCTGCGCACAAATGCTCCTTTTGGGCGGGATTTAAGCCCCCTCCTCCTGTCTTCAGATTTTTCTGAAACTTGGGGATCCTAAAGTTTCTAGAAAAATCTTCCTTCTGTGTAAATGGGTCCAATCCACAGATTTAAGTATCTGTAGATGGGCCCACACTTCACTATTAGAATATAAGATGACCACTGCACAGTTTTTACTGAATTCCCCTTTTCAAATTTCTATTGGACAGAAGGTTAAAGAGAATTTCTAATTAATTATTCTGTTAGTCATCATCTTTTAAGTTGTATTTATTTTAATAAAAAGATAATGTTGAGTTTTTCATGTTGAGCATAATGTTTTGCATAAGATTCTTTTTAATGCTAAATTTGATTTGTGGAGAAACAAACTATGGCCCCGGTCACACGGCAAAGTTGCCGCGGGAGAGGCACGGAAGGTGGCAGGATTATCCAGGCACGATCACACCCCAACATCTGGGAAGTAGAGCACACCATGGCATACTGCTGACAATGCGCATTTAAAAACTAGTACTTCCAAGGTACTAGTAAACGTTTGTCACGGGCTGCCTCCAGACGCCCGTGGTGTGATCGCGCTGGCACGCGGCATTCCCCTCCGGTTCCTTGTTTACCCGCCGGCGCCAAGGGTAGGACCCGTGCTGTACCGCCGGCGCATCTGATCGCGTAATCGTGGTAAAACTGTCTCTGAAATTGGCATTGCGTGTTTACTTTGCCTCATTGATTTCCAAAATAAACCTGAAGAGTTTACTGCTAAAACATTCATTTTTATAGTTTATAATCAAAATCAGAAACAGCCAAGTCCTTTAAACATATTACAAATAAAAATAATAAATTTAGAAGAGATGCCACTTTGTATTATACAGGATTAAATATAAACATAGAATCATCCTTCAGTACTACCTTAACTAAATGCCACTTATGTATATTCAGAATTACAAAGTCATGGAAATGAGAACTGGTTTTTATATGAGTGACATTGGTTGGTATCAAAACCTACAGTTTCTTCCACAATTCCCCTGGTTTCCAGAGATATGCCCTGCTCCACCCAACCTGCCCCATTTGGCCGCTGACTCTGCCTTCCCCATGGGTCATCACATCAGGTGTACCATGGACATAATCTCCACCGGAGGGTCCACCAGGCCAGCTCATCTCCCTCCCCTGTACCTGTGGCCATCTCCCAGAAAGGTAGGCTATCACACCATGTTTTGTGTTTTATAATCTTTGACATTACTAGAGAGAGAGAAAGAGGAGAAACAGGGCTATTCATTTCAGTGGCAGTCACACAGCTCTTAATGTCTAATTCTAGCCTGAGACATAAACAATAAAACATCAGGCCAAATGGCCTCTAACCCTGCTAGAAAAAAGAGCTCCACAGACTTCATTGCTATGCACATAGATGTTGAAAATTTACTGAAGTCACAGAAGCAGAATCAAGAAACAAAGGAAGTTGGGAACTTTTGTCAATGAGTGAATTAATAGTGGGACATATAATAAATTTTCAGGGCTATCTTTCCAAAAATGTTTACAGGAAGAGAAGTCACTGAGCCACAGAAAGACTTTCTTTAATAGACTAATCTCTTTTCAAGGCAACTACTGCAATTCTCTTGTCACTAGTTTAATAACCACTGTAACTCAAAAAGATACAATAGCCAGTCACTAAGGGGGAAAAATCTATAAAGACTTCCTGAAGTAGACCTTGATGTCCACAAGCTGCACTAGTAAACACCCCAAAGGCCATGTTTAAGGGCAAGAGGGAAAGCCATATTTCATTATTCATGCCTCAGAGAGGAGAGGTCATGCCCAGGGTCCCTCATCTTAGGTTTTTCTTCCTGCAGTCCAGGCACTCCAAAGGCTCTCTTAGGCCAGACACAAGATGGGAATCTCAGACCAATATTTTATCTGCCTTCTTATGATGAACAGGACTCAAGTCTATCCCATGTCCAGAAGAGCAGTTGGCAGGAGTCATATTGTAGGATCATTTTCAACCATTTAATCATGTTAGCAAACAGTCATGATTCAAATCAAAAGTCCACATAGTAAATATGTGCTAAATTAAATAAAAAATCAGAACACTGATTCAAGCCTTTTAAAACTTCTTAGTTATTTAAGTCAGGCTGTACTAATCTTAAACCTGTTCTGAGACCCCATAAAATAAATTTTATGACAAAATGAATAGTGGGGAGCTGTATGCTTTGAAATCTAAAAGTATACATAGGCCCCGGTCACACGGGCCAGATATCGCGGAGGGGACGCGTGGCCAAATGCCCTGGAGGAAACTAACTCGTGGCTGCCCGAGCACACGTCCCAGTCGAGGTCCCGTGGTTCGGGGGAAATGCCGATCAGACGGGGATCCTGCAGCGCGGCACAGAAGCCATGCCGCATGATCGCACTGGCAATCGCTCTTTGTGCGCATGCGCTGTTGGGCGCTGTTGCTCAACCTGCGGAGGTGAACAGCGGCGGGCAGTGGATGCCACGTAAGTCCACCAGGAATGTGATCAGACGACCGCCCTTGGCCCACGGTTTCAGGAAACTAGTACCTCGTAGGTACTAGTTTTTAACTCCGCACCTTCAGCGGGGAGCCATGGGTTCACCACGGGGGCACTGCGCTTCCCAGATGTTGGGGTGAGATCGCACCCCGAAAATCCGCGGGACTCCTGTGCCTCTCCCGCGGCAACTTTGCCATGTGACCGGGTCCATTGGTGGGTTAAAAAAAACCCCAAATAATAAATGAAATGCCTGCAGCTTTAAAAAATGGAAGTCCTCGGTGGCCATTGCTAGGCAACACAGCATTCTAGGTTTTGTTTTAATCAGTAAAAGGCAGGGGGGCAGGGCCTTTTCCAGGGCTGTTTTGGCCTTTGAGGGAAGACTCATTGGGGCCAGACCTAGCAGCAACCATGGAGTTACTTGATACCACCTGACTTGCATGACTTGCCTGGCTGCTTGCTTCTGTACAACAACAGCCACCCTTTGAAAAGCCAGTATGATGTAGATGTTGGGGGTCTAGAGTAGAGGAGGAGGAAAAGAGGGAATAGTACAGTGAAGGGGAAAGTGAGGTACCTCCCCACAAGTCCTGGAGGGTTCCCTTCTCTAGGTTGAAGCCAATGGTGGGGGTGGGGAGGAAATGCTGAAGACAAAGGTGCTAATAAATGAAGACTGGCTGTTGGGTGGGAAGGAGAGAAGGAGGCAGGAAAAGGGAATAGGCTATGGGGGCTTGCAGGAAAGGAAAAGAGAAAATAGTGGGTAGGGGGAAATGAGATGCCTCCTGCAAGTCCTTTTGGGTTCCTGTTAGTACTTATGTATTCTAAATGCAGCTAATTTTTTCTAAGGAGTTTGGCTGCTTGGTTCAATTGATAACATTATAGCATAACAAAGTTGTATCTGCTGTATCTCTCATAAATGAAAAGACAGGAGTTTAATTAATTAAATTAAATTTATAGATTGTAGCTTGGGTGAATTTAATGTTATGATGACAATGTTATCACCGTAGCCCTCTACACGTCTAGGGCCTATGCAGCCAAAGGTATATGTGGAGTCATCTTAGATTAAGCTAGAGAATCATAGAAGTGCAATAATGTTCCATTTTATAAGACAGCCAGGTCTCCATGAAAAACTGGTATTATATAGCTAAATCAAGTGCTTTGATTCCATGGTTCACAAGAACCACATTTAGGCGAAATTCTCTACTGCATGATTTTTTTTAATGTGATGAAAATGTAAAACTTTGTACCTAAATCTGGCTAGGTTTCTTTACTCTGCTATAAAGATACGCCAAGGGATCTCACAGAAATAATCTTATGTTTACACTGATGTACATGTATGTTGCAGTTTTAACTTACCTTTTAAACTGTATTAGCTTGTATCATTTTTTCCATGTCAATAAAGGCTACTTAACTTAGATCTGTTGTCAGGAGAAATTCGTGTTTTATGAGAAATTACTTTTTCCATTGTTTCTAATAGTCAAACACAGCTCAATGTTAAACAAGAGAATCAGCATCAAGCTACATGTTACATGGACAATCCCTTACTGGATCTCCCGACATATTTTTAAGTCTTAAACAACCGGGTCTCTGAAATACATCAAGGTTGCACAAACGGGAGGGGATAGACCATTGTCTCCCATACCATTTTCACAGCAGACATCAGCACACTGACCTATAATTACCCCAGCAGGTAAACAGAAGAGCATAATATGAGTGCCTGTGTTTCTTTCCAACTGAAGCAAGGAGAGGGAGATCTAATCAAGGATCTTGCACATAATGTGTATTTTGAACCTCAGATACCTTTAACATAAAATTCTTACCTATATATTTGTAGCCATCTTCCCCATCAACAATTGGCCTCACCCAGGTTGACTTAGCAGTACTTGCAGTTTTCAGCCTGAGACCACGAGGGGGATATAGCATGAAAGCCATTTCAACTGCTTGATGTTTCTTGATGCTCACTATTTTTGATTCAGTCTCTGAAAAATGCAGGAGAGGAGGGCAAGCTCTGTAAACAACAACATTCAGGCAGTGTAACATACCAATATATACACTGTCAACTGATGGTAAATATATTATTTACAATAACACCAGTTCAGTAAATGCTTTAGCAATCTACTTTAAAGTTGCCAACACTTTGAAATATTAGGCACCAGCATTATATTATCCGAGCCTGCACACAGCCAGATAATGTTCCAAATTTGTAGACACCAGTATAAAATGTAGATGATCCAGTGACCAGTGACCTAAGACTTTTCGAGCCCTGTCTGTGTGACTGTTTAGAAAAACCAAGGAGGACCTCATACAGGTGTATATGCTTATTATGAGATAGATTTTTTCTAATAGCATAAATTCATATTCCTAAGTGGAGAACCAGCAAATTTGTTTGGGGGACATTTTCAGAAGCTCAGGCTAGGAACTTACAGTACTGAAGCCATAAAACACTACTAGTGCCAATAAATGACATGAGGGAACACAGTACTTTTCCAGAACAGTGATTGAAATATAAAAAAGAATAACATTTTCATTTTTTAGAGCAAGACTTGCTTAGCTTCAGTAAGGCCTACTGTATTATGTGTGCTCCAACCATACCCTAGGACCAACATTGCATACTGACTCCAGGCAAGAAAGATGTTAAAACAATAGAGAATTCTTCCAGTGCTATTAAATAAATTCTTAATATATGCAAGAAAAAGTCATGAATTGCTTTATTGTTTTCAGAGTCCTGGTATTTTGGCAGTCTTTTCATTGTTTTTGACATTTAAGCATAAGTGTGAACTGAGGTATGCAATGTTTCTAATAACCAGCCTTAGATTTGATCTTAGTTGGGTTATGGTATGTGTGTTGCATTGATTATAAACAGACTTGAGGCTCCAGATTGGGAGGGGGGGTGTCATCCCAACAATAGAGGCAAATCAGGCAACCACCTAGTATACCAAGAATCTGAGGGCAACCCCTTCCATCATTTAAATGTTTTGTGAGGCAATCCTATGCAAAATTACTCTAGTCTAAGCCTAGGCTAGCCGGATCCCATCAGATCTTGAAAACTAAGCAAAGTCAGTCCTGGCCAGTATTTGGATGGGCGATCACCGAGGAATATGAGGGTCATGACACGGAGGCAGGCAATGGCAAACCACCTCTAAACATCTCTTGCTTTGAAAACCCTGCTGGGTCACCATAAGTCATCTGTGGCTTGTTGGCAAAAAGCAACAACAAAAGTGCACAAAATCAATGGGCTTAGACTGACATAACTCTACATAGTCTTCTGCTTTTGGAGAGCATGCCATTGCCTACATTTTGGAGCAGGCACACCACTGGGTCATGGGACTACAGGGCATTCTGATCTCCACCAGCTGCCTGGCACACAAGCACAGTCATAAAGAGGAGGAAGTAAAGTAACAAACACTGACAACTAAAATAATATAATAGTTCCCTGGTTACTTTATGAACAATGAATGTGCTATTATTAAAGTGCTTCGTGAAGAGGGAATGACATTTTAATTTCCCTCAGGAAACCTTGGGTTGGCCTTTGGGAAAAGTAGGGTGCAATCTTTGGAAATAAACAAGGCTTCTTGGCCAGCAGTTGCGGTTTAGTCCTTGGTGCTGGATGCAGCAGGTCTAAATTCAATCTTGCTTCAGCAAGTGAGGTTTTAAAATGAAATGTAATTTATGTCTCCAGGCACAGGCACATGAGTGAAGGAAGACATCACAAATGTGGAGAAACCGGGAAGAGGTATTCTGTCATTGTGGAAACTCTTCTCTTTGTAACAGCCTTTTCTGGAGTCTAATCTGTCAAGATTATTTTCTGTCATTGAAGATTACCAGAGATTTGTTCTGAATGAATTTCTCTGACTACTTTGTTCCCCCCAACATGTAACAACATGGGAGTTAGACGCATGTGCTTAGTATGTAAGATGAATGGAGGGGGGAGAAGTTAATTTCAAGTGAACTGGCAGGATGAGATGGAACAACTTAGATGAAGATTTGGTTCCTTCCTTCTATGTAGATTCCTGATGATTGGATTAGACATTGTCAGCATTAAGTGCTGCTCTATTTCAAAGAAAATGGGATAATTTTAGAGCCTTCACTATATAAAATCTGAGTTGCCTAAGGAACAATTTCTAGAGACAATAAATTTATTTATTCTCCATGCTAATACAAGTTTTGCAGCTTTCAATGGAAAGATAGTATAGAAGTGTTGGGATTTTGACCCAGTCATTCCATCAGATATTCCTATCCTGTTTAAATGAATGGCACTACAATTGATGGAGTTAGTCCCTAGCCTCCTGTCAAACTTTCAAGAGCTCCCAAATATAAACTTTGAAAATTGATCACTACAAGCACTTCAACATGCTGTTCATTTGCTTCAACATGAAGTAAGTGAATGTCATACATTTTTGTCATGTCATTTTTATTGAAGACTTCTGTTCATTAGTAATAAAAATTATAAACAGCAATTCATTCATCAAAGTGAAAAATGTTGTGCTCATATACCAAGCAAAACTGAGCCAAAATAGACTGCCTTATTCCTAAATTAATGAAGCATCTGTTGCTAAGGTACAATGTTGTCTCCTTACGCAGGAATGTAATAACTATAAGCTCATTAGTGACAATTCACTAGGTCAAGATTAACCACTGAAAGGTGAAATGACTAAAAAGCAATTTACAGACAGGTCAATGTGAAGGTGTGATTAAGAAAATACACAAAAGAACCCTTGTTTCCAGGGCTCCATTCATGCAGCTCTCTCCTTTACCAGCATATAATCTCCATGTGGATTCTGTAACAGAAGGAAAGGCAGGTACAACATTGTGGTGAACACGTTACTGTTCGCCAATACTCTTGTTAATGAGGCTACCACAATCGGACTGCACTTTACTGGATGATCTAAAAGAACATTCAGTGGTTCAAGGGCTACCTTGTATGTCATAACAAATACTCCAAAAGGATAAAAGATAAACAAGTACTTAAAATCCCTAAACAAAATACTATAAAATATAGGGGCAGTGGGAAGGGAGGCATTTTGTTAAGATTGCTGACTAATGCACCACAATCTAACACATAGTCAATGATCATTATATTTTTCAGTACTTTTCAAATACCAAACAAATGGCTGTAGCTGTCTCTGAAGAGTAAAAAAGAAGACAAAAAATGGATAGTTGTTCTTTTATTGCATAAAGACATCCTGATGCAAACACCTGGATTATATGAATGCTCAAGAATACCTACATAGCCTTGAACATCTGCCCTTTGTATCAGTCTAACAATGCAATCCTCAGCATAGTTATACCCTTCTAAATCTACTGAATGTAATAAATGGTCTTAGAAGGGCATAATTCTGCTTAGGACTGCACTGTATATGACAATTTAGCCCCAAGAGATGGCTGATTGAGGACCAGGAGAGAATCTGATGGTCTGCTGAGAAAAGTGTCTTGAATGTAAATAGATATGCTATAGCAATTGACTACTCCTTGTGTACTTAACTAACTTGTCTTATGTTATTCTTTTAACAAAAATGAAACTTCCCTAGTATAATTTTCAAAGCAGTGTTAGAGCAAAAACCAAAACCTGTTATCTATCCTACAGTATTATATTCTCTGTTTTGTAAGTGACAGTCTGGAGATGTTTATTTATTCTTAAAGTAGAAGTAAATTAGATTACTATTTCAGTCATTTCTATCACCTTTTTTGCTGTTCATATTGTATTATCTCATCTAATCAGGGCAAAATGCTGGTTTCAGTCCAGATCATCAATTTTCAGTTCTGCAAAACTGCAGATTTCTTTTAAGAGATGAATAAAACCAGAATTACCTTCCTATGCTTGAGTAAATCATCTAGTAGCTGAAAGAAAACTGACAAAATCCAGGGAAAATTAATTCCATAAATCTAGATATAAGAGCCAGATACTGCAAAATAGCTAAATTTTTGCAATATTAATAAAGCACAGAAAATGAAAAGTCCAACTAGTAAAAAAAAATGAAAAGACAAAAACAGAAAAGGGAATATGCTACTATGATGATCTCACCTTCTTCCCTCCCTCACATGCAGAATTTTCCCTTCATTCTTGCTGAGCAGCCCCTTTAGCTATTTTCTTCTTATTTGTTTGTCTATGGCTGTCCCACCCAGTCACTTTATTATGTATAAGTCAAAATCACCTTCTTATATTCTGCTCTTGAAATGGCATATGTGAGGCTTTTGAAAGTTCAAAATAAACAAAATGTTTTATTTAACTTGGAGGAGAAAAGGTGGAATTAAGTGTAGGATGTATGAGGTGAGCAGATAAAAAAACTGAAGTAACTTAGTATTCACAAAAATGCCACATAATTTGTTGCTATTCAACAAGGTCTTTAAAACTTTGAGGAGAGAGGCTTTCTTTTCGGTTTCTGCTTAACACTCATAGAATCACAGAATCATAGAATCATAGAGTTGGGAGGGACCTCCAGGGTCATCTAGCCCAACCTCCTGCACAATGCAGGAAATCCACATATACCTCCCCCTCCACACCCAGAGTGACCGCTGTTCCATGCCCAGAAGATGTCAAAAAACCTCCAGGATCCCTGGCCAAACCAGCCTGGAGAAAAATTGCTTCCTGACCCCAAAGTGGTGATCAGCATTTCCCTGGGTGTGTAAGAAAGGGCAATAAGAACTAAGCACTCAGGCAACCTTTCTTGCCCTCCCTCTCATGATCTGCCTAAATTCACAGAATCTGCATTGCTGTCAGCCTCTGTTTGAAAACCTCCAAAAAAGGAAAGCTCACCACCTCCCAAGGAAGCCTATTCCACTGAGGAACCGCTCTTTTTTTTTCCGCTCTGTCAGGAAGTTCTTCCTAATGTTTAGTTGGTTATTGTCCGACCTTCTGGGGCAACAGAAAACCACACCATCCTCTAGATGACAGCCCTTCAAGTACTTGAAGATGGTTATCATATCACCTCTCAGTTGTCTCCTCTCCGGGCTAAGCATACCCAGCTCCTTCAACCTCTCCTCATAGGATTTGGTCTCCAGACCCCTCACCATCTTCGTTGCTCTCTTCTGGACATTTTTCAGTTTGTTTATATCCTTCTTAAATTGTGATGCCCAAAAATGAATACAATACTCTAGGTTAGGTGTAACCAGAGCTCAAACATAGGTTTCTGAGATTCACCAACACGTAAAGTTTAGAAGGCAGGAACATACAACCAAGTTCCCAAAATTCTTCTTTATATGCAAACCAGGGATCACACCTCTTTTCTAGAAGCTATTTCCCTCCTTAACTTGACAGGGACCACTTCTCTTTACTAGAAGCTATTTCCCTTTTTTGGCTTGAATGAGGATCCTCCTTGATCTACTCACTCTCCTTAGCAGTCCACAATTAGTGCTTAACTATCTCTTCTTCAACTGTCATTTCCCAACTGTCATTCCTTAACTGACTCTCTCAACAGAGTTCTGTTGGAACAGCCTGTCACTCAAAGATTCTCAGACCCTGTTAGGCATTAGCCCTTGATGGTCCATCACAGCTACCTTACAGTCAGCCCCCTAGCCTAAAGCAACTTCTTGCCAACAATCACAAACTACTAGCAAAGTCTAATTCAGGAACCACACCTGCAAGAAACATGGATGCCAACTTTGTCCCCATATATACTTAAGCAGTATGATTACAGAACCTTACAACATCAGCTATACCACTGTGGGCTTATCCACTTGCTGATCCTCCAATATCATTTGTTAACAATGCTGTTCTACTCTCTACATTGGACAAATCGGCTCCTATACAAACGAATCAATAAACACAAATCTGGTATTAAAAACTGCAATATTCAGAAAGTATTGCATGAATATTTTAATCTTCCAGGGCATTCTGTGTTTGATGCAAAAGTCACTGATCTCCTGCAAAAGAACTTCAAAAAGGTGAATTCAATACAAAATTGTCAAACTGGGATTCATGATCAAGCTGAATTCTATCTTGTCCCAGGACTTGAGATTTCTTACTCACTATAGGTGCTAGTATCTTAGCATATCCAGCCACTTTCAAATATCAATTAGTTCTACTGTAGCTCCATGTTTTTTATATTTGGATCTGCTTGCCTTTTATACTGCACTTTTCTAGATGAGTTCTAATCATATGTTGATCTCTCAGCATAGCCCTAACTGATGCACCCTCTAAGCTGTGGAGGCTTGTGAGCAAAAATTGTACTTTGTGAACTACTGGCATTAAAGTTTTGAGTGAGAGATTTGGCTACTGTATAAATTAGTTTGCTCTGGTGCCATCCTTCCTGAGCTAAGACAAAAATGTGTGAGCTGGAGGGTAAAAAACTGTGAGTTAGCTCACACTAACTCATCTTACGGGGAACACTGGTCCTAACCCATTCTGAAAGAATTGATTGCTCTTTTGATTGGATATTCTGCTTCTATCCACCTTGGGGAACATTTAGAGAGAGTGCTCTCTTCCCACCTGCTTTGTTGGCAGCTCAGGCAACAGTTGTGCTGTACATCACCCTGAGCCCTGTTCTCACAAGGGAGGGTGGTTTTAAATTTAATTTAATAAATAATAACATGCCCATTTATGAATGGGCAAATCTTGGGTATCTGCATCTGTTTTCCCCCTACCTCTGCAATCCTGCCTGCCTGCCTGCCAGTAAATGCAAACAAAGCATTTCTCTCTTGAAGGATATGTAGCTGATGCTCCTGTTTTCTGAAGGAAACTATAGCCTCTGTACTTCTTTTCCCACCACTTGCCCTAGCTATCTGCAGGAAGATACAAGCAAAATACTGCCCATCTAGCACATGACATTAGACACCCCAGATAATGAAACAGCTTGGGCAACCAGGACCCAAGGCCATACAGAATTTTTAAAAACTCCCCTATCCAATGAGATCGTAGGATTTTTAATAGAAAAAAAATCAGGACAGCACTGTTTCTGATGCCCCTGTCATACACACATTGCTGTTGAAGGTACTCATATTTTTTACAACTTGCCCCACTCCTTCCCTCTTTTAGAAACCTAAAAAATGTAGACCACTCAGCAGTCAGGATAACCATCAGAGGGTTTCCACACATCCCCAAATGGCAGAAATAATTGTAATCATGACCCTCTCTTACACAAAGCAGTTAAGGCATTTCATCATATGAATAGGAGGGTATTAAACGAACTTGAAGAACTCCTCTTGCTCGTTGTGGGGGGGGGGGTATGTACATATTCCAATAGAGTATGTAAACAGCAGCTGGGATAATATATCCATTGCCTCACCAATCAGCTCAACTTGTCTACATAGGAGCAGGGAAATTAATATTTCAAGGCAATATACATTCATTTTAAAATTATGATCAGTAAGTTGTGTAAGAAAATATGAAGATTTTGTCACCTTCTCCTTCATGATGTCCTATGATGTATACCCAAATATGCCCAAAAGCTTTGTTTTAACACAGAATACAAATCTGAAAGCCAGTATTAGCTGTGATAGGCACAGAGTACCGCACAACAGATCCTATCCATAATTTCATATAATTATACCGACCACTGTAATTTATTAAGTTCGGAAGCTGCACACATTTTAAGACTGCATATCTGGTCATGGATCAAAATGACCAAAGCATTTTTTGTTTTGACTGGACCAAAAGATAAATGACATGAAGGTGATTTTCTCATTCCTTTAAAAGCTGCTGCTTAGGACATCTGTTTGTCTCCCAGTTGCACAAATGATTAATAGGGCATGATTCTCATTGAAGAAACAGAACAACTATAATAGAAGCTTTGACTCAGATGGGATGACTTTTTAAGTGATTGCTTCAGCTGACGATGAAGGCCAACTAGGTACTGAAAAGATGCATTTAGACAACAAACTGCATGAATCTAATTCTTTTCTCTCTTGATGAAGGATTCTGTTAAAATCACTGGGATCTGTTGTAAACGCAGTGTTTTCATCAGACCTGAAAACATTAAAATGCATTTACTTGTTATGGAATCTCATAAAGAGACTATTAGTGGAGCCTACTCAAGAAATCAAGAGAGATCCTACTAATTTTAAAATGGGGGAGAAAACACCAGCAGTGCTGAAATTA
>NW_015170892.1:229940-236771 GCF_001447785.1 Gekko japonicus | reverse complement strand
TTTAGAAAGAAAAAACTTTTACTCACAATAAATAGATTTATTATTATGCAGAATTTTAATTTATCTCGAATGACTGATCTACTTCTATAATAGAAGTGCATTTGTATTTCTTATGGCACTCAAATACTTGCCTAACTACCAGACAGCTGGACATTCATTTATTTTACTCTTTTTACCATCCATTTATGGAAAGGGTGAACATTTTCAGAATCTAAGAAATACCATGGGAACCAAAGTTTTGAATCCCTAAGAGCTGAGGGGAACAAATTCATTATGAAATAAGTTTGGATATATAAGAAACCTGTGCAGACCATGAACACAGAAACAGATTTATACCGAGTCAGATGCTGTCTTATACCAAGCAGATGCTATATCACTGATCCGCAGCCCCTGCCCTTCATGATAGCTTTAGCTACAAAACTGTTGAAAATAATATATCAAATCGCAAATGTATTCAAGAATAGACATGTGATGGATATCAAAAAAATTAAAAATAAATCTGGATAAAGCAGGGATTTCACCAAAAATATTTGCAGATCATAACCCTATAGAAGTAATATGGAAATGGAATAGAAAAATAAGAGGAAGATGGAGGCTAAAACTGAGATTTTTAAAACAGAGGCATTTTAAACATGTGAATAAACCTGGCAGATATTTGGCATATTGTCTTAGGAAGGAGAAAGAAAAAAGAGTAATAGCATGCATATAGAAAAGAAATCAAATTACTTATGCAGAAAAAGAAATACAAGAACAATGTACTAATGTTCTTTCAGGACTGTACAAAAAGAAGTCTGTTTCAGAAAATGGAATAAAAGAATATTTAAAAGATATTCTGACTATAAAGTTTACACTACAATACAGAACAATCTTAAACCAAACAATAATTATACAAAAAGTTTCCCAGACAATAAAAAATATGAAAAAGGATAAAGCACCAAGCCCAGACATCCTAACAGCAATGTACTATAAATGTTTTGAAGAAGTTTTAATGATACAATTACAAAAAGTTATGAATGAAATAAAAGAAGGAAAGACAATACCTCTGATGTGGCAAAAATAATATATACAATGCTGATATACAAAGAAGGCAGTGATGCAATGTCACCACAATCATATAGACCTATTTCTCTACTGAATGTAGATTATAAGATTTAAAAAATGCATACCAAATTTAATACACACTGATCAAACAGGCTTTGTACCAAAGAAGTACGTGAAAGATAATACATGATTTATAGTTGATGCAATTAAATTTGTGAATAAGGAAAAAAAGAAAGCAGCATTTTTATTTTTGGATGGAGAGAAAGTATTTGACAATATAACATGGCCTTTTCTATTGAATGTGCTCCAGAATATGGGCTATGGCCCAGAATTCTTGAACAGGATGCAAGAGCAGTGGGCCAAGGCGATATTGTAAGGGAAGGACGCAGAGAAACAGATTGGCTCGGCGCCCTTCCAGCCTTCAGCCCATCCCAACGGTGGCTGGCAGTGGGGCCAGGAGGAAGAACCCCCCTCCATCACTGGTGTTGTTTAACGCCAGGTCTGTTAACAATAAAGCTACAACCCTTTGGGACTTTGTCCAAGACCAACATGCAGACCTGGCGTGTGTGACCGAGACCTGGGTGCGGGAGGGAGAAACAGTAGCTCTTGTCCAGCTGACCCCGCTGCGGTTCTCGGTCCTTCACCAGTCACGGACTCGGGGGGGAGTGGCTATCCTCATTCGGGAGGCTTACTCCTTCAGGGCACTCCCGCCAGCGGAGATTGAGGGCGTGGAGTGTGTCGGTGCGATGCTGAAGGCTGAGGAGAGTTTGGCGATCTGACTGGTGTACCGACCGCCTAACGCACTGCCTAGTAGCCTGCCGTCCCTGCTGGAGGCTGTATCAGGCTGGGTGCTGGAGCGCCCTAGGCTGATTGTCTTGGGTGACTTCAACGTCCATGCCGAGGACGCGGCCTCCAGCCGGGCTACGGACCTGGTGTTGTCCATGGCGACGCTGGGACTCTCTCAGCTTGTCTCGGCTCCCACGCATTGGGCTGGCCACACGCTCGATTTGATCTTCGTGGCGAGGGTGGAAGGCTGATTGTCTTGGGTGACTTCAACGTCCATGCCGAGGACGCGGCCTCCAGCCGGGCTACGAACCTGGTGTTGTCCATGGCGACGCTGGGACTCTCTCAGCTTGTCTCGGCTCCCACGCATCGGGCTGGCCACACGCTCGATTTGATCTTCGTGGCGAGGGTGGAAGTGGACCGGATTACGACGGAGGTAGTACCATGGTCAGACAACCAGGCCCTGAAGGCCCATCTGAGGGTTCCACCCCGACCCTGTTTAGGCGGCGAGCAGATTTATGCTCGCCCGTGGCGCCAAATGGACCCTATGTGGCTTCAGATGGCTCTGCGGGATCCGAGGCCCCCTGGCGGTTCGTTGGATGAGCTAGTGGAGGACTGGCATGTCCGGTTCTCCTCAGCCATCGACGAGATCACTCCCAGGCGCCCTCTCCGCACTCATGTTAGGCGAGCACCTTGGTATACCCAGGATTTGCGTGAGCTGAAGCGTGAGCTGAGACGGCTAGAGAGACGGTGGTGCCGAACTCGCGATGAAGCTTCTAGAGCATCTTATAGGACGTTTATGAAGGCCTATGAGATGGCGGTCAATGCTGCAAAGAGGGAGTTCTATGCGACCACGATCGCTAGTCTGCTAGCTCACGTCCGGCCCAATTATTTAGTACAATTCGGTCTTTGACAGCTCAAAATGTTAGGAAATTGGAGATAGGCTGTGAGGCATTCGCGAGCTATTTTGCAGATAAAGTCTCGATGCTCCGTCGCAACCTTCCCGCCACACTTGAGACAGTGAGTGAACTTGAGGCCCCTTGCACGTCTTTGTAGCCGGGTCTAGTATGTTTTAACTGACTCAGTCTGGAGGAAGTTGACAGATTACTCACAGCTGTGCGCCCAACCACATGCGACCTTGATCCGTGCCCCTCTTGGCTCATTAAAGCTGGCCGTGACGGGTTCCGAGGTGCCCTGCAGGAGATTATTAACCTGTCCTTCATGGAGGGACAATTCCCCAAGGCACTCAAGGAAGCGATGGTCCGCCCTCTTTTGAAAAAGCCATCACTAGACCTGACCGAATTGGCTAAATATTGGCTGGTGTCTAACTTGCCCTATTTGGGCAAGCTCATTGAGAGGGCGGTGGCGTTACAGCTTCAGAGTTTTCTGGAGGATGCTTCCATCCTCGATCCCTACCAGTCCAGCTTCCGCCCGGGTCATGGGACGGAGACTGTGCTGGTCGCCCTGACTGACGATCTCCGTAGGCATCTGGATCGGGGTGGTGTGGCAGCTCTGGTGTTGTTAGATCTGTCGGCCGCATTTGATACGGTCGACCACCAGCTGTTGACCCACTGCCTCGCCGACGTGGGGATTCAGGGGCTAGCCCTGCAATGGTTTGCCTCTTTCCTCCAGGGTCGGGGACAAAGGGTGGCAATAGGGGATCAGCGGTCCCAGAGGCATCCCCTGGAGTGTGGGGTGCTGCTGGGTGGCTCAGGCTGAGCCGGTTGAAACTAAACCCGGCAAAGACGGAGGTCCTGGGCCTGAGTCGGATCGGCGTGGGATTGGGGCTCCCTCTCCCGACCTTCGATGGGGTGCCTTTGGTGCCAGCGTCGGAGGTTAGGAGTTTGGGGGTGCGCCTGGACTCCTCCTTAACGATGGAAGCCCAGGTAGCAACCACTGCCAGGGCGGCCTTTTATCATCTTCGGCTGGCTCAGCAGTTGGTCCCCTATCTCAACCGCGAGGACCTGGCCACAGTGATCCAAGCGACGGTCACCTCAAGGTTAGACTACTGCAACGCTCTCTACATGGGGCTGCCTTTGTTGCAAATTCGGAAGCTGCAGCTAGTGCAGAATGCTGCAGCCAGGCTGTTAATGGGTCTCTCGAGGAGGGACCACATTCAGCCTGTGCTGAAAGCGCTGCACTGGCTGCCGATAGCGTACCGGATTCACTTCAAAGTGCTGGTTTTGACCTTTAAAGCCCTAAATGGCCAGGGTCCAGCCTACCTGAGGGACCGCCTTTCTCCATATGTTCCCCCAAGGGCACTTTGGTTGGGAGGGAGGCATCTCCTGGAAATTCCAGGCCTGAGAGAAGTTAAATTTGCTGTGACTAGGG
Organism: Gekko japonicus; assembly: GCF_001447785.1. Lineage (NCBI taxonomy): Eukaryota > Metazoa > Chordata > Lepidosauria > Squamata > Gekkonidae > Gekko > Gekko japonicus. The sequence continues at coordinate 232,616 of NW_015170892.1, read as the reverse complement.
CTAGGGCATTTTCGGTGGCAGCTCCTACCTGGTGGAAAGAGCTCCCAGAGGAGATCCGGGCCCTGCGGGACCTCTCTCAGTTCCGCAGGGCCTGCAAGACGGAGCTCTTCCGCCAGGCCTTTGGATAGGAGCCACCGCCACCACTATTCCATCTGTACGCCCTATGCCCTAGCGATTTGACATCTGATTGCCTGGCCCCCAAGGGTGGAGCGTGGTGCTGGACACTGCTCTGAGGATAAGTTCGTTGGTAGCTATGTGAGGTTAAGATCTTCCCTTCTTGCTTGAAATTTCCTGTAAATTGTTTATATTTTATTGTAATTTATTCTTTTAAAATTATATGCTACTGTTTTAACTTGGCACCTTGTGCCCCTGTTAGCCGCCCTGAGCCTTCGGAGTAGGGCGGGATACAAATGTAAATATAAATAAATAAATAAATAAATAAGGTATATATTTGAACCAACAAGCAAAGACTTTAATAAATTGAAAATTAACAAAACCAATTTTAATCAAAAAAGGAACATGTCAAGGCTGCCCATTGTCACCTCTATTATTTATCCTAGCAATAGAGATTTTAGCTACAAAGATTAAGGCAAGATACAAGGATTAAAGGAATAAAAGCGGATGATATAGCATTTAAAATGAAAAGCTATGCAAATAACGTGGTTCTAACCGTTTCAGATCCACAAAAATCATTACAGTATGCAATGGAGCATATTGAAGAATTTGAATCTCTTTCAGAATATAAAATTAATAGGAAGAAGATGAAAATGATAATGAAATTTTTAACGCAACAAGACAATATTATAAAGACTACAGAATGCTCTGTAGCCACTGAACCTATCAAACATCGGGGGATAAATGTAACTAGACAAAACTGTAATCTTTTCAAAAACAGTTATCAGAACACTTGGAAACTGGTACAAGCAGAACTATCCAGATGAAAAAAATTAAACATTTGTAGCTGGGTAGAATTTCAGCAATCAAGATGAGTGTATTGCCAAAATTATTTTTATATTTCAAATGGTGTATGTGTGCATTTGTATATGTATGTGTGTGTGTGTTAAAATATTGACTGAGAGGCAAAGACAGATAAACAAATTTATTTGGAATGGCAAAAAACCAAGAACAAGTTTTAAAATATTACTAAATGAAAAAAAGATAGTAGGATTTGCAGTTTCAAATATAAAATTATATTACCAAGTGACAGGTTTGGTCTGGATTGTGGATTGGATCAAAAATCCACGATGAAGAATAGTAAAACTTGAATCAGCAGACCTAGATGAGAGTTTACACAATTATTTATGGTTAAAAAAATCAACTACAATGATTATAGTGCAAGAAAAGAGTCATATAATTAGATATGGACTTTTGAGAATATGGTTTACACACTGAAATGTATGGAGTCCTTCAAACTCTCCACTTGTGTCTCCGATAGAAGCTTATCATGATAAGAAAATGAGAAACAAAAATGATTTCATAACATATGGCAACATGGTAAACACCCAGGGGAAACTTAAATCATGGCAAGACATTAATGAAGGAATTAATATTCAATGGTTACTATATTGCTAATCAGATTCAAGACATAAAATATTATTAACATGGAAGGTGGAGCACTAAGAGAAATGACTATATTTGAACAACTAATTACAAATCAAAAAGGTCATTTATTACGTTGGATATATAGATTATTACTTCAGTTAGAAACAGAAAAAGAACAAGTGAAAAAATGCATGATTAAGTGGATGCAGAATTTTAGACAGCAGATACTTATGCATCAATGGGAACAGTTATAGAGAAAAGAACTTAAGTTCATAGCCAGTCAGGCACTAAGAGAAAATTTGTATAAAATGTTTTTCAGACAGTATATTGCCCCAAAGGGTATCAAGAAAATAAACAAAAATTACAAAGGAAAATGCTGTAAAGGTCAAGACAGACAGAACTTTTTACCATATGTGGTAGACTTGTAAAAAAGCAAAAAGATATTGGAAGGAAATACATGGAAAATGCAGAATATATTGAAATTCAAATTTCCTATGGAAACTAAGAATATGTTATTAGGAATGTTGCCTAACAAATTACCAAAAGTTTTGGAAGAGATATTTAATATATGGTGACAGTGGCTAGAAATATTTATGCAGCAAAATGGAAATCAGACATCTGCCCAAACTTAGAAGAATGGAAAAACAGAAAATGCAGAAAAAGGAGAACAAGTTTTGAATATAAAGATATATGGAAGTGGATTTTGAACAAAATATTTCTTACTTTTTATTTTTATTGTGAGATAGATGATTCAACTGGCTTTCAAGCAAGGGAAACCTTTACCTTTTTAGATAATAGATTTTCCTTCAAATTTCAGTATATTAAAAGTTATAGCAAATATATACTATTGATGAAATATGTAATATAGAATATGTATTAATGATGAAACTATTGTAGAAAATGTCTTAAAAATTCCAATGAAGGGGATGTTGGAGATAAGTATTTCTTTATTTCTTTGTTTAATATGTCCTATAAACATAATAACCTTTGATAAACATAATCTGTTCCATAATTCCCATACAACCCCTTTCTTTTTTCCCCTGTACCCCAATTATGTTATTATTTCATTTTTAAAATAAATATATATATATATATAAAATAGAAAATAGTATATAGCAAGATATGCATCTAAAA
>NW_015170892.1:224512-229918 GCF_001447785.1 Gekko japonicus | reverse complement strand
TTTTAAAATATTTTATTTATTTTAAAATATTTATACCCCGACTTTCCTTTACAAAACCCTGAAGTGCTATCATCCTTACTTTCTTTAAAAAGTAGTAGGGCATAGTACTTTAGTAAGGTAGATAAGGGATTGTACTGGAACTGCGCATGCTCAGTAGGTTCATGTGAGGAAACGCTGAAGCAGTTTTCCAAGGAGTATTTGAGGAACCACCAAAAACAATAAGGTGCAAGGGTCCCTTTTTAAAAATTCATAAGCTTGGACTTCCTCCTAACAAAAGAACTTGTGGTCACAAAGCACCAAGAACAAGATTGGCAGCAAAGTAAGACTATACATGAAAAGATTATTATATTTAATATGTATGAGCATTATTTTGAAATTACTTAATATTTAACAATCATTAAACCATCTTGATTTTGTTTATGTATAAGAGCAGCTTCCACCGTCATTTTGCTCCTACTCCTTACTACAAAGGAGGATGGCAGCTGTTGAGTAGCTGAGGATGCAAGTTTGCATCCTGGCTTATAGGGAAGGCAGAACATAGGAGTACTGAAAGCCTTCCTACCTGCATATGGTACTGTGAGATTAGATTATCACTTTAAGGAGAAATAAGCTGGGGGAGGAGCCTCTTTTTTCATGTGCATCAATCACACTGCAAGTGTGATGCAATGCAATTATATAGGCGTGGTCCATGGTTGAGACTAACTGGGTGCTACCTAATGGTTGGCAGAATTAGTGCAGGTTTGTTTATGCAAGTTTATTAGACTGGCAAATACCCTGATGTATTTATAGGTGGAGAGAGGTAACCAAATCAGAGAAAAATGCCTAATGAACTGAAGGGCTTGGGGAAGAAATTGTCTTGGTGTTGAGCTTTGATGCCTCAACCCACATGTTGATTGCCATCAGGGGATGGTGCTGACATTTAGCATTTGTCAGCACGTCTGTGAATAGACTGTGATAAGCGAGGACTGGCCAAGTTACCTCTCTGAATTTGGATTCAAGAAGGAGCTGTTGAAATGCTGGCAAACCCTTCCGGAAGCCTCTTAAGGAAACTTGCACTAGGGAGAGAACAAGTTAAATAGCTGGAAATCTGGGAATAAAGTTTAATAAACCCTAGTATTCTGGATGACCCTGGTCAAGCCAGGGAATAAAGTTTAATAAACCCTAGTATTCTGGATGACCCTGGTCAAGCCTGATTCAGATATAGGCATGCCCTTAAGACCTTTTATCTTTCATTACAACATAACTGTATTGTCTGGAGTCAGCCCTCCTGTTCCCACACTTATTTCCAAGGAGGCAGGGGTCTCCAGACCATGCCAGGGCAGCCATCGAAGGAGGACTGCAGAAGCCCAACCCGACATCACAGAAGCTGCAATGCCCAGGGATGCAAGGGGAGGCAGCAGCCATTTGGGAAGGGCTGACAGAGGCAGCTGAGAAAAGGTAGCCAGATGAGGAGGCCATGGCAGGGAGGAAGCTGCGGCAAACTGGGTCTCTGCCGAACACCTGATGCAGGGGGCTGGGTGGGGGGTGGTAAGCTGGCACAAGGTAACAATGGTGATGGAGGAACAAGAGAACCCACCACAGGGAGGCTCCTTGGGAAGGGAGGCAGAGGAAACAGACTGCAGTGACCTCCATAGGCCAGCAATGGCTAGAAGAGAAGATTATAAGGCTTCTCAGAAGGAAGGGGCTGGGGAAATGGGATCCCAGGCAGGCAACAGCCCATTGGGCACAGGACCTGCCACTCCCAAAAGCCCATTCCCCAGGATAGAGAGTCAGGCCATAGTTGTCCCATCCCTCAGCGGCCCTTTAGAAGGTACACCCTGGGGGAGTCAGGGAGAAAGGGCCATACCTCACCTGAAGTGTTTGAGGAGAGGCAACTGTTAGAAGTGGGAGAGGTATCTGGGTGTGGATAAAACTGCCCTCTTCCTCACCCTCTTCTGAGGCATTTCTTGGACAAGCCCTATGGAAAGGGCATGCTGGGGGGTGCAACAGCTCTGGATTCCAACCATGCTTCAGCGGAATCCGGCATATATGCATCTTTAACATTTGACTAACATGACAGAAAATTATACTCTCATTACAGCTACACAGATAATTAAAGGAGAGAGATTACATGAGTCCATCAAAATATCTTACCCAAAGATAAGAAGGTCACACAACCAAGGAGCCCCTTCTAAGAAGAAGCTGCTAATCAATTCATACTCCTGTATGTGTAGGTTTTTTAAATCTTCTCTAACAATAGCTAGCTGTCGCACTTGCTAAGGCTGCACTTTCTTGGCTTATAACTTCAAACACCATACAAAGTTATCTACACTAGAATATTTTCTTAAAATATCTAAAAAGGTTAGTTCATTCTTGCTACTTTTTATGAGAGCAAAGTATATTTTAAAATAGTAAATACTAGTTTCTCATACATATGACTTCAGCTAATACTGTATCTTCACTTCTGTGAAGCTGGACATTCTTGCCATTCTGAGATGTTTCTTTGACATGGACCCCAACACATACTACCTTTCAATATGGGTTAGACTGTTTCTAATCTACAAAAGGCCATATCATTGTGTTACTCCTTTGTTTCTTACACCCTCCAAGGCTATTCTATTCTGGGTCTCTAGACTTCTTATTTGGCATGGTTAGCTGAGAGACTAGGCCAGTTCCTTTTCTGGCCTGCAGAAACATCCTCCATGACCTTTTTTGTCAAGACCAGCAACTGTTCCACTACATTCCTGGCCACATGCGTGACATGAGTTTAACCTATATTTGGTGGCTGGCATCTTTCTTTTGGGGTGTAGGAGCAAATATGCAAAAATACACCAATATATTCTATTGAGAGTTCTGTTACCGCCAATGCCCTGCCTTGTTGTTTGGGGAAATTAGCTATGCGGCAGAAGAGGCCAGAGGGGTACAAAGGATCGTACACCAGTTTGTACCAAGGTCCAGTACAGTAGGAAGACCCCAAATTTGAAGAGTAAATTAAATAGTTTTTATTAAAATATTTCTCTAATTGCAAGCACACTGAGCATTCAAAAAGAGCAAGCAATACAGAACTAAGAAAGCAGAGGTGATTGGTAGCAAATAAAGGGGTCAGTTATGGGGTAATACAACCTGTCCAGATGTGCAGAATCCATGGAGAAGGGATTGTGGCTCAAATATAGTTTGGGGGTGGACTGCCAATTGGCATCAGGGCAGAGGAACACCCTCTGAGGCCATGTGCATGGACAGATATAGACTTTGGAGAACAATGCTGACCAATAGGAAGTCTTGAAGGGCTTGTTTCAGGTGAAGACAAAAGATTACCGGGGGGGGGCGGTTGTCAGGAGGGGCACAGCCTAGGTGTGACCAATGAGGTTCCAGAGGGGCAGAGTCTGGATTAACAGTAGCTAGCCAGGTGCTGGATGGATAAAGTGGGAGTGTCCATTGTAGAACAATAGGGTTGTCTGGCATTTCCCTGGTGCCAGACAAAAGAGGTGATGTTTCTCAATGTGTGGCAGGATGGACCTGAATGGGAGACCATCCAATAGACATGGAGAGTTAATGTTTACCTAGATAGGTCTGGCAGAGGTATTAGAATGCAGTTATTTTAGAGAAATATATGGAGACAGGAATGTGAAGATTATTTCGAAGGTATCCTGACATATAGGTGAAACAGGAGATGGGGATGGAAACATGCAACATACTTCATTTGTGACAATAGCACAGACCAGAGGCTCCTTGTCCCTGCCTGCTTGTACATTTGGCAGGCCTGAGGCAAGAGCAGAAACTTGCCTATTCTAGTCCTTTGGACTGAGCTGACAGGAAAGGAGGGGGGGGTGTTTGCCTACATAGAGAATGTTTGGCAGCGCAGCCAGCCTGGAGAATCTTCACTTGGCCTGAGTTTTCCCAGCCAAGATGTGGATCTCCTAGCCTCCCAGCAAAAGCCACTGTTTAAGCCAAGCCTGGCTTCATGAGGGCACTGTTTGTGGAGGTTCAGAGGTTCTTTTGGGGTGTCTCTCGGGAAAGGCCACCCTGAGTTCAGTGCCTAGGAGGCCAGTTACAGTTGCCTCTTTAAAAACATCTTCATTTGACATGAAACTTGCTAACATTAGGAGAATGTCCCCCCCCCCATCTTTATCCTTCCGTAGGAAGCCCTAGGCTTTAAAGCACTTAAACCATTTCCTTAAGTCAAGGCCTCACATTACTTGCAGAAAGTACTATGCACTTCCCTGCATTTATGTAAGATGACTCAACAACCTGGCCAGCTCTACTGTTTTCAGAGGCTCATTAAAAAGTCTTAGATTTCTACAGGACTTCATGACCCTTGACTGAGAATTGAATTTTATGACATAAATATTTTTGATCTTACTATCATTTGACAGTAGAACACTTCAAAATATTTATGATGGAAATGTATTTAGTTGTCTTAATACATTTAAAGCATACTAAACATTAAATTATACTGACTGAATGTAAATGTTATCAGTGGCTCCAAAGTCACCACTCTGTGACATACAGTTATTATAAAAACAAAATTTGATATTATATATTATGATGATATCCTGCAAAATATAAAACAAAACTGGTGGGTTATATACACTAAGTGCCAAATTTGCTTATTTCACCTCATTCAGTGATTCTGAAAGGAGAATTAAGATGCTTCCAACCTGAATCTGTGTGATTACTAATGTATTTTCTACTAATAAATGGGAAAGATGTTCTTTAAAAATCTTCAATATAACCTGGCAAATATAAATTCTTGTCTAAGAGGTATTGTATAACCAGTATTACAGTTAATATTTCTAGTAGTCTTTATCCAAAAATTAATGTAATTAGGGAGCAGTTCCAACAATATATGTTCTCATGACTGCACCTCCAAAACATTAGATTCCTTTCACATATACTATTTAGTTTTTATGGTGATATTGAATCTTCTAATGATTCTCCATTGCAAAGGAAATCTGTAAGAACAGGTACAAAAATATGCTTCTTTGTCTCTTCTGATGTAGGCACCTAACATATTTTCCTATTTATTAAAAAAAGTATAACCTGTATGTTTTTGAGTTTCTGAAACCATCCTAAATATTTTATGAACAATACTTTTAGAAATATATTTCTCGCAGCAAAGTTTTCCAAAAGCAGTCTTAATCAATCTTAAACTATCACTCCCAAGAGAAGAAGAAGAAAGAGAGGAATTTCAGACAGACGATATATTCCGGAAGAGGAACGGTTCCCAAGCAGTTTCTGGTCTGTCGTTTCAGACAGAACCATTTTAGAACCGGTTCCCTACCGGAATATATTTGTAATTTCAGACACAAATGCTTCTGTCCCGTTTAGGAAACGGGGCTGAAGCGTTTTACCTGTCAACCGCTTCCAAGTAGTCTTCAGTTTCCTCTCCCGGTTCCGATGCACTTTTTCCCGCCGTTTTTCACCTGC
>NW_015170892.1:215393-224460 GCF_001447785.1 Gekko japonicus | reverse complement strand
GGTGCAGTCTGAAATGGCAAACCGCTTCAGATCCAGCTCTTTACCGGAAGGGGAAAGCCATGTGTGAAATGGCAGCCCTATACCGGTTTACTCCACGACGGATCAAAAACGGCTTCAAAACGGGTTAAAAAGGGTAATGTGAAATTCCTTGAAGAGATTGGATTTATACCCCACCCTTCACTACCCAAAGGTGTCTCAGAGTGGCTTACAAACTCCTTTCCCTTCCCCACCCCACAACAGACACCCTGTGAGGTAGGTGGGGCTGAGAGAGCTCTTGATAGAAACTGCCATTTTTCAAGAACAGCTCTTATCAGAGCCAGGTGCAAGAGGAGGAGTGGGGAATCAAACCCAGTTCTCCCAGATTAGAGTCCAAGCACTTAATCACTACACTAGACAGAACGCTTTTAATGTAAAGGTTTAATGTTAAACCTTAGGTGGATATATGGGGGCTCAGTCTCCTATGAAACATCATGATTGGCCCATTTTATATGACTTGATTTCATTTTTCATCAAAAGAATTAAAGGACCTGTTCAACTTTTTAATCACATTTTCAGTCTGCCTTTCCATCAAGGAGCTCAGGGTCACATACATAGTTTCCCCCAATTTACCCTTCACAGTAACCTTAGGAGATAGCTTAGGATGAGAGGGAAAGATTGGCCTAGGCCACCCAGTGGACCTCATGGCAAAGTCGGGCTTTGAACCCTGGTCTTTCAATCTCTGCTCTCTGAATCAGAACAGAATTATTTTCAATATTCAGGAGCAGTGATTTGACAATGATTTCTGGTGCTCTACTTTTTGTTTTCATTTTTCCTGACAGGAGGGGCAATGACAGGAGTGACTCAGCAAAAATGTGCCTGACAAGGATTTTGTCCAACTAGAAAGTTAGCCTGCTTCCTACTAACAGTTTTCTCACTTTCTGCCAATCATTGCACACCACTTCATTGCTTTTAGATAGGCTTTCTGATTCTTTATAAACATTGGCTGTGTTTGTTTTTTGGGGCTGTGCCTGCAAGGTACAGAAACAGCTTTGCTTGAAACTGCTGACAGGCAGAGCAGATGGAGGGAATCGAGACAAAGGCTATGGATCATCATGCTCCCGTGACAGATGGACAGTACGGCCAGCCTGTATGTTCTGCAGGGGCCTGAGGGAAAAGATTGCTTGTATCTTCTGGAAAGCAAGCAGGGCATATGAGGGAAATAGAGGCACTAGACTATGCTTCTTCTCCATACAGAGCATGAGCCAATTTCCACTGCAGACCATCCACCCTCCGCATCCTATAAAACATGTGTAGGGCAGCAAAGGGCCATTGAGATGCAAGCCAAGAGTTTAGCCTCACAGGCTCCATGGTACAATAGGCTGCAAGATGAAAAGAAAAAACATTACCCTTCCTATGCTAAACATAACTCTTTATTTCTTAAATGGGCCCAGAACTTGCTCAAAAGTGGTTCTGGCTTCCATTCCTCCAAAGGCTTCCGTCCGCAAGTTCTAGCTCTAGATCAGATTCCAGTGGCACCAGACCACTGCCTCATGACTTAGTTCAATGTAACTTCTTTATTACAAAGTCTTAAGAATTGCAACCACTGCATGATTACTTTTTGTTTACAGCAAACAAAATGCCTATGATACATACCTTGATAATATACATCCTAATTAAATTGAGAGTGGTATGAACTCTTTCAGTACACAACCTAATCCATTCCAGCTATAACTTTTAACATAGTACTTGGAATTTTCATATTGCATGTTCCAAGGCAATATTAACTAAGCAATCCTCAAATTCTGAGTGAAATATGTGAGATTATGATCTATCTCATGTTTTATTGCATCATGTGGCTTATAACTCTGCACAATAATTTAGGATATTCAGATTTACTAAGGAGTCTAAATATGTGAGCATTGGCAGGATAATGAAGAATTAACAAACAACATTTGTTACAGACCTGAGTTTTTCACCCAATCAAACTGCACTAAGAATGAATGGAATTAATAAAAGCAAGAAATGAGAGGAACTGGATTCCTAGTCCTTATATGCAAAAAATAATAATCAATCATTTGTGGTAATATGCATTTTGTAAACTAGACTCGAAAGGCATATAAGCATTTATTTTGTCTAAATGCATGCACTAGCATATGCTCATACACAAATTCACTTTCAAAGCTAAAATGCCCAGAGAGTGCTTTTATATGCTTTTATGCCCACAGCAAAAGTAGTAGAGATTCTAGTCACTAATAGGCTAGACTTAGATTGAACTGGCAGCCTGCTGGTTCAGATTCTGTAAGAGAATGTCAGAAACTCCTTCTCCCTGAGTAAAACAATCTTCTGTTTTAAAAGGGAAAAAAATACACTGTAAAGAAATTTTAATGATATGCTTACAGAAGCATGTTCAAACCTTTTTTTCTCTTCCCAGATATTCTTGTTCATTTTTCAAATATACATTTAGGAAATACGAGACAAAAATTACTTTCCATCCCCATCACTCTGCACTATGCATCCCTCCTTTACTGACATGCCTACCAGTTACTAGGAAAATCCCTTTATTTTGTATATGCAACTTGAAAAGGGCAAAGAGCAAACAAACAAAGGAGCATGTATATGTTAGAAGGCAGGGGGTAAAGGAAGCTTCAAGTGTTAGCAGTAAATTTCCTCTGTCCCTGGATAGAAAAGATGGGATTACCCACAAAACAAGGAGACATTTTAGCAAGCATTGAGATTATTCCATGCCGCTGCTGATTCTGAGATCCTAGAATGACCAGCATTCTTTCCTCTTAGTGCCCCAGAACCCTCTCAATGCCCAGGCAACAGTGAAGCCATCAATAGGAAGCAGAGCTCAATCAACTTAACAGTTGGATGCACCATGACTTTGATGTGACATAGGGACCTATTCTTTTTTTATACAGCTGATTCTGAGTCCAAAATACCCTACAGAATTATAATCTCTTGTCTTTGACCATGCTGTGAAAGAGGAAGATGCAGCAGTGCACCAAGATTCGTTATTTCATTACATAACACAGTACTTCAAAAGCTACACATTGGGAGCTGTTAGGCATTTATTTACCATGGGGGTTAATTTTGTTCAGGGAGGTATAGAAGCTCAGTAATAAGCGCTACAGTATATAAGCTAATTGCAAGGATAAAACCAAATGAATAATTACCTGACTCCAGAATGGGGCCTGGGGGAATTTTTCTTTAATAAAGGTTTAACTCACCAGTGATAATGAATGCAATCTCACATACTACTGAATAATGCTATTAACATAATGGCTGAGATACAAGAACTATAATTAGAACTTAACGGAAATGTTAATTACCCACCAGTAGGGTACTCAGCTGAAAGGGAATTTTTACCCCTACCCATAAAATGGGCTTGTAGGAAGCTGGTGTTAGGAATTCATACCAACTGTCTCCCATATGAAAGCAGAAGATTAGCAGGCAAAACACCAACAGAGGAATTCTTCTTCTCTGTTGATCTCAGGCACTACTGTGATTTTAATAGTTTGTCACTTTGGTAAGATTGTATATATTAGAGTGCAGTTTTTAAAAAATGCCTAAAATTGTGGAGTACAAGAAGGCAGTCCTCCAAAGTAAATAATTTATCTGTTTTAGGGTGGGAAAGACACAATCTCCCCGCAGTATTTCGTATTCTATTGGTTGTTCTGCCCTGACTGGGATAGCCCAGGCTAGTGTGATCTCATCAGATCTTGGAAGCAACACAGAGTTGGCCCTGGTCATGGGAGCCCTCCAAGGAATACCAGGGTTGTGACACAGAAGTAGGCAATGGCAAACCACCTCTGAATGTCTCTTGCCTTGAAAACCCTACAGGGTCGCCATACTTCAGCTGTAATCTGATGGCCAAAAAAATTGCTTATTTTTCCATTTACACAGATTCTGTACAGACATTCCTCATGTGTGTTGACTGAACATGTGTGGAGGGAGAACAGGCATGACTTGCATGGCTGCACCCATCTCCGCACAGTCACCAACTTGTGAGCACAGAGCCTGTGCCAAAGAAACACCTGTACATATGCACCCTCTACTTGACCCGTGCCACTGCTTTGCAATTGTTGCTGATAACACCAAGGGAACATACGTGGAAACACTTTCTCCACACATTTGTACCATGCAGATGACCCAGCAATCACACAGAAGTGGGGGGTTGGACCAACAAGTTCATAACCAGTGTCCCTTCCTGTCCCTTCAGCCAATCCACAGGAGGAGGATCTGTACAGGGCTACAGAAAGCTGAAATTATACACACACACCCCTGATAGTTTCACCTAGTAACAAAAACCGCCCATTATAGAGAAGCTGCTTCCACATGGTAATGGAGCTTCCAAATGGCAGGCTCCCACACACTTTCCCTTTCTCTATAACCACAATGGCCACTGCCACCTTGCCACCAAAGGACTTCATGGGGTTTATTAATTGGTAATTGACATATAATTTTAGCATTATATGCTAAATTACCAATTAAGGGGGGGGAACCTGGAAAAGTCTTCTGTGTCACAAGAGGGAACAGCTGCTGTTAGTGGCAAAGGGACAGTGCAGGAAATTGGCCATGTGGAAGCTTTGTTGTTACTACAAATTAATAGGCGTTTACAGCAGCAACGGTGCCATTGCCAATCAGAGACCAACCCTCCCTTTTTAATTCTGCGCCTCATATAAGTATATTCTATATTCTATTATCAACTAGGAAATAAAAAATTATTTGGTGTAGTTTCCACTGTATAAATTCACATGGTTTAATTAACTGGGTACCTTGCTGCCTTCCCTGCAGAGAAGGAAAAATTCATACTATACAATTCCTTGAACTACAGGATCACAGCCAGAGGTCGATTCGGGGGGGGATCGCGGGGGATCGCAGTTCCCCCGGGTGAGGTGCGGGGGGCAGGGCACACGACGAAGCCCCGCCCCTTGCTTCTGGCCGCCCCGCTTCTGGCCCTCATTCAGCCAGGAGGAGGCAGGAGAAGAGGGAGGGTAAGTTGCTTCCTCCCTGCCTCTCCCCACCCCTGCCTGCCTGAGGCCAGGGATGGCTTTGGCGGGGCTTCCTCACACTCCCATCGGCCTTGCAGGTCCACCGCCGGGCCCCTGATGTCAGGGGTGTGGCATATGCTAATGAGTTATGCTAATGAGTTCCCCTAGCTCTTTTTCTACGAAACTACCCCTGATCACAGCCATTTCTGTGACTAACTGAGGAATGTACAAGATGCATAATACATGAACTTCAGAGCAAAGCCTGTTGGTTCGTACAGTTATAATTCTTTTCATGTGTGCCTGAGTGGGTCTTTGCATTACCTTCTACTTCAGGGGAAGGTGTTCTGTGGGCTAAAAGCTGCTGTGGACATCCCTTGATAGATGCCTCCCTCTCCCTCTATCTGGCCTCTCCCTAACAATCCAATTGCATCGCTATGTGGCATTATGAGAGTCAGTGTTGCCAAGTGGTTAGAATGCTTGCCTAGGATTCGGGAGACACTGGTTGATACTCCCATTATGCCATGAAACTCACAAAACTAATATATTATTTCCATGTAGCCTACTTTATGGAGTTGTGAGGATAAAATGGAAGACATGAGAACCCTGAGTTCCTCAGGAAGAAGGGCACGATGAAAACAGAAAGTTAGATAATTAGATTATTCTCCATTGCCCTTGGAGAAAAACTCTGAGGAGCCAGTATCAGATTTACCTGCCAAATTTTAAGCATAAAACATTTTTCTGAAATAGGATTTTATTGATTGATTTACTTTACTCAACGATTTCTATGCAACCTGTCCCCAGCATAGGATCTAAGGCATCCATTTGCTACACCCTAATTTCGGGGGGGGGCACAGTTCTGGAAAAGGGCTCCAGAAAAATAATGCAATGGCAGAGTAATTGACAAAGTGGGGGAAGAACCCTTACATCCAAACAGCTGGAAGGAGGGAGGGGGGTTAAACAGGACATATTTTGCTTGGCACCAAAAAGATAATTGGAAAGGAACAGTGTAAATAAGGTGTTACTACAGGTGCTTGAGGAGCTGCAGTGGCTCAAATGGTTAAGACGCTGAACTGCAGGCTGTGGAAGGTCAGTAGTTCAGCGGTTCGAGACCCGAGTGTGCCGCATGATGGAGTGAGCTCCCGTCTCTAGTTCCAGCTCCTGCCAACCTAGCAGTTCGAAAGCAAGAAATTGAAAGCAGATAAATAGGTACCGCTTCGGTGGGAAGGTAACAGCGTTCCGTGCACCTTGGTGTTTAGTCATGCCGACCACATGACCATGAAAATGTCTTCGGACAGCGCTGGCTCTTCGGCTTTGAAACGGAGATGAGCACCGCAACCCTAGAGTCGGATTAGACTGGCTTTTGAGCAAGGGAAACCTTTACCTTTACAGGTGCTTGCCCACCTAATTACAGAAGGTGGGAGAACTTGAAATAGACTCCAAAGGCAGGTATGGAAGTTTATCTGGGAGCAGGTGATCCTTCAGCTCCCATTCCTAGATCACATAAGTCTTTAAAAGTCAGAACTTGCACTCTGAATTGCACCTGGAAACAATCTTTTTAAAAATTGAATTCAAGATTTGCACAACATGAAATAAAATATTACAGTCAATACATTAGAAGCAATTACTGATGGTCGTTTTAAATATAAAAATTATTATTCGGGTATAAAATTTCCAATGTCGAGCTTTCATCTCAATATAAAGAGCGCACAGGATTTAATATCATTACATTTGTCATCCCAAAACAATGTAAACATTTGCCAGTTTTTAAAGGTCCTTTCCGCATTTACCTGCCACTCCAGATTTTCTCAGTGTTCGAGTTGGGGCAATTTAAGGCAAAACAGCATCCAAATAACCTGGGGCAACAGCAGGCTGAAACCAGGCTGACCACTGAAGGGAGGTAATGTAATGCAAAATGGGGGGGGAGAATAAAAAGAAGAAGGTTGAACTCGGTTTTAGTGCAGAATTGGGGGGGGCACCTGGATTAAAAAGAAGGTGGAATTCGATTTTAGTGCAGAATTGCTTGGAGGACACCGCAGTGAACATGGATTAAAAGGAGAGCGCAGAAAGGGCCAACGTTTACTGTGAGTTAATTTTCCTTCCCTCACTTTTCTCTAGTACATTTTAGCCCTAATAACAATGGAGATATTTTAATATGGGTTCAACATGCTCATTATATAGGATTCTGGTTGACAATCTAGCTACCAGCTGCAGTTTTAACAGGCTTTTAAAAGGCAGCCCCATATGCTCTTTAATATAGCTTTAGACCAAATTGCATGAAATGATCCCTACAAATTCAGCCTTGGATTGATTTTCCGGGCACAGAAGAAATCAGAAATATATGCTATTTTAGAGGATGCCACAGAGCAGTTTTAGTATTTGGTAATATGCTGTTATTTTCTGTCCAACCCAGTAAGCTTTCTACAAGTAGAGTTAACACATTAGAAAATGGGATTCAAGCTGCTTCAGCCCTTGGTGCTGCCATCTATTCAGTCACCCAGCAGTTTTAGCTCTTAACCCTGTCTTAGAAACCTTCCAACTCACTGCTCGGGCTGCAGTCAGTAGAAATGCTCCACTATGGCAGTTTTGTAAAGATGAAGCTTTCAAGGTTGCATTTGCTTTGGGCACCCGTGAGTAACAATGAATGAAAAGACCTATTTGATATAGCTTGCCAGTTCCATGCAAATAAAACACAGCCTTTGGGAGTTTGAAAGCATTTGCCAGCTAGGTAAAGTAACATTTTTATATGAAATTGTCCTTCAGGCTAAACGGAGGGGGGGGGTTACCTCACAAAATGCCCTAATCAAAAGAAACTAGAAGAAAACTATTCATCAGGGATTTCTATTCTAGCATGATGCTAATTGACTTCCAAGGCCTATAATAAAGTAGGTTTTTTACTCTAAAGTTTTCTGTTAATTCATTGTCCTAATTTAAATTATGTTGCACTTAGGATATGAAGTAGAAAATGTAACGAGGGCTACATTAAAATAGTTAGGGTCTTTTACCATACAATTTCTTTGCAACTTAGAGTGAATCTGTGCTTAGACAGAATCTCACATATTGCTAAGAAGAAGCTGTGCACCTGCTTGGTACATTTGTATTACCCTTTTCCCTAAAGAGCTCAGAACAGCATACATGGAATTATATATATTTTATCCTCATGGTAATCCTGCACTGCAAGCTAGGTTGAAAGCCAAACCACAGCTGATGCTGGAAGTTGCTTAAATGGATTTTCTTTTAAATAGCAGGCATACAAGGTCCTTGCAGGACAAGACTATGGGTCCAGGGAGGGTCAAGCCTATGTCATCCTGACCTCCTTGGCAAAATGGTAGTGAAAGTACACACAGGTCCTTTCCGCACTTGGATCTCATCTCTGGTTTTATCAGAGTTCAACTCACGACATAATACCTTGCATTTATCCCTGGTTATAACAGCATCTGTTTATCCTGGGACAAGTGTGGGGTGAAACCGGGGTGACCTCAATGTAATGTGGAAACAAAAAATATCCCAAGATAATCACAGGGGTGAACCTGAGTGTAATGTAGAATGTAAAAATACCCCGAGAATATTACAGGGGTGAACTCACATGTAGTGCAGAACGTAAGTTCAGGGACAGGGCTGAACCAGGATTTAAGGTCTAGTGTGGAAAGGACCACAGATATAGAAATAACTGATTCTTTAGTACTGATTCTTTATTTCTGTTTACAGAAATAACTGATTCTTTAGTACTGGAAACCAAAACCCACATGACAAATGGACAGTTACTGGCATTGCTACAGAGTTCATACTCTGCACTCTATGGAACTATGTTTGAATGGCTCTGACAGAGGAGGTGCAAATGCAGGAAGGGTGGGGAATGCCTTTTCCAGTGGATTATCCTGAATTTATACACTGCAATGAGTGTTTAGGAGTCTCCACCTAAAGCCATTTTTAGCTACTTAGGCCCTGTTCATACGAGGCAGTTTGGGCCGGGAGCGGGCCGGATTGGAGGCGCATCAGACGGGTGCGATCCCACGGCAACATCTGCCTGGCGTCGCGCTCCCGCCTCCAACCCGGCCCTTCCCCCAATGAAGCGCGTCAAAGATGAACCACCTACT
>NW_015170892.1:162958-215327 GCF_001447785.1 Gekko japonicus | reverse complement strand
CCCCCTGCCGTACTGCGCATGCTCGAGCATGCGCAGTACAGCAGCCTCCCCCTCCGACGAGTGTCGTCCTTCCATGCATCTGATTGTGCCGGGGAGCAACGGAGCGCGGCAACCGGGATCCGTGGGATCCCGCCGGGGCGTTTCTTTTTTGGCACGGCTTTTAAAAACCGCGCCTCGCCCCGTCTTTTCCCTGCCGTGTGGCAGGGGCCTTCATCTCAAGAAGCAAGACCTTCTTTATATTGCAGCTAAAGCTGATCCATGAGATCCTTTCTTCAAAATGTTATATGCCTTATAACGTTATAAAAACAAGATCAGAAGTGAGATCATGCATATATGGCTCCTTCTACTTCCTAGAAGAGAATTTGGGCTTCTTTACAAGGACTGTGTTTGGTTTATGTTGTTTCTGTTACAGTCACTTGCACCCACACAACCCAGCATTATACAGCTCTCTGTACAACAGTGAGCCAATATTTATTGACTAGTCAAATCTACAGTAAAAAGTAACAGGCACAGCAGTATTTAAGATCCAGCTGATTATCCTTTGGTGGCAGATGACTAACAGCTTACCTCAGCAGTACAAAAAAATGCTACCAAAGGCTTCTTCATTGCAACGATCCTTATTTATTATCCAGGTTCACAGCTGTGTACACTGCAGGCAGCAACTAATGAAACACTTAAAATGCATGTCTTCTCACAGCCCCCAAGCTTATGAGAAACATGGAAGGACCACTCCTGCCGTTCTCAATGAAGAGGGATAATTATCCCCTTCTCAAGGATTTTGGTGCAAACATTACTACAGTGCATCTGCATTTACCCTTTCCCCCCCACAGAATAATTATAATATATCATGCTTTCTGTGGTAACTACTTTCCTCCTTTATGCACACACTTTATGTTTTTACCAATATTATTCATCATGTTCCCACTGTAGTTCATGCAGCAAATTACTGACACATACTCCAAGGCACAGAGTAAGGATAATAAACTGGTCCATAAAGGTATCCTGGGTCATCTATTTCCATCTGGGAGGACAGAAGAACCAGCTATTAGCTATTCACTGTCTTTTTGATGCTATACCCTAAGCAATGCTTATAGCTAGATTTTCCCTAAGTAGGAAAACTGGATTTAACAAAAAACTACCATGGCAAGTCTACGGACTTTACAATGGCAAGGATATCTCTGAGACATAGTCATATTGACAGAGGATAGAAGACAACTCTAGCAATCAGCTGCATACAAGCAAACAATTGTTCAGACCATTCAGTCACATCACAGGCTAGGTAAGCACAGCTCATACCAGCCCCACCTCCATCTATCCATTTAGCAGAAGTGGTGAATTGTGGGTAGTAGATGGGAAGTAATGACCTCCTGACATCACAGGAAATGGAAAGGCTGAAATTCCTCATAGTGGGGTGGATCCTACCCTGTCCTAGCAATCCACTGAGTAAAGTTTAAAGTCTTCCTGCAGCCTTCCGATAGAAGAACTTACAAATCATATTGTCACAGCAACATTACTTAAACTGCCATGCTAGAGACAACAGCTAAATAATGGCTGGGATCTTACTGGCTTCTCAGATCACACAATGCAGATGCAGTGCACTTTGGGGTCATGTGGCATGGTGGTGGTGGTGGTGGTGCTGCGTAACAAGATCAGGCAAGCAATTCTTTCTGCTTCCTGGCTACTACAATGCCTTGTTCCTTATATGGTTTAAACCCCCCCCCCCATTCCTCACCCTTTGCAAGAAGGAAAATTCATAGTAGTCAGTCATCCTGCCCTTATTTCTAGTTAAACGTGTTTTTCTTCTGTCATCAGTAGAGACAGTGTTGAAGAGATGTAGGCAGCTTAGGTTACAGAGATTTTTCTCAGCAGCAATAATGTGACAGAAAATGCTAAAGGTTGATCTTCATCAAAGTTATGTTCCATCTTCAATCTATACCCAAAATCTCACTCAGTTTAGGAGATTTTCAGCTAACTTTCCTTCTTGTCTAGCATTCTCCTTTATCTGTGTATGTGTGTGTAAACACACAGATATATACATATGCAATGTATACATCAAATGCCTTTTTCATTAGCTGTTCATGAAACAAAAGGATATATTTCAGAATGGTTTTCTGATGCACCTTCTGGATTCTGGATGAAGATCTGTAATATACTGCTAATGCACCCCTCAGTTATAGATTGTGGAATGATCAAAATGTCTAAATGACATGCAGTATTTTCCAGTAAACAACATTTAACCCATGTATACCTCTCTGTTGTGACACTCAACTAGACCATATCAAATTGATTCAATTAATCTTTTATGTATATACATAAACAGGATGTATATTATCACATGAAAGAGAAGATATTCCACAGAAGTGTTACCACTGAAAAAGTTCTGTCTCAAGTTGCCACCTGCCTCACCACTACATTAAAGGGCACAGAGAACAGGGTTTAGTAAATGGGTAGTAATTGGTTAGCTGGACAGTATGAGTACCCTGGCTCTAAGCCATCTAGGATAAGAACCTGTACTTTGAATTGTGCCAGGAAACCAACGGTCTGGCAACATAGATCTTTCAATGTGGGGGTGATCCAATCTCTGTATCCAGACCCTGACAATAATTGGCTACTGCATTTTGGATCAAGTGAAGTTTCCAAGCAACTTTCAAGGGCAGTTTCCATATAAAGTACAATCTAACCTGTGATCAAAGTGTGGATCATCCTTGTCAGATTATGCTTTCCAAGGAATAGCTGTGGCTTGTGCATCAGCTGAAACTGATAAAGGGTGCTACATTTTACAGAGAAAAAATGAGCCTCCAGTAAGAGACCACGGGGCAGGGACATGGGGGGAGGAAGCCATCAGCAGTGACATGATGTCACTTCCAGGAAAACCAAGAAGCAACATCACACCTCTGTAGGGATTGATGTAAACTCTATGGTAAAACCATAGAGCTTCCACTCTGAGTCATGATGAGAAACAAGAAGTGGACTCCCCACTTGGGAGCCTGGGAAACCTAGCTTCCAGCCGATCCCACAGCTAAGAAGCTATATTTTTTAGGAGAACAAAGTTTGAGTCCAGTGGCACCCAAATGTTTTATTCAAGGTATAAGGTTTCGTGTTCATACACACTTCTTCAGATACACTAAACAAGACATCCTCAACCATTACTTATAGATAAAGGTAAAGGTAAAGGTTCCCTTGCTCGAAAGCCAGTCGAATCTGACTCTAGGGTTGCGGTGCTCATCTCCGTTTCAAAGCCGAAGAGTCAGCGCTGTCTGAAGACATTTCCATGGTCATGTGGCTGGCATGACTAAACACCAAGGTGCACGGAACGCTGTTACCTTCCCACCGAAGTGGTACCTATTTATCTACTTGCAATTTCTTGCTTTCGAACTGCTAGGTTGGCAGGAGCTGGAACTAAAGATGGGAGCTCACTCCATCATGCGGCACCCGGGTCTCAAACTGCTGAACTACTGACCTTCCACAGCCTGCAGGTCAGCATCTTAACCACTTGAGCCACCGCAGCCCTAATATACTTATAGATAGGGGGTGTTATTTGCCAGGAAGGGCTAGTTAGAGTCAAGATGCATAAGTAACTGGGTGGTTATAGCTGATATTGGATTAAAGTGGTGGGTAAGATCTGTGAATAGCCATAAATGAGCATACAAATAAAAGACTTAACAAACAGATGTGAGAACTGAGTTTGAATTCAGTGGCACCTCCAAGACCAACAAAGTTCAGTTCTGGGTATAAGTGAGAACTGAGTGACTTAGCATGTGTATTGAGATAAGAAGCCAATAAAAAACAGGCCCCCCCGAACCCCAGATATCCCTATATCGATTCTGCGTTACAGTTTATGGGGCCCATTGACTATAATGGTCTCCATAGGCTACAATGGAGCTGGAAAAATGGTTTGTTTGTTTGTTTGCACACTCCTATTATGTTTTTCAATATGATTTGTAAGCTGCCTTGAGTCACAGGCAAAAGTGGGATATAAAAATTTGAATAAACAGGTAATTTGGGCAAGTTGATAACATTTAAACAACTTCATGTTTGTTAGGTTAGGCGGGATTCTGACAGTTAGAGGTGGGTAGACGTGTTCTCTGTAGGCCAGGTCTCTCAATATAGCGGAAAGAGGTGGGTACACCTGTTCTCCAGAGGACAGGTCTACCAATATAGTGGAAAGGGGTGGGTGAAATTTGACTTGATTCTGTTTTCTCTTATAATGTTTAAATTATTCTTAAAATATATAATTTAAAATAATTTATTCTGAGATTTCTACAAGGTCATGGAAGTGATCTTCTAAAAAATGAATTTATGGAGTAGTCAAATGGAGACTCAAAATTTTAATGCTACTAGCTTTTTTTGCTCACGAGATAGAATTTCTGCTCACAACACTGTGGAGCTTAGAGGGAACATTGCTTAGGGTTATCGCTTGTTATTTTGGGCCAAGGTAGGAAGCCTGAATTCTGGTTTCCAGGCTTTACAACCAACCCTATATCCATTGGACTTTTCTAGCTACAGGAACAGCTTAAACACTAAATATCAAGTGAGATAGGATTTTTAAAAGCTATGTTTATCTATTCTGTTATAATAAATGAAGCGATGTTTCCCAACAGAACCTGTGGAATAATTAAACTAATTTTCTAAAATTATTCTAGTGTATTCAATTACAGTTTTTAATTATTTTAGAAAAAATAATTCACCATGTTAATGAAGGAGACAGTAGTAGGAATCATGGCAGCGGACAAGTTTTCTGTTCCTGCATTCCAAATGCCTTATTAGAAAATGTAAATCAAATATTTGATGAATACTAAAATCCTTTGGGATGCTACAATTAACATTACCATTGTGACACCAAGAATCAGGTTGAAGTACAACAGAAGTCAGTTAAGGTAAGTGGATTTCAGTGCTAAAGGGAACATTAGCTCTTTTGAAGAGGCCTCCAGGGCGTTACCCAGCTCTGAGAGTGTTTTCAAAACATTTAAATGCACAGCTTGTAATGGAAACCAAATGTGACAGCTAGAAATTCAGATTATGAATCCTATATGGCTTTAGAAGCAATACTTCTGAATTAAAATAAATTCTCTCAGGAAGATTCTTCAAGTTAAAAATCCCTCCTTAAAAAGGATTAAATCTCATCAAATTCTGCAAATGTTTCATCCTATTTTTCATAGCCCTCTAGGTATTTTGCTGTTGAAATTGGCTGTGATTCAGGCAAACTTTTTAAGGGTATAGTCCAGGGAGGATTGTGATGGGCGAGTGGGCATCAACATGGCAAATGGGGTTCAATGTGGCCAAGTGCAAAGTGATGCACATTGGAGCCAAAAATCCTAAGTATAAATACACGTTGATGGGGTCCGAACTAGCAGAGGGTGACCAAGAGAGAGATCTTGGAATTGTAGTAGATAACTCACTGAAAATGTTGACACAGTGTGCAACTGCAATAAAAAAGGTCAATGCTATGCTGGGGATTATTGGGAAGGGTATTGAAAACAGATCAGCCAATGTCATAATGCCCCTATATAAATCAATAGTGTGACCTCATTTGGAATACTGTGTACAGTTCTGGTCACCACACCTTAAAAAGGATATTATAGCTTTGGGAAAAGTGCAGAAAAGGGCAACTAGGGCTGCGGTCACACAGAACATTAGCAACGCAACAGAGACGGAAGACAGGCGGATTTTCCTCGGAGGTACTAGTTTCCGGAAACCGCGGGGCAAGGGCGGGCGTCTGATCGCGTTTCCGGTGGCATCCGGCGCCCGCCCATGTCCCCTTGCGAAAAAGGGTTTTTCCCCCAAGTCTCCGTGGATGCGCACACGCACCCAACGGAGCATGCGCATTTGTCGTATACACAAAAAAAGAAAACCAGTTTGCTGCACCGCGCGCTTCTTCCTTGCGCGCAGGCGTGTCCTGTGATCGGCACCTCTCCCTACCCACGGAACCTCCATGGTACCTCCACAGGACCTCCAAGGAGGTCTGATCGCTTAACCGTGTGTTAGTTTGCCCCGGGGCAAACAGCCACGCTTCCTCCACGCAGTTTCCTGCCCGTGTGACCGGAGCCTAGAATGATCAAAGGGTTAGAACACTTTCCCTATGAGGAAAGGTTAAAGTGCTTGGGGCTTTTTATCTTGGAGAAACGGCAACTGAGGGGTGACATGATCGAAGTTTATAAGATTATGCATGGGATAGAGCAGGTAGAGAAAGAGGCACTTTTCTCCCTTTCTCACAATACAAGAACTCGTGGACACTCCATGAAATTGCTGAGCGGCCAGGTTAGAACAGATAAAAAGAAGTACTTCTTCACCCAAAGAGTGCTTAACACATGAAATTCACTGCCACAGGCAGTGGTGATGGCTACAAGCATGCACGGCTTCAAAAAGGAATTAGATATGCATATGGAGCAGAGGTCCATCAGTGGCTATTAGCCACAAGGTATAGATAGGGGCTCTGGGGCAAGTGATGCTCTGTCTTCTTGGTGCTGGGGGGGGGGTTCAACAGTGGGAGGGCTTCTAATGTCCTGGCCCCACTGGTGGACCTCCTGATGGCACCGGTATTTCTGGCCACTGTGTGACACAGAGTGTTGAACTGGATGGGCTATTGGCCTGTTCCAATATTGGCTTCTCTTATGTCCTATGCTCACTTTGGGGAAAGCACCACTGAACTTCCTGGGACTTACTTCTAAATAAAAGAGAGTATGAATGAGCAGCACATCAAATTGATGAGAGTACAAAGGTTATGGGGGAAAGTAAAAGCACCCCCTTGGAGGTGCTGTGCTGCAATCATTTTTCATGTATTCATAAGCAAACCGTAAGTGTGTATATGAGGCAGATTTTCACAAAACACAGCAAAATTTTCCCGGTGCAAAATGTTCTTGGGGTTCCTATCACTTAACCAAGACCCTCCTGATGCACACTCGCATGAGAGCTGCTGAATGGTGCAATACCCATGCAAACATATAAAATCACAATGATATCAGCCAATCTGATTGCATTGATCACCATCTCTTGGTGAGGTGCTGATTGCCTGAGAAAAAATCCACACAAATGGCTCCATCAGTATGTCTGCAGTATTCAGAAATTTATTTATTACCTACAAAGAACATAATGACCTACATACCTGTAGGACTGCCTCTCTCTCTATGCTCTGTTGCCACAGCTTCACTCCTCTGAGCAAAGCCTTCTAAAGGTACTAGCTAGTCTGCAACTGGATAAGATAAGTAGCTACCCATACCCAGGCACTCTCAGTGGTGAGTCCCACCTTGTGGAATGGTCTGCCTGAGGAAGTCAGGTACACTCCTATCATTCTGCAGAATGTGCCAGAACAGGAATGTTCAAGAGGACATTTTTAAAAGGGGGTTCTTGTATTCATTCATCCATCCATTGTTGCCATGCTGCTGCCTTATGCAATATCTCTAATGGTTATGGACTATGACTCTAAAGCTGGACTGTGCAAATAGTGTGCCAGGGCAATGGACTGAACGGTAGCCATGAGACTGTGCCACCCTACTGGACTGTTGACATGTGCCTAGGCGAGGGAAACCTTGTCCTGAAGCAATGTGTCTAACCAGGTGTGGACCCATGGAAGACCCGATGCCTCTCACTCCTGCACCTCTGCAGCCTGATGCCAGAAGGCAAGTCAACCTCCCTGACCCTGCAAACACACGGCACCAGCAGCAGTTTACTGAAGAGAAGCCTTGCTCTGCAAAGGGAACCAGGACATTCCTTCACAGACACCATAAGAAGCTCTATTCTCCATCACGCAGACACCTTCCTCCCCCCCCAACCTCTGCATATTGACAACTCCAGGTGAAGCACATAGGCAACTTTAGCCTCAACAAGAGAATTCCTTCCATGATAGGATTAGTGAGCAGTCACATCTTCCAGCTAACACAGCTGTTTACCATTGGATTTAACAGCAACTACCGGCAATGGAGTTTGGACATTACTATTCTTTTCTCTCTCTCCCCTTCCCCCTTAAGAGATGTCACTATTAGTCTACCACTATTTCAATTGCCCAATGATTAATCCCTTTTTCCTGGCCCATTAACAGTAGTTATGCTTCATGGGGACTACGTGACTAAAGGAGCATCAGCTGCCAGTCATTTTAGGGTATAAAAGGAGAACATCACCCCATTGCTCTCTCTCTCTCTTTCCTATCCTCCTAACCCCACCCTATCTTGCTGGTTCCATCCCTTGCACAGTTTGAAGCCTTCCCACGTGTGTTGGTGGCCAACTCACACCTCCCCATCCCTAATCATTCTCTCTTTCGCAGCAGATTTGAGTCACCACGTCAGACAGGTAACGTATTGCGCAACCAATGATATTTCCTGCAAATGCAATCATCTCTGTATTTCTCTATCTGAACTCCTAGTTCTGTATTGTGTGTGTATGTTTGATTTTATTATTGTATGTGTGAGAATCCTTTAGTAAAAGAAATCACTGTTTTTTAAGATCTACTCCCAGCATCTATTTCTGGGATCTGGATAAGTTGGACTCCCGTATACATAGGTTACTGGTCCCATAATTAAGCCTATTGCCATTTAATATTCATATTCCCCACTGTTATTAAAAAATCAAGGCAATTTAGCTAACACCATCCATCAATCAATCACTAGGATGATAATTTTTCCAGCGTGCACCCCTAGTAAACAGCCGTCTGTAATTTGTCTGCAAACATACAAAAAGGCAATGCTTCGTAAAAGAAATGATGGATAGCCAACATTAGGAAAAATCAAAATTAGGTCTCAAAGACATTGGTCACCATAGGGAGAGTAACTGAAATCATTGAGTGTTATCAAGGAAAATAGCACATATGATATATAATGCACGATTTCTACTGGAGAAATATACTGGAAGCAAATATTGAAGATATGCTTCAGTACAAATTGTGATGTGTAAACTACTCAACAGTCCAACTTAAAGCTTTCAAAAAGGTTTATGTGCCCTAGTACCAAGCATGAGTAATCCCCAGTTCTGAAACTGAATGTTGTTCTCATGTGAGCTTATGTATTCTGTGAAGAAATGCATTTTGTCTCTGGAGGTTTGAAATGAGCAAAACCTTCATTCTGAGTTTTAAAAGTTTTTTTCCCCTTCTCTGGGCAGAGAACAGGCCAGAAGGGAGGAAGTCAGTTCAATTGCTTTCCAGACTTACCTCAGCCCACCTTCATACAAATGCTAATAGGTCTAGACAATGGGATGGTCAAGATCCCCCCTCCTTTCAGACAGGAAACTTCTGGAGGCTTCAGGAAAAGGTTCTTTTTTGACCAAGCCTGACCTGGTCAGTAGGTGGAGAAACATATATTATAAAAACCTCCTTGCAGCAAGGTCTCTTTTTGCACTGAGTCCATTGGAGCAGACAGAACTCTTAAATGAGGTCTGGTGGAGGCAGCAATTAACCATGTGCTGGCCTGAAAAGCTGGAGGAAACTTCAAGGTATAGGGTAGAGATCTGTAACTTCCTAAGATAAGGACCCTGTCCTATATTTTAACATTTGATATGGCTTGTATAGAGAGAGGGTAAGAGGAATTGTGTTTTACCCAGGGAAACCTGAAGTGACATCAGTCCTCTCTAGGAATTGCTGAAAACTCTGTAGTTACATTCCTAGAGAGACATATCACTTCCCATTTTTCCTGGAAATGATGTCATGCCATCTACTGGTGGCCATTTTTTATTTTATTATTCTCCCACTGCTGCTCAGGGTGCCAGTGAACAAATGAAATGCCTTATACTGAATCAGACCCTTAAGAACATAAGAGAAGCCAATGTTAGATCAGACCAATGGCCCATCCAGTCCAACACTCTGTCACACAGTGGCCAAAAATACCAGGTGATATCAGGAGATCCACCAGTGGGGCCAGGACACTAGGAGCCCTCACAATATTGACAGCCCCCAAGCACCAAGAATACAGAGCATCACTTGCCCCAGAGTTCCTATCTATACCTTGTGGCTAATAGCCACCGATGGACCTCTGCTCCATATACTTATCTAATTCCCTCTTGAAGCCGTCCATGCTTGTAGCCTCCGCCACCTCCTGTGGCAGTGAATTCCATGTGTTAATCACTCTTTGGGTGAAGAAGTACTTCTTTTTATCTGTTCTAACCCGACCGCTCAGCAATTTCATGAAATGCCCACGAGTTCTTGTATTGTGAGAAAGGGAGAAAAGTGCCTCTTTCTCTACCTGCTCTATCCCATGCATAATCTTAAAAACCTCAATCATGTCACCCCTCAGACGTCGTTTCTCCAAGCTAAAGAGCCCCAAGCATTTTAACCTTTCTTCATAGGGAAAGTGTTCCAACCCTTTGATCATTCTAGTTGCCCTTTTCTGCACTTTTTCCAAAGCTATAATATCAGGGGTCATTTCGTAGAAAAAGAGCTAGGGGAACTCATTAGCATAACTCATTAGCATATACCACACCCCCTGACATCAGGGGCCCGGCGGTGGACCTGCAAGGCCAGCGGGAGTGCGAGGAGGCCCCGCCAAGGCCCTCCCTGGCCCCAGGCAGGCAGGGGTGGGGAGAGGCGGGGAGGAAGCAACTTACCCTCCCTCTTCTCCTGCCTCCTCCTGGCTGAATGAGGGCTGGAAGCGGGGCGGCCGGAAGCAGGGGGCGGGGCTTCGTCATGTGCCCCGCCCCCCTGCACCTCACCCGGGGGAACTGCATTCCCCCGCGTCCCCTCCCGAAATGACCTCTGTATAATATCCTTTTTAAGGTGTGGTGACCAGAACTGTACACAGTGTTCCAAATGATAGACCCTTGGTCTATCAAAGGCAGGTTTTTTTACTTGGACTGGCTACATTCTCCAGGGTCACAGGCAGAGGGTCTTCACATCACCTACTGCCAGATCCTTTAACTGGAGATGCCAAAGACTGAACCTGGGGCCTTCTGTGTGCCAAACAAATGTACTACCACTGAGCCACTGCCCATGGGTAATGCAGCTGGACTCAGGGGCTCTCATGCCACCACTGAGGGCCTGGCAACCCAACAGACCACCCTATATGTCCTGAGGTTTGGGGCTATTGGTGGTCTCTCCCCTCCCACATTCACCCAACCAGGCTGGCCAAAGGTTTTGAACATTGTTTCCCAGCTGGTCCCATTTGCCTCCCTGATTATCAATTAAGGCTACAGTTCTAGGATAATAGTCTGATAGGGCATAGTGAGGGAGTGGTTGGGGCTAGCATCCAGGCCCTTAAAGAAGGAAATCCATAGCCAACATACAGAGGGGGGGGCATGGTAAGCAGAGACCAATAGGACAGAGGCCAGTGATGACATTAGCACTGAGGTGGT
This sequence comes from Gekko japonicus, assembly GCF_001447785.1. Taxonomy (NCBI): domain Eukaryota; kingdom Metazoa; phylum Chordata; class Lepidosauria; order Squamata; family Gekkonidae; genus Gekko; species Gekko japonicus. The sequence goes on along the minus strand of NW_015170892.1, from coordinate 204,059 downwards.
CTGAGCTGAGGAAATGTTCCAGGATAGAGGTCTGAGCCAGTCATCATAATTGAAGGCAAAAGCACTAAAGAGCACCAGAGAAAGCAAGGGGGAAGTAAGAAGGGTAAAGAGGGGAACCGCACTGTACACTACCATGAACCCCAAGAAGGACTTCCTGGCCAGGGGCCTGAGGAACTGTAGAGAGCACAGGATGATGAAGCAATTGTAACCTCACAAGCTTGAAATAAACCTTGTTGCATTGATTTGAAGCCCCTGTGATTGACTCTATTCCACTGGCCACTCCAGTGTCAACACTCTGAATCCTTTGAACCCATCCATGAGCCCTACTTGAACAGAATAAATAGTATTTGTAAAGGATATACTTCTTTAATTTTTTTACAACTTCTCCAACTTGACCCAGTTGATTCAGTTTATGAATATTATTCATTTGCTGCATGTAAATTAAAATGCTCCCAAAGTATTTTCCTCACTTTCCTGTGGAATATAATCACTTACCTGTAAGGACCAATCGCACAGCAGTATTTAGATCCTTCTGAGGTGGGAAAAGACCACAGTCCCTGAAAAATTTAGGTAGTTCATTTAAATCCATCTCTTTCCAGTATTCTCTTTTTGTAAATATGGTTTCATAAACTAGGAAATAAAAATAATGTGTATTTTAGGCAGAGAGTTTTCCTTTTAAAATTATCTGAGAATGTTCACAAATCTTGAATTTAGAATCTATCTAGACCAGCGTCCCCTAATCTGGTGCCATAGGTACCAAGGTGCCTGGAAGTACATCCTCTGGCATGTGCTATGTGTTTCAGGAAAATGGGCAGGGCCAATGTGAAGGCAGGACCTGCAATTTGTTGCCTTCATACAAATAAAGGGGACCTTCCCCTCTCCCCTTAGGGGCTATCTGAATTGTGTGTTGTTATTCTTTGTGTGCATGTTATTTCCCATCCTCCTTTCTCTAGTGGGTGTATGTTCACTCTCTTGCTTGGATTTGCCTCCTGAGACAGCCATTGTGTGGTGGTGCCCATCACCCTCTTTCAAAACACCAAAGTTGCCTGTAAGTTCAAAAAAGTTGGGGACCCCTGATCTAGACCAATCCTGTACTCAATACAGAAAATCTGCTTGAAATCTCCCTATGAGGAAGATACCACACTGTGGTTTCATATAGCACTGGAATTGACCCATTATGTAGGAAATAGTGTGTTCAATTTTTCTTTGTTTCCTCATAGCTGTAATGCTGCCCCACGTGGATGTTTTTACAGTTTTACCTCAGCTGAGCTCCAAGACTGGAAGAAGCCTGATTACAGGGGGATATAGTCAGGAAAGAGAATGTTTACAGAGGATAATCATGGAGTTCTAGAAGGGTTGAATAAGCCCTCCAACAATTTCTCCCCTCCAGCGAACCCTCCCATTTCTATATACATGTTGACTGCCTGATAGTTGTTAGGAAACGTGTGTCAGTTAGGAAACACGTATTTGCTTCTGTAACATGTAGGTTCACCCAGTACTGACTTTTCTATTAAAATGAATGGGGAGCCCCATCTGAGCATGCTTATTGCCAGTCTGCATTCTAGATCTTTCTCTGGACCACTCTAAACATTCAAAAAAGGATGTTCAAACTTTTAAAAACTGCACAGTTCTTCATTAGGCATAAGGGTTCTGAATAAAAAGGAAATTAACACAATCTGTTGTTAAACATCTAGAATCGTATCCAGATGTGTTATATTTTACAGTTTGAAATAGGATATAACTTTGTTCGACACGGTTTGATGTCACCCATAGAGATGGCTCCAGGCTCAAGTTTTAAGAACAAAGCGAGATCCAGCTGTATTTGTTCTCAAAGCAACCAGGTTAAAAGTTCATCAAAGAAGAATACATAAAGCATATGAAATCCTTTCATCTTTAAACTGTGATGGCTGATAGATACCTATGTGGAACTTGAAAGCTTTCAAAACTTTTTTTAAAAAGTATTAGAATTGGTTTAAGAAAAGATTTAGGACACAATTCATGGAAGCATTCCACTATACAGACATTAGCTCCCTCGCACATGCCAGTGCTGGCAGATGAGCCTTGGTCATTCCCTAGTGTACCTGGGAATCAGATAATGTACAGTCCACAGGCCATTCAACTATGGCCAGCACTACACTATTCCAAACCAAGAGGTTTTCAGAGCTAACTCAAGTAGCCACAAAACCTCCTAGAAAGGAATGGAAATATACATTGTGGACCCTACGCTTTCTATATCCCAGGTATGCCTTAGGTTTGCTGAGAGGTCAGCTTACCTTCATTCACATGTGAAGTGTTTCATTGTCATAAATGCCCTTTTCAGATGTTCTGCTCATGCATTCCAGGGGATGGCAACTGTACATACATCCTCCCAATACAGTCACCCTTCAGTCTAAAAGGGCCACTGTGTGTGCCTTTATGCACACTTTGGTATGCATAAGCCGATCACTAGATTTTCCAGGCTTCTTGTTCATATGTATCAAAATACACATATTCTCCTGTTCATATGTCATGATGACTGCACATATCTGGAGCATCGTGATTGCTCTTGATATGCACAGTTGCTGAGCTCTCAGTATACATGTATGTAATACCTGGAATGGGTTAGAGATGAATGAAGAAAGTTGTGTGTATATGAGATTTGGGCTCCACAACTAGAATTGTGGGCAAAAGACATTTATTCTCTTTTATTATTTTGTGGCACCATCAGCAACCACTTGACAAATTGAAACAGAATAACTGCAGATGGCAAGTTGTATTTTGAGAGCTCCCTAAATATCTTGTTGCTAGCTCCCAATTTACTGAAAAGTTAACAGGCCTTCAGACTATAATTTTGCTATATGCCGCATCCAGAATTTGATTTATCTGATGACTTGACTTGCCTTGCTCCTATTGGGACTGCTAGGTTGCTTCCTTCACTACTACAGATTGCATTTACACAACCCCTTCTGCTTTGTTCCCTCAAATCTGTGTGTTGACTGTAAGCATACAAACATTATCATTTATGTGCAATTAAACATCACCATGTTGAACATGCTAGATGTTATGTTCAGTGTCACTACCACCTGTTCTATTGACCAATGAATCACCTAAGATTCATCTCGAGCTTTGTTCAGCTATCCCATTTTTCTTCAGCTGACCAGCTTACAAAGGACCTGATGTTCCAGTCGTGCTTGGGAGATAGCTGAATAACTGCTGGCTTTCATATTCCCAAAGGGACAATGGCAATTTCTTGCTTCTCTATCCCATTAGCCTTTAGTGCAACCTGAAACAGGTTTTACCTCCTAGCATCATCTAATGAAACTTGTAGCTTCTCCTGTCCACCATTCTACAACTACTACAAATTGCAAGTCTGAGCTTTGTCTATCATATAACAAAACATCTCGTCTCTCTCCATCCACCTTTTTGTTTGTTTCTTGCACTGAGCATCCAGCATGATAAATGAATGCCAAAAAGCTTGCTCATCTCTTGGACGCATGCTGATTGGTCCAAGGAAAAGGTAAGATAATCCGCTTTCTAATTTTTTTATCCTACAGATCAATGTGGTTGTCTATGAACTTTACCCTTTCTTTAGTTACTTAACTACTGCCATTTAACTAATGCTGTGTATTTAAGTACTAACACTGAGCAACCTCCAGTGTGATGGATGTTGCTGCTATACTGAGCAAGGACCAGCCTTGCCATGCTGACCATATGTTCACTTCACGCTCTGTTCCCAGACATGTTTCCTTCAGCTCTCTGCATCAGCTCAATCCCTTGGGACACATGATCCTTTCTGCTTCTCAAGATTTATTTCCATGACTGCCAGACCTGTATGATACATCTGCCAATTTGCTCCATCACTTCCTATCTGAGGGTTGATTTAAACATGACAATCTTCACAAGGAACCTGCCAGCCATTCTCCATGGCAGCACTCCACATGGCACGTGTAATGCTTAAATGTTTGCTAATGGAGGTTTCTTCTTAATCCTGGGCAGTTTCTGTGTGCCAGTGCCCAAGATATGCAGTGGGAGGCATGCAAGCTTTTCAAGAGATTGGGGAAATGCACTCAGTCAATTGGTTTCAAATGCTGTACTCAATGTATTTTGGCAGACCTAATATCATTTGGAGCTGTATCTTTTCATGTGTGTCATTGTTTACAACATTAAAGCATGGGGATCCCATGGAGAAGCAGATGCCTAGTTGAATCTTTCATTTTCCCATGACCCTTTCCCCCAGCTCCCTTTCCCAGGTTGTTTCTGCCCCCCCCCCAACGCACACCTGTGCTCATTTTGTGTTCTGGAGATGGCTTGCGGGGATATAGCAGAAGAGGTTGTATGAAGAAGGGCAGTGGCAGGGTTGTCGTTCTCCTTCCCACCGTTTTTCTGCTGGAAACACTCCCTTATGTAAATCTGTGTAATAGTTTACCCAGGTCTCAGCTAGTATAGTTCAAAAGAAGATATCTTACAAAGCAGAAATGCATTATTTTTCTCTGAAGACAGTGTCAGAGTTTGCATTCATTGTGCTGAGCTCCATAACATTCTACCTGGAACCAAAGCAAATTAGAAGACACTGTCCTTTCCAAATTGACTGGTTCACTGCCGTCACTGTGGGAAGATCCAGAGGTTTGGTGATCCTCTTCCTACTACACAGAGTATGAATGTTTTTTGGTCACCCATCCTATGTATCTATCAGTTCTTCTTGGAGTCATGAATACCTCCAGACCTGTCCCTTCCATTTGCTGCTTTGATTTCTGATTTGATGAGGACCCACAGTGAAAGACATGAGTCTGCTGCTATCACATGTAGTTCTGCTTTTGCAGACTTGACAAAACACATCACTCTAAAAGTGTGTGCTCAAATGCCTGCCTTTGTCACCCAGAAAGAGAGAAAGCTGTGAAGTCTTAGAGAACCCAAAGAGTGTGTGTGTGTGGGGGGGGGTTTGCATCTCCTGGCAATTTAAAATACTGACACGTAGGCAGAATTGTATTTTGTTGTTGTTCAGTCGCACAGTCTAGTCCGACTCGTAGCGACCCCATGGACTATATCCCTCCAGGCCCTCCTGTCTTCCGCTGTCCTCTGAAGTGTGCTCAGTTTCATGTTCGTTGCATCGATGACACTGTCCAACCATCTCATCCTTTGCCGTCCCCGTCTTCTTTGACCTTCAATCTTTCCCAGCATCAGGGTCTTCTCCAGTGAGTGCTCCCTTCTCATTTGGTGGCCAAAGTATTTGAGCTTCATTTTCATTATCTGGCCTTCCAGGGAACAGTCAGGGTTGATTTCTTTTAGGATTGACTGATTTGATCTTCTTGCAGTCCAAGAGACTCTCAAGAGTCTTCTCCAGCACCATAGTTCAAAAGAATTGTATTCAGGAATTAAAAAAGGTACCATAGCAGTATTTTGAATAAGGAACTCTATGAGAAAAATATTAAAAGTACCTACATTTTTTCTGGTCTAGCCAGTCTTCTAATTGTTCATATATGAGTGGCGTAGATAGGTCTAAGAACCCACAACGACGCTTAATGCGGCACATCATTTTACGATATTCCTTCACTACCTCTGATATAGTTGTTCCATGGTGCTGAGCCTGTAATTACAGACATACTTCATTTTCATTCATTTTAAAAATAAGTTCTCTGAGGAAAGGAGACATGAGGGTATAAATGATAGATATATAGTAGAAGATTATCTTAGAGATGGTGAAAAAAGATGAATCTCTTGCAACTATATATACACACAGAAAAAAATGAATCAACATACAGGGACAGTGATGAAATCTAATAAGGTGAAATTCTAAAGTTTGCTCATTCAAAAGCCAGTCCTGTTACAAAATTTCTACCCAACAGAAGTGTGAGAAAAATTAGAATGAGAAGCTGGGGCCCTGACTCTCCCATTTGTGGTCCTGCGAGGTCAGGGAGACCTAGCAGGGGCGATGGTTGTCACAGTTGCTGCTACCCAAGCATTTGGCCCCAGTAGAAGAGCAAAGGACTGCCGGGGATGAGCATTTGGCCACAACAGAAGACCTAAGTACTGCTGGGGATGAGCTCCCGGCTCCTGACAACCCCGCACCTGAAGCCACGGAAACCACTCCAGCAGCAACTGAAGCAGGCTCATGCCGGAGCAACACACACCAACTCGCCCCCACCGGTATCCCATCTGCGGGAACAATGCTGACGGGACATGGCATCCCAGTGACAGGATGCGCGCATGCGCGGTAGGTGCTCGTTTAGCTCCGAGTACTAGCAGGAGTTGGGACACTATCAGGGCGCGCTAACGACCAACAGCCTGCCGGGCTATTTAGTTATCGCACTCACGCCAACTAGTTGTGCTAGTTGGACTCTGGCTTTAACGACAACTCTAATGGTTGGTGATTTGGACTTGGTCTCTCGGTACTACTACTTGCCTGGTTTTGACCTTTGACTGCTTTTGGACTCACGTGCTGTTGCCTGGCCTAGTACTACATTCTTGACAATGGTGGCCATGGCAGATGGGGGGCCAGGCAGCTGCAAGGGTGCAAAAATCAGGCCCACCCCTTCCCAGGATGGCCTATGATGGGGCCTGAACTGAGCCATGGGGAGGGGCCACCAGAGCTAATACCCCGCATATCACGCATTATTTGGATAATTTCCTTTTTGTTGGTCTGGCAGGTAGTACTGCTTGTGTGGCATTCCAGGCCCTGGCTGGGGAACTGGGAGTCCCGTTGGCTCACAAGACAAAGGGTCCCACAACACAGTTAACTTATTTGGGCATTCTATTGGATTCCATTGAAGGGGCGTCCTGCCAGCTGGAAGACAAGCTGCTTGCACTGCAGGCCCTTATTACCTTGGCACTGGCACATGCTAAGTTTACATCGAGCTGCAAGCACTTATGGGGGATCTTAGCTTCACCTGCTGGATGTCAGGTAGCCCTGTCATAGGTCTGGAACGTGGAGGGGTGCCGTCCCATTGTCTGTCTCAGCTCTCCCTGGCTCACCAACTGTTCGCTGTCTTATGCTTGACCTTGTAGATGCTCCAGCTGCACTTTTACTTGGCTGGGAAAGTTAACGGCTTTTGCTTTGCCTGTTTGCTTTGCCCACGTGTGCGAGATGTATCCATTGGCTCATGCTTACCGGGGGGGGGGTATTTGATTCTAGTATAAGTCAGAGGCCCTAGTATTGGTGGCCATTCCTGACACAAGCTGTACACATGTCTCTAGTACTGGATTTACCAATAAACAGTTATCTTCTCATGAAGCCCTGTGTTACGTAACCTGACTAAGGACCCTGACACTGGGTAGTTACACCGAGGAGGACCTTCTGTGCGCTGCCTGGCTTGGCACCACATATGAATAACCAAAGGGATGAAGGAAGACCTCGGGGTCTGGCTAGCCTTCCTTCCTGAGTATAAGGGGTCACCATTTGGCAACTGCTTGATTTGGCCAACAGCTTCCAAATACACTCTGATGTGGTGGGTAGCACCAGATTTGGCATGCATTACAATGGCTGTTGGTGTGCCCAAAGGTAGCCAGCCTGTGGTGTATTGAGTCCTACTGAAATCCATGGGACTTCAGCATATGCAACTGCAGGTCTGGGATGCAATGAGTTTATCTGTTTTTCTGGCAGCTGCCTTCTAACTTCTGGAAGGCAATGATGAGAGACTTCACATAGGAACAACCCCAGTTGCTATCCTTCTCACTAAGAATGAATGGCATAAAGAGGTAGATAATGGGAAAAGAGGGGTAAGAAGTAGGCAGCTGAGAATAAGAAAGAACAAGTAGTCTTTTCTACAAAATACATCAGTTTTCCACTTGGCATGCTGTTAGGTGGAATATATGTTGTAAGTCAATAGGTAAATAATGCTTAATAACATTGTCAGAGATGTTAGAGTGTTAGACTAGAGTCTGAAAGACTCCGGGTCTGGATCCCCACTCAGCCAAAACAGAATTGTTCCTAAGGGCTTTCTTGTAGAAGGAGCAAAGCTGCAGTGTACTGGTTCAGCTCAGGAGGTGACTTTTATTAGGGATTTATTAGGGATAAAGTTTTATTACTTTTATTAGGACTTTTCTAGCCCCGGACAGCTTTGCTTAGATAATGACTAATGTAACCATTTCACAGAGACGTCTAACATTGAGTACTGAATACTATTTAGCCTCTTACACATCACCTTGAGCTTTATTCTGTTGAATTTGGAACGTTCAAGATATCCTCTGATAATTTTCTGGATACTAATGGCGGCTGCAACAGCTCTTTTCTGGGTAGGTAGCTTTCTGAATTCACTGAAAGCCTCAAAGATCTCCAAATGTGGCCCAATCCTTTTGACTTTTTCATGAACTATGGTAAGAATACGTCTTTGGTTTCATGAAAGAAGCAGAAAGAATTTATTTTAAAATAAATGTTATGCTTCAAAACAAAGTTTATCCTTTATGGAAACAATGCTGAATGATTTTTTAACTCAAAAACAATATATATTTCAAAGAAAACCATAATTAAGCCTTCTGCAGCTGCAATTTACTCTCCATTTACTCCACAGCAATCTTATTAAAGTCAATGAGCTCTTGATTAGCAACATCCTAAGTATTCACCAACTAATGTTTCTGATTTGAATACATGAGTGATCCTTCAATCTGTTATTTTATACTTATTGGTTGATGTGAACAATTTCACTGAGTGCATGATAATATGTTCAGACACATGCTTGAGTAGTTTTGAAGAAAAGGCTGCTCAGGACAGCAGCTGGATGACATATAAACCCCTAACTACACAACTTGCCATGATACTACCATGAAAAATTATGCTATAATAAACATTTCCTCACTTTAATCACAAATATGGAACACATCAATGATGGCTACACAGAAGATGAAATGTTAGCTGCAGTAGATTTTGGGCTGCCTGCTAGTGGCTGGCAACTGGCAGGAGTCTGGCGAGAGACACGTGGGGCACTGTAGAGCGATGATGTGACATCACTTTCAGAGAAAACCTGGAAGTGGCAACTTGCCTCTCTAGGAATTGTCAGAAACTCTATGGTAAAGCCAGAGTTTATGGGATTTCTAGAGTGGACTGGTGTCACTTCTGGATTTCCCCTGGAAATGATGTCACACCAATACCTGTCAGTGATTTTTTTAACATTATTTTTCTCCCTCTGGCCACAGGAGTACCAGTGGGAAACAGGAATCAGGGGCAAGGAATCCCTGACCCCAGCAGGGAACTGGCAAGCCTAGGTTGATGTGTACTATCAGCATTTTGTCTCACCATGTTTTGGAGCCTAGGTTAGCTTAGTTGGGGTGGATAGCATCTTAACCAAAAGAGTTACAGGAGCGGGACTTGTTTTTCTCTGTCTAAATTATAATTTTCTGGGGTTTTCAAGCCTTTTGATTCCCCAATGGGGAGAAAAGATGAATATAAATACCTAACTAAATAATAAATAAAGCAATAGGCTGTCTCCAGTTTCTATTCTCCAGGCATCCATGGTATTCTTGCCATTTTCCACTTTTCCTCCTTCCATTTCTCTCTCTAAGGGATTCTACCTCATTTCATTCTAATTGAAGCCCCTACCCTGTACATGATGGAATCTGCCTGTGCTTTCAGTTTCCAAAATCCTCTGGACCAGTGATGGAGAACCTTTAGAGACCGAGTGCCCGAACTGCGACCCCAAACCCACTAATTTATCGCAAAGTGCCAACATGGCAACTTAACCTGAATACTGAGGTTTTACTTTAGAAAAAACAACTTATACATTAACTTAAGATGATCCAAACAAAGTAAGGGAAGCAATCCCAAATGTTTTCATTTACTTAAAATTATTTGGCAGAGAATTCAACACTTTAATGATGGTCTGGGCCTGGCTGAGGCGATGGCACGCGTGCCCACAGAGAGGGCTCTGAGTGCCACCTCTGGCACCCGTGCCACAGGTTTGCCACCACTGCTTTGGACTATTCCATGGTACTCTGAGCCAAATTAAATATAACAGTGTCCTTGTGGCTGCTGGGACTATGCCATCATGATTTTAAAGACATTTTAGAATGCCACAAGGGCCTGGTCCTAATTAGGCCCACAGCACTCTTGTCTCCCCCCTACACTTTTTCAAGTACCAAAACTGCCAGGGGGGCTTGTTTCCCCACAACAGTTGTTTCTGCACTTGAAAAACTCTGGGGGGATGGACAAGAGTGCCATGCTGTGGGTCTGATCAGGATTGGACCCTCAAGGCATTTTAAAATGTCTTTAAAATGGAAATAGCAGCCTTGTGACAACCATGAGGATGCCACCATGTTTAGTTTGGCCCTCTGCTGTACCCTTTGGAAGAATCTGTTGTCTTTTCTCAGACAGCTGTTAACCTATCAAGACAGATCTCTGAGTATCAACAGTTCACAAATTATACATAATCCCCACACTGAAACTATACCCTCAAAAACTGGCTTCTTCTTTCTGAGTTTAATGGAACAATTATACATAATCCCCACACTGAAACTATTCTTTCTAGACAGGCTACCTGTAGGGTAGGTTGTCATTTCACCATACCCTCAAAAACTGGCTTCTTATTTCTGAGTTTAATGGAATTATATCAGCTCTGACCTATATGAATATCAAAAAATGATACTTTCACATAACGTATTTGGTATCTGGATGACAGCCAAGAGCATTACCATCAATTATAGGTACAGACGTTCAATTGAAACCCATGGAATTGGTTAACAAATTTGGTGTGTTTACTACAATTTACCATAATTCAAATAATAATAAGCTAAGAATATTTAATGTAGAAGAGAAGCATGTTTAAAAATACCGATCAGCACTAAAAACAACCAGTTTATAATATTTGAAACCATTATTTGTAAAGTTATGTTTCACTTTTACCTACATTCATATATATTACAGAAATTTATAAATTTCGGTTCAGCTATTGCCACTAATTAGTTTTGGCTGATATTGAAGTATTTTGTATGCTCCATTTATAAAAGCTGTTTACCCATCTGTTAATAGGTTGGAAGTGATTAAGGGACATTTATTTTGGCTGTTGTAAAGGCCAAATAGATTTTGAGCTGAAAATATGTGATTAAACCAACTGCTGGGGTTGCCAAGTTCAAGATCAGATGTCTGCCTCCTCCCTATCCAATCACCTACCAACCCACATTCTCTCAAAGCAAATATTCTGCCTCCTTTAACAGGCCCAGTCTTCCTATATTGCCCAAATGTAATTTCAAGTGTAATTGCAATTTGCTTGGAGTTGGCTGATATACTGCCACACAGAGCCAAGAGGCTTCATAGTGACCTTGAAAAAGAACTTCTGTTATGTTCACAGATATCGTAAGGGCCTCCTTTCACATATGGGTTGCATATCTACTAAGTACAGTTGCACTTCTGAAAAATGAAGCTTATCTTTTGGTGGTCATTTCGTTCTAAATACAATAGTTAAATCAAGGTCCAAAGAGTATGAGCTCTAAAGATTAAAGAATAAAGATTAACAAATAATAGCATAAGGGACACAACAGGCTAATTTTCATAAGCAACAGAGAAAGCCGTGATGTTGTAGAGAAACTGGAAGCATTATCTTCAGTATCTTGCTTTTAGATAAAAACAGATGCATTTCATTGAGAAATTATTTTTTTATTTTGTTGCAAAGAATTGTTATTTTATATTGTCCTAGTAGACACACAATGCTTTTATGATTATGATTATAATTACATTAATATCATTTTAAAGGATTATAATTATATTAACGAGCCATCCCCTCATGTATTCTGTTCATGAGAAAGGAAATTCAAAATGAAAAGCAAGAAACTTATTGTAAAATGGGAAATCCATAGAAACAGAGGTGGTGCCTCTAAAAACCTAACAATGCTTGATGTCCCACCTACCTCTTCCAAAAACCCAGACATGGTGGCTCAGCATGTTTTGTGCTTCACATAAGAAACTGTAAATTTGTGGGCAATAACAGTGCAGTCCTAAACAGAGTCATAACCTTCTACCAGTGTTCCCTCTAGGCTGAGTTAGTGTGAGCTAGCGGGAACATTGCCTTCTACACCCATTGATTTCAATGGACTTAGGTAGTTGTAACTCTTCATCTTTTTTAATAACTTTAAATAACTTTATATAATATAGCATTGGTTTACAGTAGCACATACTATTAGACAACCACTGCAATAAAAGCATAACTAAAAACACAAGAACAATAAAACCAAACAGCTACTCATTATATAGCTATAACCTTCAAATTATCGGGAAGTGCCTTTTTCAGCTTATTATGTCTTTCCATATATCCAAGAAAGGGAAACCGACATTCAAAAAAATCTGAATAAAACTCTGGATTATCTCTGCCAAGGATATAACTTCTGATATTTTGTCCATGACCAGGTCTTCCCATAACTTATTAAACATCATTATCAATGAGGGTTGTTTACTATTTTTTCAATGCCTAGCCACTAAAGTCTTGGCTGCCACCAACATATAAGAAATAAGATCTTTCCTGACAGCAGGAACACCTATCCCCTCCCATAAATTAAGCAAGACAAATTCTGGCCTCATAGGGACATTGTGCCCAGTAATGTCATATCAGTTTAAGAATAGTGGTCATTAATGGCTGATCAGGTTTTGGTGGTTTAGCCTTCATTCCTGAGGCTTTACCTATGGTTTTGGATATGCTGGTTGCCAATATTGTTGTTGTTATTGTTAGCTGGGGGAAAAGGAGGCAGGTGCCGTAATCCCTTGCACCCGCCATCTTCAACGCTCAGAACTCTTCTTAGGACTGCACTGTAAATCTGTTTCTTGACCCACAAATACAAACCACTGTTATTAGGCATGCCAAGTGCCTGCTTCAGACAGGGAATCTCCCAGTAATGGGCCCTCCAACCTGCCCTGGCTCCTTGGGCTGGCAGGAGAAATAGTGTGGGGTGTGTGTGGAAATTATCAGGCTACATGCCAACTTTATGTCTAGGCAAAAAACCCAGACATGACATCAGACATCAGCCAACACTAGAAAATCCATGGTAGTACCATACAGTTTATAAAGTATCAGTTGGCACACTGACTTCAGATCTGGGTTTTTGCCTGGGCACGACATTGGCATGTAGCCTGATGCCATTTCCATCCCCTGCCCCAACCCCAAATCTCCTGGGGAATTAAGATGCCACTTGGCATCCCTAACCACTATTCATGTGAGGTTTTTTTTACATTTATTGTGTTTGTTTTCTGTTTTAAGTGGGGGGGAATCATATCTCAGGGAAGATTACTCAGTCATTTACATATTTTAATGCTAAGACTTTCTTGTTTTCTCATTGCGGAATGACCACAATTACAATCCTAGGCATACAACTGAACGAAGTAAAGTCAAATTCTGAGTAAATATGCAAAGGTTTGGGCTTTACAAAACCCAACAAGAACAAAGGGAAGAAACAGAGTGTGGGACTCCAAGAGTGGCCAAAATCATATAAATAGCCAATAGAATATGACATCATACAAATAAGTGGTAGATTTTAAACACAGAAGGTTTTTAGTGTTGTGCTGAATTTACCACACATGGTATTATTGATGCATTAAATCAATGACAGTCAACCTTTTCCCAAGGGTGTGCCACAAATCAAGTTCAAAAGTATGAGATAATACTTGTCTAATACACAGTATAGTACAAATTCAGGTTTCTCACCCATCTCCATCTTACTTTTTGTGTTAAAAAACAGACATTCATTAAAGGAGCATCACTTTCTTGGTACCATTTTACTGGAAATTCAGTCTAGCACTAACTTTAGTGATTAAACGTCTTTGAACTTTAGCAGATGAAAGGATTATCACTGAAAGCATATTAATCTGCAGAGGATTAACAGCAAACTGTCGGAGGACTTGAACAAAGAATAGGTGATTTATTTATGAACTGGAATAGGCTAGCAAAAAAAGTTCATAAAATTTGTGCCAAACAAGAATGCAATAACTGAAGCAGTAAAGCTGAAGTAGACAGCAGTATATAATCAGAACAATGCATGAGAGGACAAACTGTATATCAGTGTGCTGGACCCAACGTGGTCTATTGCTTTTATTGAAAGAACAGCATGGATTCTCAAACCATGGCTGCATTCAAACATCACTGGATAGTGTGCTATCCTGCTGCTGTAGCAGTCTTTCTTACTTGGAATGCCTTATGCACACAGAGTGATCCAAGTTGTTTCCACATGGGGATTTTTCCCCAAGTGGCACACAGCATGGCCTGCTTTATGAGTCTCCACACAACCCCATGCCCTTTCCAGCCATGGCTCATGGGGCTTTCCTTTTTAAGCTAGAGCAAAGAAAACCCTTCTTTACATTGTCAAAGGCTTTCACGGCCGGAGTTCATTCGTTGTAGATTTTTCTGGGCTGTATGACCATGGTCTTGGCATTGTAGGTCCTACAATGCCAAGACCATGGCCATATAGGCCGGAAAATCTACAACAACCAAAAAGCCCTTCTTGCATGCCAACTGCAGGCAGGGCCTATTTATAACGCAAAGTATAAATTGTTATTATTGGGTTAAGGTAACTACGACCTTTATGGCCTTGTTCTGTGAAACCTTTATTTACAGGTATATTTGAAAGTTTAGGTAGGATATGTGGATTACTGTAACTGTCACTGTTTGTTGTTACTCTTTGTGATTGAAAACAAATAAATTGTTCTGGTTAAAAAAAAACTGCAGGCAGGGCCTATGAGTGAGAGCTCTGTTCACAGCCAATGGGGGGCAGAGTTTAGCCCGTCCTTCAAAGTGCCAATGCTCAGCTCCAGTATTCCCTCCTTTAGCCCATGAACAGGGTTTAAAAGAAAAACAACTTGCCCGTGGGGGGATGGGCTTGATGGGAGGAGGCTGCTGAGCAGGGGGAATGCCAGCAAAATTGTTGCAAGGCTGGTAGTTTTGTGCCAACCTAATGACCAAGAAGGGAGTGTGTAGGGTTGGTGACAGCAGTGAGTGGTGTGGGGACCGGGCATGTGAATGCCACCCCCACACAGCTGCAACCAGATTGCTACACCTTGTACAGCAGGGGTGGCTTTCCCTGCTCCTATGAGAAAGCAGCTCCAGTCATGAAATACTGCAATATCCACCATGTGATGCTCACCATGTGAGGTCTGTGCTTATGGATTCTGTCTCCTAACAACCTGTTGCTTCTTTCTTTCCTTAGGAAAACCCTCCTCTGAAACAACAGATAGTGTGATGGAGGGCCTCTAGAAGACCTCTGGTTATAAGAATACCTCTCCAAGTTAACACTCTTAATATATTAGCATAGAAACAAGAAGGGAACTACAAAGTCTCAGAGTGGAAGAGGAATCCTATTCCTCCATGCCAGCCACCAGTTTCCCTCCTCTTGCTACTTCTTTTCTACCCACCACCCACTGTTTACCCATCCACTCTATCTTCCCTGTAGAGCAGAGGTGCTCACCTCCTGGCATAGGCCCTGAGAAGATTGTTAGATAAGGGCAGCAGGATGTTCTGCTGAGAAGCTCAGAAGGATCTCCCTTTGCTTCCCGTGGCCTCTTTCAGGACAGTTTCCATGGACATGCTAACACTTGTACCTAGAGGCAAATATTAGCAGCACTGTGTACTGGTCTCAGAGACCACTTACATGTGCAGAACATCCTGCTGAGATGGGTTGTGCCTTAAAACCTCACCTCATTATGTTAGCCTATTCCTTCTGATTAGCAGGTTAATATATGCATATCCAAAAATACAAAATGGACATAAAATAAACAATGAAACAACTTGTATACTTATTTACCTGTGAGGCTTCCTTCTATGCTTCCTAAAATCTAGCCGGTGTTCTTCCAGTGCCATACTTGGACGCCGTTTCTTAGGAAGAAAGATACTGATTTAGTGAGTGCTTGGGGTGGGGGATATGTGACTACTCACACAATGCTAGGTCTTTCGAGAATTATATTGTCAAAAGGGGAAGAGAGGAAGAAGACATTTCTCCACATAATTCCAGAGATAGTAAGGAAGCATCATGTAAAGGATGGAGGGAAGCAGCTAGATGTACCTTGAACCAGTCCTTAAGCTTCCAGACTCTTCTATTGTAACTCTGGGCTTTGAAATTCCTGGAGATTTTGGGGTAGAGCCTGGGAAGGGGGATGTTTGGAGAAGGGAAGGTAATAACTAGTCCTACACATTGTGCAAGTCACACTCCTGGTCTGGTATTTTGTTCTAGGTGAGAGGAATGCAATCTGAGGTGGAGGAATTGATAACAGTTCCTTTGTTATCACTACTTGCTGGGGTGTCATCCTGTCCAGTTTCTTAGGATTCTTTTCATCTTATTCAGTCGGAGGATGTGGGAAAGACCCTTGGAGGTTAGAGGTCTACCACCTGCTTGTATGACTGTTGCACTTCCTGGCTAATTAAATTTTTGGGAGGGGAGCTCGTTGTCTGGGTCTCAAAGGTTGTTAATGCCCTCTGGAGGGGTGGGGTGGTTGCTCAGCCTTGAAACAGGCTGTGGTGCATGCACTTTTAAAGAGCTACTCTGGACCCAAGATATCTCAGTAACTATCAACTAGTCTCAAATGTTCCATTCTTGAGCAAGGTGATTGAACAAGTGGTGGCTGGACAACTTTAAACTTATTAGATGAGGCATATTGTTTAGATTCTTTCCAGTCTGGTTTTAGGTCTGGTTATGGGACTGAAAAAGCCATGGTAACCCTGGTGGATGACCTGTGTCTGGAGATGGAGGGAGGGAGTGTGACTCTGTTGATCCTCCTGGAGCACTCAGTGACATTTTATACCCCCTTTCATGGTATCCTTCTGGACTGCCTTTCCAGGCTGGGATTGGGAGGCCTCATTCTGTGGTGTTTCCAGTTCTACTTGGAGGATAGGTTTCAGAAGGTGGTGCTGTGGGACTGCTGCTCTACTCCTTTGCCTCTGGCCTATGGTGTCCCAGAGGGTTCCACCTCGTCTCCTGTGATTTTTAATGCCTACACGAAACCACTGGGTGAGGTCATCTAGAGGCTTGGAAATTCCTGGAGATTTGGGCAGGCCCATAACCAGGATTTTTTAAGTCAGGGGGCATTTAAATTTCGAGGGGGGGAATAGCTAGGGTTGCCATGTGTAAATTCCTCCGGAGCGGGGGACTCTCGTCTGGCATCTGGAGCGCGCATGCAAAGTAGAATTTTTGCTCACAAGACTCCACCGCTTAGAGGGAGGACTGGTTGCCACTAATACGCAGATGACACTCAGCTCTATCTTTCTCATCCTTAAAGAAAAATAGTTGTTTATACAAGGCTTACAAAAATTGTCTGATTTGTGGACAATAATTAATTCATCTTGAAACAGCACATTAAGGCAACACATTAATAAACAGTCCTGTGACGACGGACCCCGGTTGTTACTCGTTTCCCTCAGCTTCTTCAGGTCGCAATCTGTCAGGTGCCCTGAAGTTCAACAAATTATTTATCCCACTGATTCTGGTATATTCCAGCTGGCTTCTGAGCAGGTTCCCACTGTTATGGACTGTCTCTTCAAGTACAGGAGCCCAAAAGCTCAATAATTTTCAAAACAGACCATAAGGTCTAAAATTTAATTCAGCTCTGTGGCTTCCTGCATTCAATTATGCTGGGCTGAGATTATTGAGAGGCCACCTGGCAAATAGCCCGTCTATCTTCAGAACTTCACCTAGCCCTTTTTGTGTGACCCTATGTCTATGTGAGAATCCTTTGTCTCCAAAGCTGTTTTTCCTGCTCCATCAGGATATCGAGATAAACCAATCATACATTCAAATGTTTAGTAATCCTTCCTGATGCTAATCAGGAACCCATCTTCCACCTTTTGTCTGAACCTGGGAACCCCTGGATACTCCCAGCCCAGCCATCTAGCACCTGGCTATTGTTAATTCAGACTCTGCCCCTTTGGAACCTCATTGGTCAAACCTAGGCCATGCCCCTCCTGACAACTGCACCCCCTGGGACCCATGACTGGCCCAGGTAATCTTTTGTCTTCACCTGGGGTAAGCCCCTCAAGACCTCCTATTGGTCTGCATTGTTTTCCAGTGTCTATATCCGTCAGAGCACATGGCTTCATATTTTGTGTGTCTGCCCCTGTGTCATGGGTACTAGTTCGACTGAGGCCGATTCCTCCTCAGATGAGGAAGAGGCAGGGAGCAACTCAGCCTCCTCTGGAGTCAGCCCAGAAGAAGAACCCTCAACAGTACCTGAGGAGGAAGAGTCCCCAGGAGTTGCACAAGAGGTGCAGCCAGAAGGAAAGATCATTCTTGAGCCTGGGCCAGCACCCTCAGCTGCAGACACCCCGAGGCCAGACTCCCCGCCTAGTTCTCCTGAGTGCCCCAGACAAAGGGCATGCCAGAGGCTGACTATGCAGGACGCAGGAGCGAAGAAGGAGTGCCAGACTGCAGCTCCTGCAAAGGCAATGGGAGTTGTGGTAAGCCTTTGCAGACTCAACTCTCAGGGAAGGAAGGACCTGTTCAAAAACCCTCCATGCACCTGCTTCACCACAGCAGCAACTCTGCGTGATCAGACCCGCTTCTGAGTGTGCCGCAGCCGCTCCTTGTCCTTGGAAACTTGCAATCTTGACTTGAGTTCCCGGCTCTCCAACCTTTGGCTTTGTTACTGACCTTGATTTCGGGCTGTGTTTCCAGCTTCTCGTGTGCAGTCTCAGTGGCCACCAGCCAAGACAGCACAGTCATTCTGGAAATCCGTTGTAATTCCAGGAGATCTCCAGGCCTCACCCAGAGGCCGGCAGCCCTACCTGAGTGGGAGGTGGCTTGTTTGTTCAGCGCTTGAGGCTGGCTTCTTCAGTCTCCCCCCAACCCTCCAGCATTTCAACGCGTAAAAAGGAATAGCCCCGCCAATAAGAAACAAATTTTTTCTGTGGATAGAACTATGAGCAAAAGTGGGTGACGGCGTTGCAACCCAAAAGCCATTGGCCGCTTTGAGTTCCCCATTGAAAGCATTCAAGAGAACGAAGTTGACAATTAACTGGATATGTAATTAAGCCTTTGTTATTTGTCTAATTAGACAGTTAGGGGAAATTATTAAGGCTGTTTCTGTTCCGACTGCACAAGTACAGACAGTGTGAAATTCTTCTCCCTTCCTAGCTCCGATGTTGATTTCCTTTAGGTTTTTCTTTTATTTTCAGTGGGCTTTCTGTTGATGCTGAGGGTAATTATAGCTTTTCTCTTGTTGTTTAATGGAACCAGGTTCTGTATGATTATCCAGAGTAGCAAGTGGTGTTTGGGGGAAGTTTGGTTACAGTAGGATTGGGGGCTTTCTAATTGTTCCTATGCAATCGCTTCTTAATGATGTCAGTTTGCTCTCTTGAGTCCTCTGGAAACCCCACAAATAAAAATAGCCACAAATTAAAACGACAGTATTTGCTCGAAGGGAAGACTATAGGGCTCCCAAATCTCACCAAATCGTGGTGGGGGATCACATGTCTTTGCAGAATCCCTGCCGCGGGGACGGCGAGACGCGTTGCACCGCCGTCGCCAGGACATGACACTACGCGTCGCTCTGGCAATGGGGCTGTATGGAGCCCCGTTGCCAGAACGATGTGTAGCATCATGTCCTGGCGACGAAGGGTGCAACGCGTCTTGCCGTCCCCGCGGCAGGGATTCTGCAAAGACATGCGATCCCCCGCCGCGACTTGGCAACCCTAGAAGACTAGGTTTTCCTCTTCCCCCACCCCGGGTTGCCATCTCTGGGTTGGGGAGATTTGGGGGGCAGAGCATAAGGAGGGCAAGGTTTGAGAAGGGAAGGGAATTCAGTGGGGTCTAATGCTATGGAATCCACCTTCCAAAGTGGCCGTTTTTCCCCAGGGGAACTGACCTCTGCCACCTAGGGATCAGCCGTAATCCCAGGAGATCTCCAGCCACCACCTGAAAGTGGGCAACCCTACCCCTGTTGTTTTGTGTTGTTGTTGTTGTTTTTGTCCTTAACATTTTATGCCACCTTTCCAACCAATCACGGTCCCCAATTTAATTGAACAGTGGAAAACAACATTTGTGGGTTTTTTAATGAAATTTCAGTACAAACACATCACAGACCAATGATCTTGATGGAAGGCCAATGATCCTATTTGGAGGTATGTCAAAGGAAACAAAAATAGTCTTCATTCACTGGCAGAAAACACCTGTACAAGGAGACGGACCGATCTCCCTGGGGAGGGAGCGATAGATTTTTGGTGGTAGGCCCTCAAGAAAAGAGAGGGTTGTCTTACATACACATACAAGTTATGGTTATGTCCAATAATAGCTGGTGTGAATGTTGGAGTGAGGAACTCGGCATCCTGGACATTGGGGAGCACTACATCACTCTAAGAGCGTATAGGCGTTATCTCCTTGAATGTGATGCCTCTCTTTGTCTTAACCGGGGAGCTGCCCTCTGACCTCTCCTCTCTCTCTTTGTCCTCTCACACTCTCTTTACATGGCCTTCCATGGAGACACATGTCTCTGGAGGTCTCTCCTGTAGAGACAATGCCCTCATCCTCCCACACACCTGATGCCAGACAAGCTGGCCATTTGTGGTGGGGAGAATCCTCTGTAGATTAGGCTTCTAGTTTGGTTTAGTGGTTAAGAGTGGTGGACTCGTATCTGGAGAACGGGGTTTGATTCCCCACTCCTCCACATGCAGCTGCCGGAGTGACCTTGGGCCACTCCGCGTTCTCTCGGAGCTTTTCTCTCAAGAGCAGTCCTCGAAAGAGCTCCCTCAACCCCACCTACCTCACAGGGTGTCTGTTGTGGGGAGAGGAAGGGAAGGAGATTGTAAGCTGCTCCCAGACTCCGAGTGAAGGGCGAGGTATAAATCCAATTTCTCCTCCTCCTCCTCCTTCCTGCAACCTGAATGTGAACTGTATCTACTTGGAGAAATGTAAGTTTACCTTTTTTGCAATATACTTCTTGGGAGATTTATTTACCGCACTCAGTATCACACTTCTTGACTGGGCAAACGTTACTATTTTAAACCAAATATCCCCTGTCACTCAGTATCACACTTCTTGACTGGGCAAACGTTACTATTTTAAACCAAATATCCCCTGTGTGTGTGTGTAACGTTTTTAAGGGGGTGTCTCACATTCAGGGTAAACTTCCTTTAGAGTAAATATGGGACTCCACCACATGTTCATTCCCATGCAGAGGTTTAGCAGCCAATGCAGCTAACAAATCAGAGGGTAAATATATTTAGCGTATCCTTTTTACTTCAGAAAGGAAGAATGCATCGAGACTGTTCTTGAGGGAAGGCAGCATCGCACACAGGAAGACCTTTCAAGGTCAACCAGAGAGAAAGGGCAAGGCCCACCGCCCTGTGCCAAGGCCTCCGGCTGCCCTTGGCGTGTTTTGCATGCGGTACGCCATGGAAACTCTGAAATGCACCAAGGAAACTCTGAGAAACAACAGGTCAAAGGAGAAAAGGCTACAGGGCAAAACAGCACCGGGCAGGTCACGGTCTTAGCTGCTGAGCAGCCGCCGAGATGTGAAGCTCACAGTAAGCGCGAGCAAAATTTGAGGCCTCTACCAGCCTCTTTGGTAGTCTCAAAGTTGTCAGCGAGCTTTTCTTTTTTGAAAAGGGAGGAGGAAAGAGGCGGCTAAGAAGTGCTTAGCAACCACACGCTCCAAAACCCAGCACTGAAAGGTCAAGAGAGAGGATATTTCTGTTTTTTAAAAAATCACATAAACGTAAAGGGGCAAAGTTGTCTCGCTTACAGTGAGTGCTAGCGGGCACCACCGCGATCAGCAGCTAATGAAATAATTGCACTCTTCCGTCCAGGTTTAATCCAGCTTCGGACGGTCTGAAAACTCTTTATGGCCGGAGGGCATCCTATCTTCGCTGCAATGAAACACCGATGGAGTCCAGTTCCAGCTAAGCAGTGTGGTCCAAAAATGTAAGCCTCCATGTGCAAGAGGCATCGATCAACCAAGCAATCAATTTACCATAGAGTTTGGGGAGAACCCGACAGTGATGCAGTGACATCAATCTATACTTCCCCTCTCTGTGACCCAGCCCCAAAAACTCCTAGAGGTTGGGGCAGAGGCCTAGCAAACTCTAGTAAAAATATTCTTCGATCACTCCATCCATATTGCTATCTACCTGTCACATTTTTACCCTACCTTTCTAGGGTTGGCAGGTCCTTACCTGCTGCCGATGGAGGGATTTGGGAGGCATTCCAGGGATGTCGTCAATGCAATGATGTCACTTCTGGAAGTGACATCATCGCATCGGTGACATCGGGGTGACGCTCTACTTTTTTGGGCAAAACTCTATGGTAAGAATGGCTGTAAACCATACAATTTTGCCCCCAAAGTACAGTATCACCCCCAGTGTCACAGAGGAATGTCTTTTGGGGGTGGGGTTTCCCCCGACGTCCAGCTGGCCAGTGGCAGGCCCAAGCCCACAAAAGCAGGAGATCCCCTGACCCTACCTGGGGGCAGGCAAGCCTACACCTTTCCCCCGAAGAGCTCAAGATGGCATGGATGGCTCTCCCTTCCCCATCTTACCCTCACGGCCCTGTGAGGTAGGTCAGGTTGACAGAGAACAAATGACCTAAGATCAGGGGTCATTTCCTGCAGGAGCGCACAGGAGCGGAGCTCCGGCAGTAAAGAGCCCAGGGCAGGCACATGCAACAAGCCCCACCCCCTGCTCCTAGCAACCCTCAGTCAGAGCAAGAAGCAGCCAGGTAAATTGCAGAGCCCCCCTGGCCCCCCCGTCCAAAACAGTCATTCTCCTCCAAAAACCTGCGACCACTTTTATGTCAAAGATATCTTTTGAGATCCAGCCCCTAATTTGTCACTGGTAGAACAGAGACGTGGTTTAGCAGAGCTGTCGGAGGGGCAGAGACAAGCGAGCTCCAAAAAAGAAATCACTTTGCACAAAGGCAGATCTTCGCCGGTCTCCTTTTAAGCAGCGCGTTAAGGTTGTTTAAGGAAGTCTGGCCCTTCTCCAGAAAGGTCTGTTGAACGTGTGGCAGAAAAGGCCGACTTGTATAAATGCAGTGCAGGTCTCTACGGGCTGTGACATTTCTATGCCTCCGCAGGGAAGCCGTTGTTTTAGATTAGTTTGGTTATTCCTGCAGATGCCGCGTGCTGATTGACTCTGCTCTGGTGCGGGTACCCCTCCCACACACCCCTCCTCCAAATAATTAGCTTATCAAAGATCACTTTCCCCCCACGGCTTGCCCACTCCCTTTTATTTTTATTCTCTTGCTACATTTGTAAGAAAAACATCTTCTCGGTTTTGCTCACGGTCCGGATTTCTCATCCCTCGGAACAGCGTAGAGAGCAGCTGTTTGGTGTATTGGTTAGCGCATCCGTCTTGAAAGACCCGGGTTCAAACGCTCATTCGCCCATGAAGCTTAGAGCCAGTGTAGCGTAGTACTTAAAGTGTTGGACTAGTATCTGAAAGATCTGGGTTTGAATCCCTAGTCAGTTTGGTGTAGTGGTTAAGTGCACAGATTCTAATTTGGGAGAACCGGGTTTGATTCCCCACTCCTCCACTCGCAGCTGCTGGATGACCTTGGGCAAGCCATAGTTCTGTCAGAGATGTTCTCTCAAGGACAGTTTTGGAAAGAGGCCTCTCAGCCCCGCCTACCTCACAGGGTGTCTGTTGTGGGGAGGGGAAGGGAAAGGAATTTGTAAGCTGCTCTGAAGGACGGGGTATAAATACAATCTCTTCTCCTTCTTCGTCTTTGACTTCATCTTTGTCTTCTTCTAGTCATGCCACAGAAGCTCTCTGGGTGATCTCGGGCCAGTCAAACTCTCTCAGCCTAACCCTACCTCGCAGAGTTGTCGTGAGGATAAAACGAGCAGAGGAGAACAACGTTAGCTGCTTCGGGTCCCCACTGGGAAGAAAAGCAGAGTACAAATGAATTAAATAAATAAATTGCCTTAGTCAAGTCATTCTCGCTCAGCCTAATCTACCTTCCAGGGTTGTCGCCATAATTTTGTATTGACATTATGCCTGAAGTCCAGGGGTGTCAAACATGCGGCCCAGGGGCCGGATCAGGCCCCCGGAGGGCTTCCATCAGGCCTGCAGTGGAACTGGCCATCTCCTGCTTCCAGTTCTGCTGCTGCTGCTGCATCATAGCTTGCTTCACCTGACTCTCTTAATCACTCAGCCATTTCATGTTTTAACCTGGGTCCTAGACTCAGAACTCTGAGCATGAGATTTCTGTGGTGAACATCAAAAAATCAAAAGTAGGTTGATTTGCAGCTCACAGAGCTAATGTTTTAAGCATGTTTTTATTTTAAGAAAAAAATGTTTGTGTCCATTATGAAGTTTATATCTCCGCTACCTGGCATTACATTTTATGACACACATGGCCCGGCCCAACAAGGTCTCATTTTTGTCAGTTCCGGCCCTCATAACAAATGAGTTTGACACCCCTGCTGTAGCCATTACTACATCCTCTGACAGTGAATTCCACATGTTAATCACTTGTTGTGTCAAGAGCCAGTTTGGTTCTAGTGGTTTGGAGCGGCGGACTCTAATCTGGGAGAACCGGGTTTGATTCCCCACTCCTCCACATGCAGCTGCTGGTGTGACCATGGGTCATTCACAAGTTCCTTCAGGGCTGTTCTCTCAGCAGCAGTTTCTCTCAGAGCTCTTTCAGCCCCACTTACCTCACAGGGTATCTGTTGTGGGGAGGGGAAGGGAAAGGAGTTTGTAAGCCACTCTGAGACTCCTTTGGGTAGTGAAGGGCGGGGTATAAATCCAATCTCCTCCTCCTCCTCTTCTTCTTTTTCTCCTTCTTCTGTCTCCTTTTGTCTGTCCTGAATCCACTGCCCATCAGCTTCACTGGGTGTTCTAGATTTCTAGTATTTTTGGAGAGGGAGAAAAAGTTCTCTTTGTCAGCCCTGCATAATTTTATAAGCCTCTCTCATGGCCAGTGTTCCCTCTAAGCTGAGTTAGTGTGAGCTAGCTCACAGTTTTTTAGTCTCCGGCTCACACATTTTTGTCTTCGCTCAGGAAAGATAGCTCCAGAGCAAACTAATGTATGCAGTAGCCAAATCACTTGCTCACAGCTTTAATACTAGTAGCTCACAAAGTAGATTTTTTGCTCACAAGACTCCACAGCTTAGAGGGAACATTGCTCATGGCCCCTCTTAGTCGGCTCTTTTTCTAGAGTGAAAAGTCCCAGACTCTTCAGCCTTTCTTCATAGGGGAGGCGCTCCAGCCCCCGAGTCATCCGGGTTGCCTTCTTCTGTACTTCATCGAGGAGCTGTGGTTGGCTGTCTCTCCTTGACGAGGGAACACGTTCTTTCTTTTTTCTGTTCTCCATCAGAATCAACCCCAGTCCTGGTCGTATCACCCACAAAACACAGGTAACCGGCTAAAAAAAGGTTACTTCTTTTCCAATAAAAAGCCAAGGAAAAATAAGAACATAGGTAGAGCCCTGCTGGATCAGACCAGCAGTCTATCTAGCCAGGCATCCTGTCTCATACAGTAGCCAGGCAGTTCCTCTGGATGGCCAACAGCAGGGCACAGGGGCCGAGGCCTTCTCCTGATGTTGCCTCCTGGCCAGTGTTCCCTCTAAGCTGAGTTAGTGTGAGCCAGCTCGCAGTTTTTTAGCCTCCGGCTCACACATTTTTGTCTCAGCTCAGGAAGGATGGCTCCAGAGCAAGCTAATGTATGCAGCAGCCAAATCGCTCGCTCACAGCCTTAATGCCAGAAGCTCACAAAGGAGAATTTTTGCTCACGAGACTCCACAGTTTAGAGGGCGCATTGCTCCTGGCTCTGGGATTCAGAGGCTTAGTGCCTCTGAATGTGGAGGTTCCCCTCAGTCACCATGGCTAGTAGCCGCTGATGGACCTCTCCTCCGTGAATCTACCGAATCCCCTTTTAAAGCTGCTTATTCCTGTGGCCATCTCTACATCCTCTGTCAGCAAACTCCACATTTTAATCACTCTCTGTGTCAAGTAGTATTTCCTTTTGTCCATCCTGAACCTATTGCCCATCAGCTTCATTGGATGTCCGTCGTTTGTAAACACACCAGAATTATCGGGGGGGGGGTGTGTGGATGGATCTCTCTGACAACGCCTGTGCACTCTCCCTTCTGGAGGCATATAAAAATGCAATTTGTTTCTCATCTGTGCCTCACGCGGAATGCCAGGCAGGCTCTTCTTACCTTCCCAATGACAGGGATATCAACAGAACTCTAGGTATCGGCTCCCCAGTGAACAGTGCCCGAAGCAAAATCAGCAGCAATAATTCCAGCGACTGGAATCTTTCTTTTTTTAAAGAGTAACGTTACCCATGGAAGCTAATCTGACACACCACCAAAACTGTACCAACCATTTACACTGAGTGTATATCTATACATGTATTATTTTTTAAAAAATCATTTTTAAAAGCCCAATAGAATCCAAATGTGAAAGGGGGGGGGGAGGAGGTTCCTGTAAAAAAAAAAAAACCCAAAACTACAGCCATTTTAATCCACGTCGCTTCCTTTTAAGGATGCTTTAAGGACAGTTACCGTCTTTGAAATCGCGAAGAAAGAAGCAGGGTGTGGAGGTGGTTGTGGGGGGAGGAAGATCCGTGTTACATACAATAACCCACTAAACCAGCAGGTGCCAATTTTGATTTAACTGCAACCCAAAGAAAAGGGAGGGTATGTTTCCCCCCCCCCTTAAGGTTTCAAGCAAATGGGCTTGCTTAACCTTAAGTTAGCACAAAAGAAAGGGGACGGTTCAACATTCCTTTAACATTTTTAAGCCACTTTCTTCCTCCCCCTTCTCTCTCTCTCTCTGCCCCTCTATGTGGCTGTACAGTTCTGTCTCTTCATTGAAATGACGTCCGGAATTGCCTTTTCTTGTCGTGACATAAGATGGTTCCATTGTGCTAACAGACACGCACTGGGGTGTCCCCGTTCCCCCCCCAAAAAAACAGTAAAAATCTCCAGACAGAGTTGGGAGTGGAAGGCAGGGAGTGTTTCCAGATCTGAATGCTTAATTTCATAGCCTCTTTCGATGGGGAAGGACATTCCAAGATATTTAATCTGGGAGAGTTTAACCCTTTTTTTTAGCCATTGGATGACTAGATGGTGTGTTGCTATTCGACCTCTTATTAGCTGGTTCCCCGGGTTGCCAGCTCCAGATTGGGAAACACCTGAAGATTTTTTGGGGGGGGGTTGAGCCTGAGGAAGGCGGGGCTTGAGGAGGGGAGGGACTTCAATGGGGTACGATGCCATAAAGTTCACCTTCCAAAGTAGCCATTTTCTCTAAGGGAACTGATCTCTATTGCCTGGATCAGTTGTGATCCCAGGAGATCTCCAGCCAGCACCCAGAGGTTGTACGTAGAAACAACAGAGAGATCACGGGAAGGATGCAAACTAGGGTTGCCAAATCGTTTTTATCTCGCGGCGGGGGGCTCCCGTTCAGCGTCCTTAGCATGCGCGCCGCATGCACGTCACCCGGATGTGACGTCATGACGCCGGGCACGCTGGGGGCGGGGCCACAGCCATTTGAGGGGGAAACTCTATGGGGTTGGGGTGGGGTTTCCCCCGGGGCCCAATTCTGCGGCGGCGGAAATCGGGCCTCCAAAGCAGGGGGAATTCCACCCCCCGGGGGGATTTGGCAGCCCTAATGCAAACAATAACGAAAGCAACCGTGACGTTATATTATGAAAACATATTTAGACTACTATTCTTTAGTGAATCGTATTTCTTCATCACATTATAAAAATATACGCATACAGACAACGGGAATTGCATATTATACCGTTTCACATAACAGCTTTTTCTTTTTCTTTCAAAAACAATTTATTAGGATATATTAATAAGTCACATACAAGTTATATTATTAGCTGTTATACATCCTTTCTTCTATTATTCTCCCCCGCCCCTTGGCTTCCTACAGTGCTCCAACCTCCAGCCCATTTCTTACATTTTCTTCGATTTTCCCTTATCCTTTAATCATAATCTACCGGTAACGTTTCATTCACCTATTGTTTTCTTATATTTAACTTTCTTCTAATAACATTAACTTTTCAATAACTTGCAAAGCAAATTAAATTGTCCTTTACATCCCAATCAATGTTCCCTCTAAGCTGTGGAGTCTTGTGAGCAGAAATTCTACTTTGTGAGCAACTGGCATTAAAATTGCGAGCGAGCGATTGGGCTACTGCATAAATTAGTTTGCTCTGGAGTGATCCTTCCTGAGCTAAGACAAAAATGTGTGAGTCGGAGGCTAAAAAACTGTGAGCTAGCTCACACTGACTCAGCTTAGAGGGAACACTGATCCCAATACTTCTCTAAATAATCTTTGAAATCTTTCCAGTCTGCATAAAATTCTTCTGCTTCAAGGTTCTTAAGTTTCCTTGTCATTTTGTCCATTTCAACCATAAACAGTAATTTCCTTATCCAGTCCCCGATTTCCGGAATTCTGTCTTGTTTCCAGCATTGAGCCACATAACAGCTTTTTCTAAGTGTGCTGCGTGAATACCATGCGTTTACACATCACTGAAAAGAGAGGAAAAACAATTACATTAGCCATCTTACATTATCAACGAATTCTTTCATGAAAACTCCATAATGCCTACCGTAATGTTATAAATACTTACACCATTCTAATCTGTAAATTAGCACACAACATTCTTCCCACTTCAATGAAACAGATTCTTGGGAAGAACGCTGTGCCGGTTTCACTTCCTTGAACCCCTCGGTTTTATGGTAGCCGTCTGCATAGCTTTATGGCTGTTTTATGGCCATTCAGGGGTGACTATGCAGTCAGTATGGCGTTGGCCCGGGGTATCTGAATGTGGTTTTGAGCCACATCTTTTCTGTTCCAATGTGGGTTTGGTAAAACAATGGAGCGAATGTTAGATGTAGAATGGGCCTTAGATTGGGTCATGCAGGGGGAGTTTTGACACTTTCACCCTTCTACGTTTTGCTGATCAAGACCACCAATACTGTGCTGTTTACCATCAGAAGGAAAAAAGACAGGCAACAGGCAGTGCCCATCTTTTTTCCCTTCCAAGGATAGCAGTTGCACAGATGAGTCAGCTTTGACTAGCAAAGCTGTTGAAGGGTTAAAAAACTTAAATTCCATACACCACCACCATCACCTTGTAGCTACGCTTCCTATTTTTAAAATTTCAAGAAGCTCCATTCATAGGATCCTCCATCATCTCATCAAATTAGGCCCAAACAAATACGATAAAACAAAAGCATGTCCCATATCGCAGGGTGAAGTTAAAGGTGAACACTCTAAAAACTGTGGTGGCAAATTAACCAGGACCATCCCATATGTTTCGTGGATGAATGGGGATTAGGTTACAGGGCTCTTGTTGTAGAAAAAGCCCAGCAGGAACGCATTAGCATAATAGGCCACACCCAACAGCTGAAACTCATTAGCATATTAGGCCACATCCTGACATCACAGCTCATTAGCATATTAGGCTGCAGCCCCGTGTTGCCAAAAGTGTGCTCATCCAGCCACACCCACCTTTTGCTTCTTATTCTGTTTACCTTGTTTTTTGTCAAAACCCAGGGCCTTTTTTTGTAGCAGGGACTCCTTTGCATGTTAGGCCACACACCCCTACTGTAGCCAATCCTAATGAGTTCCTGCTGTTGGGTGTGGCCTATTATGCTAATGAGTTCCTGCTGGGTGTGGCTGACTCAGGAGCCAGCCGGAACTCCGTTCCTGTGCGTTCCTGCCCAAAAATAGCCCTGGGTTGCCAACTCTGGGCCGTGAAATTCTTGGAGATTTGGGGGCAGAACCAGCGGGGGGCAGATTTTGGGGAGCAGAGGGAGATCAGCAGGGATGTGTGATGTCACAGACTCCGCCTTCTGGAGCTACCGTTTTCTCCAGGGCGGCTGATCTCAGTGGACTGGAGATCAGTTAGGATTCCAGGAGAACTTCAGCACCCGCCAGGAAGTTCACAACTCCAGTGTGGATCTGAAGACAGAACTGCACAGTCCAAAGTCTTAACTTCAACTTATTGTAGATCTTTTTAAAGCCTCCTACAAAGGCACAGCACAAAAAAAGTTATTTTCAGTGTGCTGAACGAGGAGGTTAAAAACGCAGAAAGCAGGGAAGTCAAAATGTCCTTAAAGAACTAAGGAGGGTGGAAGTTGCTGGAATGAATAATGCATGATGGAACAGTGAGGTACTGTAAGTGGGCCATGTTAATTTCTAAGAGCATGAAATTTATTGTCACTTGTGGGCCCGCTGGGAATAATTTATGCATCTTCTATTAAGAAAATATTTTTAATTTGAATTTGCATAATTTAGCCATTAGGACTAACCTTGACACAGTCCTTTTTGGAGGATGCCAAGCCCACAGGTGGATAGGAAAGAAGCGGGAGGGGCCGTGGCTCAGTGACGGAGCACCTGCTTGGCATGCAGAAGGTCCCGGGTTCAATCCCCAGCATCTCCAGTTAAAAGGACCAGGCAGGAGGGGATGTGAAAGACCTCTGCATGAGACCTTGGAGGGCCACTAGACTGAGCAGACAATACTGACCTTGATAGACCAGAGATCTGATTCAGTATATGGCAGCATCATGTCTTCTAACTCTTGCTCTTACATTATAATGCTGACCTACCTTACCAGTATTGTAAGCATTGTAATAAGGTAATGGATCTGCTTGAACGTGCTATGTAAATGCTGAAGGTTATCGTGCTTAGGATAAGGGCTATGGCTCAGGGGTACATGCAAAATGGCTCAGGGCTGCACGCAAAAGGTTCAATCGCTGCCACCTCCACCTTGAGGTTCTCAGGCAGCTGTCCCAGAATCTTGGGAAGACCTTCTCTAGCTGAAACACTGGAGAACTGCTTCCAATCAGAGTAGACAAAACTAAGCTAGATGAACCAGTTGGTCTGTCTGGTTTTAGAGTTAGGCCTGAAGCTACACTGGGGCATTCCGGGGCCTTGCCCCCTTAATTAAATGCCCTGCCACACAAATAGCCATGCCAGAAACCTTATTTTTAGGAGAGACCCCCACACACACTGCCTAGCAGGGCTCTTTTTGTAGCAGGAACTCCTTTGCATATTAGGCAACACGCCCCTAATGTAGCCAATCCTCCAAGAGCTTACAGTAGCCCCTGTAAGGAGAGCTCTGTAAGCTCTTGGACGATTGGCTACATTAGGGGCGTGTCGCCTAATATGCAAAGGATCTCCTGCTACAAAAAGAGCCCTGCGAGTAATTTGCATGTTTCCCAAAGGCTCATGGGAATGCTTTTGAAAGACTCACCACAACCTAGATGGTATACAGCAGGACTGGGCTAGCAGAAAGGGGGATTGTTGTTGTATTGAAAGTGCCCTTCTAAGCTCTCTTGCCTTGTGGAAGAAAACTCAAAGGGCATTTAAATGCCTTCTGAAGGCAATTAAATACCCTCTGGGTTGTTTTTTCCCTAGGAACTGACATGCTCGCTGCCTTGTCCCTTGAAAGGAAGGGCTAGAAACAGGCCTGGAGTCTCCCCCTTTAAAGACAGGCATTCAGATTGCTCTAATTAATTGTAATTTAACTGCCCCCTTAAAAATTTAAATATCCCCTGAACAAAAAAAATCCTGTCTATGGGCCTAGTGTTCCTCTATCATGCCATGATGCCTTGGGAAGTGGAAATGCTGTCAAGTTGCCACCAATTTATGGTGAGTGACCCCATGAGGTTTTCAAGACAAGAGAGGAACAGAGGTGGTTTGTCATTGCCAGCCTCTGAATAACAACCCTGGGTTTCCTTGGCGGTGTCTCATCCACATACTAACTATGGCCAACCTTGTTTAGCTTCCAAGATGGAATGAGTTAGGGCTAGCCTGGGCCATCGAAGTCAGGGTGCCATGATGCTTTCTGTCATGTTTTTTATGTCATGATTTCCTGTTGCCCCAGAAGGTCGGACCAGAGCCAACGGGTTGAAATTAAATCAGAAGATTTTTTTGGCAAAACATTGGGAAGAACTTCCTGACAGAGCGGTTCGTCAGTGGAACAGGCTTCCTTGGGAGGTGGTGGGCTCTCCTTCTTTGGAGGTTTTCAAACAAAGGCTCAATGGCCATCAGACAGCAATGCAGATTCTGTGAACTTGATATATAAGAGGGTAACAGCCCATAGAACTAGCGAAGAAAAAACCAAAAAAGCTGTAAACAATGCAAACACGCACTTGTGCTGGCCCCAGTCAGCGTTATCTGTAGTTTAGTAAAACTGCTCTGTATCTTTAAGACTTGTTGCACCTGGGAATTGGAGTCCACAGTTAGGGGTCCCAGAAGCTTCCCTCTGACTGGCTCATTAAGAGTAATTTCCTGAGCTCAGAGGCGCAAAGATAGGGGTTTTATTGTTCTTTTCTGTTTCTTTGTCCATCACCCCTTACGGCAAGGAGAGGGGAAGCCCATCTCTTTTCTCACCACGGCTATAGAACTGACCTAGATCACAAGATATAACTTTCCACCCAGCTAGCTGGTCGATTGTGAGTAAATGATCTTCTGAATGCGTGTGAAGTTAAATAAAGATGATTTAAGCTCTCCTCAGTAGTCGTAGTTGACTCACACCTAGAGAGCGTTGGCTTAGCACAGCTCGCGCTGGACAGGACAGCGCTTATAATCTGAATAACGATCCAAATACAAACTGATAATAATGTGTAATTCCAGATGAAGACAGATCCCAGATGAAAGCAGATGACGAAATTCTCTGGAGTAAACTTCCGCTTCGTAAGAAGAACTTCTTCCAAACATCAAGATATCAATAAATGCCTCTTCTTATTCCATGACTGAATCATATCCAGAAATAATTTCACCAAGTTCCTAATATCCTGAAAGGTAGAACTTTTACAAAAGCGGGCAAACAGGTTCAGTATCAAGCCTGACTTTGGGGTCAGGAAGTAATAACAATAAAATTATTTGGAGAGGGTACTTGGGGGGATGGGGGTAAAATTATCATATAGGAGGAGAAAAAGAGAGAACCCACCAGTCACCCCCCCTCCAAACCGCCACCCCATTCTAGCCTTTTTAAAGTTTTAACTCGGCACTAAAAGATTAAAAGACACAACACCAGGAGAATGGGTGTAAGAAAGGTATTTCACAGTTGGGGCACCACAACCAAAAAGGCCCTGTCCCTTGTTGCTACCCACCTTACTTTAGACTGTGGGGCTAGACATAACAAGGACTCTAATGATGACCTAAACTGATGGGTAGGGTCATACAGAGCACTGTGAGAACCAGTCTGCTGTCCAGGGTAATCTAAGACTGGGGAGACCTGGGCTTGAATTCCCACTCAGCCATGAACATCAGGAGGTAACCCTAGCACAACCACTCACTCAGCCTAAAATATATTGTGAGGACAAGGGAAAACTATGTATATGGAAAGAAGGGTATCAGCATAGTTCAACGTTTTGACACCTAGAATGAAGCACTAACCACACAAATCCAGAACAAGGAAGTCTGTTCCTGAAAGGCAAACCCAAAACACACAGACCAATTTCACACAAGAGCTGCGCCACAGTCACACCTCCCTTTGCCCTGCTTCTATTGGTTAATTTCCCACTCGAAGCCGCTGCATTTTGACCCGCGGCTTCGCCCTATTTTCTCAAAAAACAGGATCACGAAACTGTGAGGAAAATCGGGTGAAGCAAAATGCGGCCGTGCGGCTTCGAGTGGGAAACTGAACCGATAGAAGCGGGGCAAAGGGAGGTGCGACCGCGGCATAGCTCTTGTGTGAAATCGGTCTCAGTGTTATTCCATGGTTTTTTCTCAGCTGAATTAAATTTGCTTTCATTTTTTTAAAAAAAATCATTCCGATGCATGAACTTAAACCCAATCAATGAAGCTATATTAAGTTACAAGGCAAGAAGACTGCCTCACAATTACAGTGCGCTGGGACCCAAATGAAAAAAGAAAAAAAAGAAAATCACTTTCTCTGGCAGCCGAAATAAAATTCCTAATAACCTCATTTCTCTCCTCATCGTCTCTCATTACAACGGAATACAAAAACAAGCAAAGGATACCGGGAAACGCCGTGCCCTCGATGACAAGAGCGGCCATCTCATGAAATCCCGAGATCCAGACAAAATGGATCGACGTTTTCCTGGTCGTGTGTTTTTTCATTATTATTATTAAAT
Source organism: Gekko japonicus (assembly GCF_001447785.1). Lineage (NCBI taxonomy): Eukaryota > Metazoa > Chordata > Lepidosauria > Squamata > Gekkonidae > Gekko > Gekko japonicus. Next base: position 170,123 of record NW_015170892.1, on the reverse strand, counting down.
CACAGCTCAAGTCGGCGTTAAGCATCCCTCCTCCAAAGGCATTCCGAGAGCACCGGTGCTTGGAAGACGCTAATAAAGAAAATCCATTCCGTTGGCAACATTTGGCCTCTCTAGAATTAAAAGCATGACCCTAAGAGGCCCACAGCAGTCTCTCGGCAGGGCACGGAGCAGAGAGTGCCGGAACAGAAAAGCTTTGTAGCAAAGAAGGAGGGCAATAATGCACTTATTATCGCATCCATGTTATAACAGAGAAGATGCCTGCTGGAGCAGACCAACGGTCTCTCTCGTCCAGCATCTTCCCTCCAGACCAGAATACTCTCAAGAATGCCAACAAGTCGAGCATGGAAGCTCTGGTGTTGCTCCCCAGTGATGGCAGGCACACTGCCTCTGAACATGGATGTTCCATGTAGCCTTCAGGGCCAGTCACCTCTTCCATGAATACGTCTAATCTCCCAATTGTGAAATAGCCAGTTTGATGTAGTGGTTAGGAGCACGGACTCTAATCTTGGAGAACCGGGTTTGATTTCCCACTCCTCCACATGCAGCTGCTGGTGTGACCTTGGGTCAGTTACAAGCTCTTCCAGAGCTGTTCTCCCAAGGACAGTTCTCAAGAGAGCTCTCTCAGCCCCACCTACCTCACAGGGTGTCTGTTGTGGGGAGGGGGAGGGAAAGGAGATTGTAAACCACTCTGAGACTCCTTTGGGTAGTGAAAGGCAGGGTATAAATCCAATCTGTTCCTCCTCCTCCTCTTGAAGCCATTTAGTCTAAGTGGCTATCACTGTACCTTGTGGCAGTGAATTACACAGGTTAATTCTGCATTGTGTAAGAGAGTACATATTTTTCAAGGTATAAATCCACTCTGCTCCTCCTCCTCCTCCTCTCGAAGCCATTTAGTCTAAGTGGCTATCACTGTACCTTGTGGCAGTGAATTACACAGGTTAATTCTGCATTGTGTAAGAGAGTACATATTTTTGTCTGTCCTGTATTTGTGTGTGTGTGTGTCTACCATCAAGATGCAGACAACTTATGGTGACCTCATAGGGTTTTCAAGGAAAGCGATGTTTGGAGGTGGTTTGCCATTGCCTGCCTCTGGCCCCGGTCACACGGGCCGGATAACGCGGGGGGGAGGCGTGGCTGTTCGTCCCGGAGCAAAATAAAGCACAGTAGCCCGATCACACAGTCTCCCGAGTCTTCGCGCTTAGGCTGTTAGCTGGCAATCAGACGGCGATGCTGAAGCATGGCAAAGAAGCAGTGCGGCAAGCATTTCGCGTTTGTGTGCATGCGCAGTTCCACGGAGCAGCACTGCTTTCAGTTATGTTTTTGTGCGCATGCGCTTACGAAAAACATCCGGTTTGCGATGGGACGTGAATGGGCACTGGATGCCATGGGATACTAGTACTCCCGCAATCAGACGCCCACCCCTGCCCCAAGTTTTCTGGATACTAGTGCACTTTCTGCGGTATTTTTTTACTGCGCATCTTCGGTGGGACGCCACAGGTTGGCCACGGGTGCGCTACGCTTACCAGATGTTGCAGTGTGATTGTGCCCTGAAAATCCGCCTGACATTTGTGTCTTTAGCACGGCAACTTCTCCGTGTAAACGGGGCCTCTGTGTAGCAACCCAGGACTCCCTTGGTGGCCTCCCATCCAAGTACTAATCAGGGCTGACCCCACTTAGTTTCCAAGATCTGATAAGATCAGGCTAGCCTGGACCATCCAGGTCAGCTCGCGGCAACTTCTCCGTGTAAACGGGGCCTCTGTGTAGCAACCCAGGACTCCCTTGGTGGCCTCCCATCCAAGTACTAATCAGGGCTGACCCCACTTAGTTTCCAAGATCTGATAAGATCAGGCTAGCCTGGACCATCCAGGTCAGCTCCTCCTGAATCTACTGCCCACCAGTGTCATTGGTTGACTCTCCACATTCTATTGCTATGGGAGCGGGAAGGAAAAACTTATTTCTACCCATGCATAATTTGATATGCCTCTATCATGTCCCCCCAGCTAGCTGCCTGTTGCTTCTTTTAAACTTCTCTTGCTCACAGTCACATACACTTTATAGAATGTGTATGTATGCATTACAGCTGACAATTTTTTTTTGGTCTAATTATGCATGAGACCCAGGGGTAGTTTCGTAGAAAAAGAGCTAGGGGAACTCATTAGCATAACTTATTAGCATATGCCACACCCCCTGACATCAGGGGCCCGGCAGTGGACCTGCAAGGCCAGCGGGAGTGCGAGGAAGCCCCGCCAAGGCCCTCCCTGGCCCCAGGCAGGCAGGGGTGGGGAGAGGCGGGGAGGAAGCAACTTACCCTCCCTCTTCTCCTGCCTCCTCCTGGCTGAATGAGGGCCGGAAGCAGGGGGTGGGGCTTCATCGTGTGCCCCGCCCCCTCGCACCTCACCCGGGGGAACTGCGATCCCCCACGATCCCCCCCGAAATGACCTCTGTTGAGACCTCTGATCATATGAGCTGAATAAACTGAATTGAACAGCTGACAGTTTGGAGCTGAACAGGAAATGGTCAGTCAAGCAGTCAAGCCAGCATGTGGGAGGGCAGTGTTTTGCCTCTACCAGAGATGACATGGACACTAGCCAATGAGTGCCTGTCTCCCTCACAACCATCTTCAACACGGTACACTACGTCATATATCCTAATACCCAAGTGTGGCCCAATCTGTGGATACTTAAATCCATGGATCAGGACCCCATTGGCCAAAGGGAGACTTTTCTCCAAACTTGGGGAACCCTCCAGGTTTGCAGTAAAATCTGAGACCTTAAAAATGGAGGGGGAGTTTAAAAAAACCCAAACAGAGGAGTTGTTGTCGGCACATATAGTGTAAGGGGGGGAGAAGAAGTATGATGTGGACGGAAAAAGATGGGAGGAGGAGGTGACCATGGGAGGACAGAGTAGAGAAAGTTGGCTGGGGGGTGTCAGAATCCAGAGAACAGGGACCAATGAGGGAATTTCCCTGCGAGTTTCTTATGGATCCCCACATCTTTCACAATAAGTATATTTGCTAGGAAAAGAGCAGGGGTCGTTTCGTAGAAAAAGAGCTAGGGGAACTCATTAGCATAACTCATTAGCATATGCCACACCCCCTGCCATCACCGGAAGTGTGTCATGAGGCCACACCCCCTGCCATCACCGGAAGTGTGTCATAAGGCCACGCCCACCACTCAGTCTTAGTCTTAAAGGTTAGTCTTAAAGGTGCTATTTGTTAGTCTTAAAGGTGCTATTTGAACTCTTGGACTATTTTGCAGCAACAGACTAACACAGCTACCTCAGGGAAGCTCCTGGATGGGGCTGGGAGTCGTGGCCTCGGCCAGGCAGAGGGGGAGGACGCCAACTTACCCTCCTGCTTCTTCCTCCTTCTGCAACAGAATGAGGCTGGAAGAAGGGGGCGGCCGGAAGAAGGGACGGGGCTTCATTGTGTGCCCCGCCCCCTGCACCTCACCCGGGGGAACTGCGATCCCCCGCGATCCCCCCCGAAATGACCTCTGCCTTTACTCCTGGTTAGGTGGTATTCATATACGACAACCTGGCATGATCCTCGGATGTGTCATAGGGGGAAAAAGAGACAGTTTGAGCGTGTGATTCCTTTTTTTAAAAAATCCCAGGTGCAGTCTTCCCCCTCACTTTATTTCCCCCGTCTTCCCCTTTACACGACTTCTCTGTGCTTTTTATAAATATTTCACTAGCACTTCTAAAAGTCTATTTCATCACCTCTTTTAATAGTATCAAATATAAATGCCTCAACAGATCTACGGCAAGCCTGCCAGTGACCGGGCAAACATAAAAACCTCCACTGAAGTGTAAAGAAGAACGGGATGGCAACGATTTAGCTTTATCTTTTATATATAAATACATAGGGCTTGCGAGTGATGTTGTTTCTGTTCCACTTGAAGGACAGAAATGAAGCTTCTTCCCACCTGACTGTTACAATTCAGTGCATCGAAAATAGAGGCGATTTCAAATTTCTCCCCCCCCCCGCTGTTTTGACCCCAAAATCCTCATTTTGGTTTCACTTAGGCCTTGTGCAAATCAAACCCGTGATTCTTTATTTTAAAAATAAATGTGCAACTGTTCAATGATTGCAGGATAGCCAGATGTTGACATTAACATAGGAAAAGGCTAAGTTGCAGATATCCAGCATGTCAAAATGCAGTGCTCAGGTGCAAGAGAAATATCCCTTTTTCCAAAGGTCATTTCGGGGGGGATCGCGGGGGATCGCAGTTTCCCGAGTAAGGTACGGGGGGTGGGGCACATGATGAAGCCCCGCCTCCTGCTTCCGGCCGCCCCACTTCCGGCCCTCATTCAGCCAGAAGGAGGCAGGAGAAGAGGGAGGGTAAGTTGCTTCCTCCCTGCCTGCCTGGGGCCAGGGAGGGCCTTCTCGGGGCTCGGCAGTGGAGCTGCAAGGCCGGCGGCAGCGGCCGGGACCGTTGGGGGCGGTGTGTGTGGCCTTATGACACACTTCCAGTGATGTCAGGGTGTGTGGCATATGCTAATGAGTTATGCTAATGAGTTCCCCTAGCTCTTTTTCTACGAAACGACCCCTGGTTCCTTCCCAAAAATAGTCCTGGACCTACGTATCTTTGGGACCACCTTCCCCGCTATATCCCCGAAGGGCTTTGAGATCAGCAGATAAGAATCTCTTGGTGGTTCCTGGCCCCAAAGATATCCATCTGGCCTTGACCAGGGGCAGGGCCTTCTCAGCCTTGGCCCCCGCCTGGTGGAACTCTCTGCCAAACGACATCCGTGCCTTGCCTGATCTATTAAAGTTCCGCAGGGCATGCAAGGCAGAGATGTTCCACCAGGCCTTTGGTTGAGGCCAGCGACGGTTCCCTTATATCTGCCCGGAACCCTCCCCTCCCCTCTCCTCCCCTCCCCCCATGAAAATCTGAATGCTAGATATGCCATCTTGCTTAAAGTGTTTTAAATATCTATGTTGACTGTTTTAATACTGAATGATGTAGTTTTAACTAGTTTTTAAATTGTATTGGATTTTATGCTGTTGTAAACCGCCCTGAGCCCCGCAAAACGGGAAAGGGCGGTTAAGAAATTGAAATAAATAAACAGCTAAGTAAATAAAGAATAAGGATCGTGTTAAGTCGTGAGCTTAACAAAGAGTCGGAGAGTGATTTCAGCAAGAATGCGGCTTTTATTCTTCAGCTTCAATACTTCTCCAACACGGTACAACATCAGTCAGCCAGAACAGCTTTAACACAGCAGCTGCTCTGTATTTAAACATTCCCAGCTAATGTAGCCACACCCACTGTACAAATTACCAACCAATAAGGTTGAAGACATAACGACCAATCACAAGCGTTCCCGCTCTGCGAAGTGATTGGATGACACTTCCTGGGCTAGTGTTCCTATTGGTTACATTAGGATCCTAGCCCAGGCCGAAGCTTAACATTACAAGTCAATGGGATGTTTCCATTACATACATTCATGCATTCAAGTCCATCTGAATACATAACAGATTAGGTAGTCGTTGATGAGAAAGAGTTCATCCTGAAACCCTGGGGAGCCGCTATCAGTCAGAGGAGACTATATTGACCTTGATGGATTTAAGGGTCAGATTAAGTGTAAGGTAGATTTGTGTGTATTCAGGTGACCTCCAGGATTGCTTCCTGACCCCTCGGCGTGTAAGAAAGGGCCACAAGAACTAAGCACTGAGGCAACCCTTCCTGCCCTCCCTTCTCGTGATCTGCCTCAGTTCACAGAATCCGCATGGCTGTCAGATGGCCATCGAGCCTCTGTTTGAAAACCTCCAAAGAAGGAGAGCCCACCACCTCCCGAGGAAGCCTGTTCCACTGAGGAACCAGTCTAACTGTCAGGAAGTTCTGCCTAATGTTTAGCCAAAAGAAAATTGATTAGAAGTTGTTGGCGCCAATTTACAAAACAATGGGCTCCATCTTCAGTCACAAATTGCCTTTGTACCAGTTCAGACCATCAGTCCAAGTTCAGTGTCGTCTACTCTGACTGCTTCCTTCTCTCCCACTGCACAGGATAAGACCAAGCCTCGTTTACAGGATACTTTTCTCATATGGAGGCTGAAGAAAACAAACACATCCTCGTTATCATCAGCACATCTGGCACATCTCTCCTTGCAGAAGTTCTGCTGTTGGCAGGAATGATAAGACAACAGAGAGAAACCGGTAAACACCAGAGCTGGTGCAGAGGCAGGTAACAGAAAACTACCTCTCTTCGTCTATTACCTTGAAAACCCTATGGGGTCACCATAACTTGGCTCCCCCTCCCTGGCAGTCTATAAGCAGTGGCTGGACAAACACTTGTCAGGGATGCTCTAGGTTGAGCCTGCATTGCACAGGGGGTTAGACTGGATGGCCTGTATGGCCCCTTCCACCATGGGGTGAGCTTTAGACAAACAGGAAATGGGAGGTTTGAAAATAAACCCGCCTTCTTTGGGTACCAAGAGTATGACGAGCCCCTTATACACGCTGCCTACAGAGTCTAGGATGCAAAGATATAAATACGAATTCTTTACGGTGGTCTCGATACAGCACGAGAACCGACTGGTATTCAGTCAGATACCTGCCACAGGCAGCCTGTAAGTTGCTTGTCTGCATGATTAAAATATGACTCGAGTATGCCCAAGTGTGCTGGCCAGACCTCCGTTCTCCTCACTACCTCCTGGCTTGTTTATTTTATTTAGCAGCTTATCCAAGGCGCTCTATTTGCTCTTCAATATTTCAAACGTACACAGTGTTTGAAAGGCAGGAATAACTTGTCCCCTCCAAACTCCACAAACTCCGAACCATGGGTGGTTCTCCTGTACAGAGGGGCATCTTTCAAGGCCCTCGGTCTTGTCAGGGTTCTACTCTTAACCAGAGATACTTATTTATTTTTGTTCTATCTATGTGTTTGTTTCCATTTCTATTCCTCCATCCCCGAAAGTGGGCTCAGGGAGGACCCCAGAGCAAAACCGAGACATCATAAAAAGTTCAATACATTATTAAAAGTACAAACAATTAAAACAGTATAAAACAGGGCTATTTTTGGGCAGGAACGCACAGGAACAGAGTTCCGGCTGGCTCCCAAGTTGGCCACACCCAACAGGAACACATTAGCATAATAGGTCACACCCAACAGCAGAAACTCATTAGGATTGGCTACATTAGGGGTGTGTGGCCTAACATGCAAA
>NW_015170892.1:161918-162591 GCF_001447785.1 Gekko japonicus | reverse complement strand
TGAGCCCAATAAAGATTGTAAACTTCAGTGGGGGGGGGGGAGCAAGATTTTATTGGACTTGGCCTATCCATTCCCACTTGGAATGGGAGAACACTCCAGAGTAGGGTGGCCAGCCTCCAGGTGGGGCCTGGGGATCTCCCACTTTTACAACTCACCTCCAGCTGACAGAGATCAGCTCCACTGGAGCAAATGGATGCTTTGAAGAGTGGACTCGGTGGCCTTGTACCATGCTGAGGCCCCTCCCCTCCCCAAACCCCGCCCTCTCCTGGATCCACCCCCAAAGTCTCCAGGCCTGGGAACCCTACTCCAGAGAAGTAGTAGAATCATAGAACCATAGAATCACAGAGCTGGAAGGGTTAGTTGATCTCACTGTTGCATGACTCTGACTGTAGAAGAAGAAGAAGAAGAAGAGATTGGATTTATACCCCGCCCTTCACTACCCAAGAGAGTCTCAGAGCAGCTTACAAACTCCTTTCCCTCCCCCTCCCCACAACAGACACCCTGTAGGTGGGGCTGAGAGCTTTGACAGAAATTGCTCTTTTTTCAAGAACAGCTCTTATCAGAACTATGGCTTGCCCAAGGTCATCCAGCAAGTGTGAGTGAGTTGGGAATCAAACCCGGTTCTCCCAGATTAGCGTCCGCGCACTTAACCACTACACCGCTACACCAAACT
>NW_015170892.1:149195-161601 GCF_001447785.1 Gekko japonicus | reverse complement strand
GCTCAGGCTCCACTGAACTATTTTGGATTGCTAGCTACTGGGGGGGGGGACGTGCAGATCTGTCCTCGCAGAGGAGGGAGAGCTGGTACCTGAGTAAAATTTGGTCTCAAAGGTGCCACTGGACTGTTTTTGGGCAGGGGGCCGGGGGGGGTCTCCGCAGCTTACCTGGCTGCTTCTTGCTCTGAGGGCTGCTGGGAGCAGGGGGTGGGGCTTGTTGCATGTGCCAGCCCCCTGGGCTCTTTACTGCCGGAGCTCCGCTCCTGCGCGCTCCTGCAGGAAATGACCCCTGATTGTATTGTTGTTTTCGACTGCTTTTGATACGTTTAACATTTTTAAAAAACACTGCTTGTTACGACCTCTCGGCTCAAACAAATAAATCTCTCTTCCTTTGCCTTATGGAAAAGGACGACAGGCAGAGGGTAAATCCTAGCCAAAATATATATCCGCAGGCGGCTGCTAAGAAATAAGGGCATCAATGCGGCTGGAAGGGATGCCATTAGAGGAAAGAAAGCCGCGGTTGGTTGTGCGACCAATCCGAACCGCATTGACCCCAAACCGATCCCATATTTGCATGTATCATTGGTGTATTTATAGAAATAAAGTGTTGTCTGGCCATCAAGTCACAACCGACTTATGGCCACCCCATAGGATTTTCAAGGCAAGAGACATTCAGAGTAGGGTTGCCAAGTCCCCCCAGGGGGCGTGGAAACCCCTGCCCGAGAGGCCCGTTTCCCACCGGTGCAGATCAGGCCGCCCAGGGGGACCCCACCCCAAAGCGCGTGACGTGCCCGGAGTGAGCACGTCACCTAAAGGTGATGTAATCGTGTCAGGCATGTTGTGGGGGGATGCTCTATCATCTGAGGGAAAATCTATGGTTTTCCCTTGAATGATCGTGGCCCCGCCCCCAACATGCCCGACGCAATTACGTCACTTCCAGGTGACGTGATCGCGGTGCACATGCTTTGCGCACGTGCCAGGAGACTCCAGGGGACGTCCGGGACTTCCCCCGCTATTACAGAGGTAGGACTTGGCAACCCGAGTTCAGAGGTCATTTGCCGTGGCCTGCCTCCACATCATTGCCCTGATATTCTCTGAGGGTCTCCCATCCAAATACTAGCTAGAGTAGACCCTGCTTAGCTTCTGAGATCTGATGAGATCGGGCTTGCCTGGCCTATCCAGGTCAAGGCTGACTTAAGTGTTACCACGAGCGGAATGCGGAATGCATTTAACTTCTAGGAAATTCAATGAGGGAACAATCTAGAAGTTATACGCTTCTCCCTTTTTCATCACTAACAAATTAGAGGGTAGATGTTTCATCAGATACCAAGTTCGTCTCTTCGGCTGGCTCTCTTTCTTCCCCTCTCCCACTGTAGAAATGTATTGAACTCCTGAAAAGGTTCCGGCACGTTTTAGCCCCATGTAATCCTCTTTCATCTACCCAATTCCACGGCACCAATTTTCAAAAAGATTTATTGCAGCCAAAAGGAACAAAGCGGAAATCCTGAAAGGATTTCTGTAGGATTTTTTCCCCTCTCTCCTAAACTTTTCTCTCTCTCTGCCCTCTTCACCAACTGGCCATGAGCCCCTGGCTTCCCCACTGGTAGCGGCCTTTTTGGATGACTCCTGAGGTACTCAAAGGTGAAAACAAAAGGCAAAACCTTGTCAGCTTGTCAGTGGGAACGTCCAGCGCGATGGTCCAGAGGCCGATATCTCCACGCAATGAGAGGAAGACTGACATTCCCTTGGAAATTAGATTCTTCCGCCGAACAGAATTAGCATGGGACTCCTTGTGGTAAAGGCACGCACGGGCACAAGCCAGACTGCCTCTAAGATTTTGCACAAGTAAACAGGCGCTCTGAAGATAATGTGAAAACGTTCTGAGATATCTTGTTTCCTGTGCCTTCTTGGAGGACCTGTGTGATTTTAAGATGAGAGATCCAGACTGAGGAAATGTGCCTCAAGATTTAAAAGTGGGCTCTGAGTACAAAAAGAGGTCGCTAAAGAACAGAGCCATTTCCTTTTGTTCAAAAAGGGGATTATCTTCATTCACAGCATCCATGTCAACCTAAAGGGTTCAGCTCAAAGGAGCTCCTAAGAAGACCAATTGTACATACCTGGTATCTGTCCCGTGGTTTTTTTTCAAAGGTAGTGAATGGTGCCCAGCTTCACAGCCTGTCGACAGGTGCCTTCAGTTATTGAATACAAGGTCACAAGGGCATAAGAAATGAGTTGCTGAATCTGACGAAGGTCCATCAAGATCAGGTTTTTTATACAACAATGGCTGGCCAGATTCCTTTGGGCACTCACGGGCATGAGACTGATGGCCTTTGTCATTTGTTTGCCCCTGAATCTGGTCTGCAGTTGTTGCGTATGTGTGTGTAAAGTGCTGCCGCGTTCCAGCCAATTTATGGCGACCTCATAGGATTTTCAACGCAAGAGACTAACAGAGGCCATTTGGCATTGCCCGCCTCTACATAGTGACCCCAGAATTCCTTGGTGGTCTCCCATCCAAATACTAACCGGGGCCAACCCAGCTTCGCTTCCAAGATCTGATGAGATCTGGAATACCAAGGTAAACCAAAGCTGACCATGGAAGTTTCATGTTTTTACAACATCTACCATATCCCCATACCATATCCCTCACATACATCCTTTCAAGAGCCAGTTTGGTATCGTGGATAAGTGCGCTGACTCTAATCTGGGAGAACTGGGTTTGATTCCCCACGCCTTCACATGCAGCTGCTGGTGTAACCTTGGGTCAGTCACAAGTTCCCGCAGAGCTGTTCTCTTGAGCAGTTCTCGAAAGAGCTCTTTCAGCCCTGCCTACCTCACAGGGTGTCTGTTGTGTGGAGGGGAAGGGAAGGAGATTGTAAGCTGCTCTGAGACTCTGAGGGGAAAGTGGGGTATAAATCCAATCTGCTCCTCCTCCTCCTCCTTCTTCTATAAGCATTCTGGCAGCTAATATGCTACAGCAGCTAGACAATCAGACTGAGGCGACCTGGGTTAAATCCCTTCTCCATCATGGAATTCAGCTAGTCACTCTTCACCTAACCTACACCAGAGGTTTACTGTGAAGATACAATGGGAAATGGACTTCAAGGCTGCCCTGAGGAGGAACGAGCTACTCAAATAAATGAAGGAGCCTAGAATACAGGCCCAAATATGCATGACACATGAGATGTAGGGCTGCCAACGGCCAGTTGGAGCCCAAAGATGTCCCAGAATTACAACTGTCATCCAGACTACAGAGATGAGTTTCTCTGGAGAAAATGGCTGCTTTGAAGGGTGGACTCTATGGGTCTTCTGAGATCCCTCCCCAAACTCCACACTTCCCAGGCTTCACCCCCAAATCTCCAGGAATTTCCTAACCCAGAGTTGGCAACACAACGAGTAAAGTTGGGGCTCCCCCAACCTGACTCACAGTCACACATTCATTGGGAGGATCACATTGGGGAATTTCACATTACCCAGTTTCACCTGGTTTCAAGCCGGTAATGATCCATTTGGAAGTGAACCGGTATAGGGCTGCCATTTCACACATGGCTTTCCCCTTCCAGTAAAGAGCTGGATCTGAAGCGGTTTGCCATTTCAGACTGCACCGCTTTTCCCCAGCTGTTTTTTGCCCGGCCGGCCGATCTACGGCTTTTTTAAAAAAAAAACGTTCACTTTAGAGCTCTATAGCGCTATGGCAGTATAACAAAACGCTCCATGCATTCCAATGGGATCGATATAATGCTATTCCGTTATAGCGTTATAGTGCTATAACGCTATAAAGCAAATGTAAAAAAAAAAGCCGGAGATTGCCCACGCAGGGGGAAAACGGCGGGGGAAAAGCGCATCGGAACCGGGAGAGGAAACTGAGGAGTACTTGGAAGTGGTTGACAGGTAAAACGCATCAGCCCGATTTCCTAAACGGGACAGAAGTGATTGTGTATGAAATGACAAATATATTACGGAAGGGAACCGGTTCTCAAACGGTTCTGTCTGAAATGACAGACCAGAAACCGTTTGGGAACCGTTCCTCTTCCGGAATATGTTGCCTGTCTGAAATTCTTCATTATGTTGCTTGATGTGGCTCGTACCACTGTGAGGGGGAAGGGGGGCTTCTGCCTTCTCTCCCATGCTATTTTCCCTAGCAAGAAATGTCCACACAGGGCCCTATTTGCCCCTTCCTTGGTCTCCATGAATCATGGGATCCAATGGAACCTGAGGAATGTACAAACAGGACCCCCAACAGCCATTTCCACTAGGGAAAACGGGCCGGAGAGAACGCAAAAGTTCTCCCCTTCTTTCCCTCACAGTGGCGAGGGCCACACCGAGCAATGGAGCAGTTGTTGAGGCCAGTCCCTTGATGAATGTGTGACAGTGCCTCAGGGGAACCCTGTTCCGAATTGTGTCACCTTTTACATATCGCCAGGCCCTGAAAGCAGAGACAGTATGCCACTTTAGCATATCTGTATGCCTTCGCCCTTAGTTGACTCCCCCACCCCAGACATAACATCGCCAAGATTCTTTCCTCATTTGCCATACATTTAAATAGGATTATCATCCTGGCAAACATGAACAATTTAGGATTTTCAGATTATCTGCCACAGGAGAAATGATTCTAAAATTATTCACAGATACTAACCTTACTCCTCTAACTTTGCACCAAGAAATCATGGGGGGGGGGGGAAGAGAAGGAAAAGGGAAACAAAAGAATGTGGAGAAGATTTAAGAACAATGAAAATTCTCTCCTGATTCTAGGGGTTGCCAACTCTGAACAGGGAAATTTCTGGAGATTTGGGGGCAGAGCCTGGTAAAGGCCAAGTCTGGAGAGGAAGTCTGTATAGCGGGTCTTCGGACAGCGCTGACTCTTCGGCTTGGAAACAGAGACGAGCACCGCCCCCTAGAGTCGGATCCAACTGGCTTTCGAGCAAGGGAAACCTTTACCTTTAATGCCAGAGAGTCCTGGCAATCTCCCAGAGTTACAACTGGTCACCAGACTACAGCGATCAGTACCCCTAGTAAAAATAGCAGCTTCAGAAGGTGGATTTTCCCTGGGCAAGCCTCATTGATAGCAAAGGGAGCGGTACATAAGAAAGATAGTATCCAGAATATTTCCCTGAATATTGGGGTGGATATGATGAAAGATGAAGAGAAGAAGAACTGGCTTTATACCCCACTCTTCACTCAGAGCCTCAGAGTGGCTTACAATCCCCTTTCCCTTCCCCTCCCCACAACAAGCACCCTATGAAGTAGGTGGGGCTGAGAGAGCTCTTTTGAGAACTGCTCTTGAGAGAACAACTCTGAGATAACTTGTGACTGACCAGCGGCTGCATGTGGAGGAGTGGGGACTCAAACCCAATTCTCCCAGATTAGCGTCCGAGCTCCTAACCACTTTACCAAACTGGTGAAGGTAAGCTGCAGCAGCCATTGTGCGACTGGCTCCACCTCCTGCAGCCATTTTGTGGTGGCCATTTTGTGGCTGCACCCAGCACACTATTTCAGAATTCCAAATGTGCCCCACAGGCTCAAAAAAGGTGGGGACCCCGGTCTGCACGCACCTCTTATATCCTCATCAAGGCCTCACCTTCTATGCCTTACAGTTACATATTACTGGGAACAGAAAACAAGACTCAGTTGGATCCCGTGGGGAACTCGGGGAGGCAAGCTTCCTTTCCGCAATGGGACCAGACGGTCCCTTAAGTATTCCTCTGGGGGAAATCCCTCCCTCTCTTCCACAGTGAGCTTCTTCTCAAATATTGAAACTGGACAATATTTGGTGCAGCTGTGGGGGGAAAAATATTACTAACGTTCAGTGTGCTATTTAAGTCAATGTGGAGGGGGAAAGGGAAAACTCTTTCAAAGAATAATAGCCCCTTTTTGGTATTCTCTCTTCAATGGTCAGATTTCCATAATATGAACTGCTTGACAGTCACTTTCCCTTTAAATTATTTTTTAACCATACAGGCAGACATATCTGATTTGAGGTCTTTTTCCCCCCCCTTCTCTTACTTTTCCTTTCAATTACTTCCGTCCTTAATACGAACAATAAGAGAACTCATCATACTCCTCTGTGGGACTCCTGGAACTTAGACCGTCTATAGACAGGTGCATAGATAAAGATTCAGTGTCTTTGTTCTACTGTCCAGACAGAATATGTTTAATCTTTTTCCCCCCCTCTCTCTTCCCTTTTTCTATGCCATTTAAACTTTAACCTAGTAGTAACTTTTACTGGCGTGATTCACAATTCAAAGGTTTAAAGATGAAAAAAGTCCTTGCCTTGGAACATAGCTTGAAAACTTCATTCTTAGTCTCTCTTCCTTTTGAACTTCTTCTGGCGAGAGAGGTGGGGGTTTTTTTGTCTTTATTTTGCCAGGGTTCCAGCTTTACGGTACAGGACTTTCCAGACCTAACAGCAGGCGCGACTCAAAGGAAAGAAAGGCAGAGCGAAAGTCCAAAGAACCGGCTCACCTTAATGGAAGATATTTAAATTATTAATGGGGGGGCCCTTACATGATCCCTGATTTAGAGGCTAGATTTTTTTTTTTACTTTTTGGTCCTCCAGATAGCTAAGAAGTAGAATTCCATCCTGAGACGCCAGTGACCTGTGGACAATTGCTTCCCAAAAGTGGCCCTTGGGGGAGAAAGAGCAACCGGTCCCCAATTCTGCGCCAGGTACTGTTGCCAGGGCTCTTTTTGGGCATTTTTTTTTGACAGGAACGGAGTTCCGGCTGGCTCCCGAGTTGTCCACGCCCAGCAGGAGCTCATTAGCATAGTAGGCCACACCCAATAGCAGAAACTCATTAGGATTGGCTACATTAGGGGTGTGTGGCCTAACATGCAAAGGAGTTCCTGCTACAAAAAAAGCCCTGGACCGTTTTGACAACAAGGTAAACAGAATAAGAAGGGAAAGGTGAGTGTGGCTGGATGACCACACTTCTGGTAACATGGCAGTGTGGCCTAATGCGCTAATGAGCGGTGCTGTTGGGGTGTGGCCTAATATGCTAATGGGTTTTGCTGTTGGGTGTGGCCTGTTATGCTAATGAGTTCCTGCTGGGCTTTTTCTACAAAAAGAGCCCTGGTTGTACCCGAAACTCTCGTCATTTGAAATTTACTCTGGATTTTGGAGATCGATATTGCCCGGTCCTGTTTCCAAGGTGTAACTCAGGGGTCCCCAACAGGGTTCCCTCTAAGCTGAGTTACTGTGAGCTAGCTCATGGTTTTTTAGCCTCCGGCTCACACGTTTTTTCTTCGCTCTGGAAGGAGGGCTCCAGAGCAAACTAATTCATGCAGTCGCCAAATGGCTCGCTCAAAACTTTAATGCCAGGAGCTCACAAAGTAGAATTTTTGCTCACAAGACTCCACAGCTTAGAGGGAGCCTTGGTCCCCAATGCTAAGGAAGCGCATGGGGAGCAAACTGGGGGCCTGCAATGAAAGGGGGTAATCAGGGAAAATAGCCAACACCTCTGCTGGATCCCACGAAGTGTTTTTAGGAAGTGGACAGGGCCCTTTGGGGCCTTGGCCAAGCGAGACTTCTGATTGGCCACTGGAGCTTTGGTCACTCGTGCTCAGGGCTATTTTGGGGCAGGAACGCACAGGAACGGAGTTCCGGCTGGCTCCCGAGTTGGCCACGCCCAGCAGGAACTCATTAGCATAACAGGCCACACCCAACAGCAGAAACGCATTAGGATTGGCTACATTAGGGGGGTGTGGCCTAACATGCAAAGGAGTTCCTGCTACAAAAAAGGCCCTGGGTTTTGACCACAAACAAAGTCAACAGAATAAGAAGCAAAAGGTGGGCGTGGCTGGATGAGCACACTTCTGGTAACATGGGGTGTGGCCTAATATGCTAATGTGCTGTGCTGTCAGGGCCGTGGCCTAATATGCTAATGAGATTCTGCTGTTGGGTGTGGCCTATTATGCTAATGAGTTCCTGCTGGGCTTTTTCTAAAAAAAAAAAGCCCTGCTTGTGCTAATTTCTAAAAACGCTGCTTTGACAGCAGCCACCACCCTAGATGAAGGATCTTCACAATGGGACTGAAGGTAAGCCGCAACAGCCATTGGATGGCTCGATCTACCTTCTCAGGCGGTGTCAGCTAGCTGCCATGCTTTCTTCGTTTTCTTTAGTCCTTGACTTTTGCACAGCCGCACATGCTTGCTTTGCTTAGCTACCATGAGTAACGTAAGGGAGGCGCTCTTCCCCCCCCCCTTGCAAACTGGCTCAGCCAGACAGCACTATCAGTATAACCTTGAAGGGAAGGGAGGGCTTGAATTCCACTACAGGTGTGGATATCTCTGCTTTCAAGGGATTGGGGCGAGTCTCCCATTCAAGATGTAATATCCCGCTGGGAGAATTCGCACACGCGGGTTTGGATTTCATTTGCTTAGCGAGATGCAGCATCAGAGTATATGTATGGAGCCCCTTGCACTAATCGTTATTCCTGACAATGTACCTGTACCATTTGGCAATAACAATAAAACCTAGCCTTTTCAGGAGAGTGTGTTTGGACCTGCTTGCTGTCGACCCTGACAGACGACCATTTTGTGGCAATCATTTTGTGGCTGTGTCCACCATAGTAAAGGTAAAGGTTCCCCTTCCTCGAAAGCCAGTCAAATCCGACTCTAGGGTTGCGGTGCTCATCTTCGTTTCCAAGCTGAAGAGCCAGCGCTGTCCGAAGACATTTCCATGGTCATGTGGCCGGCATGACTAGACACCAAGGTGCACGGAACGCTTTTATCTTCCCATCGAAGCGGTACCTATTTATCTACTTGCAATTTCTTGCTTTCGAACTGCTTGGTTGGCAGGAGCTGGAACCAGAGACGGGAGCTCACTTCGTCATGCAGCACTAAGGTCTCGAACTGCTGAACTACCAACTTTCCAGCCTGCAGTTCAGTGTCTTAACCACTGAGTCCACCATACTGAGTCCAAATGTCCACAGGCTGGAAAAGGTTGGGAACCCCTGCTGATGCATTAGGAATGGTCTGTTGTTTTGCGTTGTGTTTCCTGATTTGGACCAAAGTTTTGGGCAATAGCTTTGTCCATATGAAGCTACCTAATATTGAGTCGGCCCACTGGTCTATCTAGCTTGATTTTGAATACTGTGGCTCATAAGTGGGTCTTTCAGGCAGAGAAAGAGGTTCCCCAACACCTGCTCCCGGAGATCCTTTAATCTAGAGATGCTGTGAATCAAACCAGAGACCTTTGACATACACAGCATGTACCGTAACCAATGAGTCCTAGATCTGGCAGAGCTTTCCATTCCTGCAGTCAGTGTTTGTCTTTTCCCTCTCCTCTGCATTCCCAGCATGAATGTGTGCATTGATTTAAAAAACTGCAAAAAAGCTATGACAGATTTTCCTTGGGTGTGGTGTTTTTCAACTGCAGATCTGTACTTGGGGCCACTGGAAAACCAACACAGAAATCCACCCTGGATGCAATCATATACATACAGCAATAATGAGATTGATTTTATATATGTTTCCTTGCCACACATATGAATATTGGTACAGGAGGCAGGGCAAAATAACTCCGCAAACCAACAGAATTCTGAGGCAAACTGTACTGGCTGTGCTTCTGGAATTAATTTTAGAAGTCCTCCTAATCAGACTGGAACAAAGAAGAAGAAGAAGAGAAGAGATTGGATTTATACCCCGCCCATCACTACCCAAAGGAGTCTCAGAGCGGCTTACAAACTCCTTTCCCTTCCCCTCCCCACAACAGACACCCTGTGAGCAGTGTTCCCTCTAAGCTGAGTTAGTGTGAGCTAGCTCACAATTTTTTAGCCTCCGGCTCACACATTTTTGTCCTAGCTCAAGAAGGATGGCTCCAGTGCAAACTAATTTATGCAGTAACCAAATTGCTCGCTCACAACCTTAATGCCAGTAGCTCACAAAGTAGAATTTTTGCTCACAAGACTCTACAGCTTAGAGGGAACATTGCTGTGAGGTAGTTGGGGCTGAGAGAACTCTGACAGAAACTGCTCTTTTTCCTTTAGGGCTTACTTTAGGGCTTACTATTTCAACTGATAGCATTTCCAGAAGCAAATCCAATTCACTTACCCTCTCAATTTTACTGGACTGTATACATACAGAGCCACCCCACCTCCAACCCTTCCCCCCCATCCTTCCAATATAATTTATAACCAGGAATCACCGTATCCCTCTGATTTTCCTCATCCCACCAAGTTTCTGAAATAGCCCTCCATTCAGTGTAAATTTACCATTAGATTCTAAATTGTGCTCACCTTGCCAGAAGCAGAGCTGACCCAGCTGAGCTCTGAGAAGGAGCAGGAGATAGAGCTGCTAGAGGGGTGAGTGTTTTTTTGTTTACTTTCAGCTGAGATGATTTAGCTGAGAGGGTACTGTGTGGGGCGATTGTGTTTGGGAGTGTGTGGGTGAGTTGTTAATTGTTGCAGAGTCCTGGCTGCTTGTGATAGGGTGTGGAAGGGTCATTGTTTGACTGTAATTGAGTGCCTGGGTGAATTTGAATAGCTGCTGGCCACATCCTCTGCCGGGGGAAGCTCCTATTTAAGGCAGCACCTTGCCAGAGGCACGAGTCTCTGGCATGAGCCAAAGGGCTGTTGGCCTGTGGCTCTTAGAGTAGGGACTCTGTAAGAAGCCCAGGAAGAGCCAGAAAGCCAGGGCCCTAGTCTCCTTGGGTTCCCAGTAAGGTAAGTAGACTTCTACAAGGAGAACCACATAATCCAAAGGGTTTTAAAAGGAGGATTATATATAATTATTAATTTAAAAGCAATTATGAAGCCAAAATGCCAGCAGGGAGTTGGGGGCTATCCAGTGTTTTGCACGGAGGGTCACATGTATGACTATCTGCCCATTGGGCAGAAGTCTTGGGTGTGTGCCCAGTGCAAGGAGCTCCTGGTTCTCAGGGAATGAGTTTGCTCCCTCGAAGCCGAGGTGGCAAACCTGGAGAAGCAGACACAGTCAGTTAGGCATATGGAGAAGACTCTCGGGGACTTGTTAGATATGCCCCACTCTGAATATGGCAGCCCCGCTGCTGTCAGGGAGCATGAGGGGAAACAGGGCACCATGCTGCGGATAAGGGGAATGTGCCCTCAGAAGGGACCTCGTCTTCAGCTGGTGAATGGGTATCCTTTCACACCAAGGAACCATCTGTTGGCAGGGAGGGAGGGGGGCTCTTGGTAGCTGGTAATTCGATCCTTAGGCAGGTAGACAGCTGGATGGCGAACCTGTGCACTGACCGTATGGTGACTTGCCCGCCTCGTGCAAAGGTAGTGGACATTACACGTGTTGTAGATAGGCTGGTAGATAGTGCTGGGGAGGAGCAAGTGGTCGTGGTACATGTTGGCACCAACAATGTGGGGGAATAAGAAACAAGACAGGAAAAACTCAAAAAAAACTAAAAAAGAAGGAACTGAAATGTCAACTAGCTTCCTCAATCTGGCAGACGAATTTAACATGATTGACATCTGGAGGACTAGAAACCCCCCCAAAAAAGACTATACCTTCTTTTCCCATAGACATGGATCTTGGTCAAGAATAGATATGCTATGGATCAACTCAAACCTAGCAAAAGACCTTGAAGAAATAGAAATTCTCCAAAATACATTTGCCGACCATAATCCACTGTGGATGTCCCTACGAGGTAGACGAAAGGTTACCAACTGGAGGCTCAATGCAGGACTACTAAGAGATAGAAAATTTATATCTAAAACTAGGACAGAATTAAAAGAATTTATAAAAATAAACCAAACAGAAAATATGCCAATAGCCACAATATGGGATACGATGAAAGCGTTTTTGAGGGGCCTATTTACCACACAAGAGATATGGAAAAGAAGAAAAAAGAGAGAAGACCTCAAATCTCTGTCAGAAAAGTTAAAAAAAGAAGAAGCCGCAGCCAAAACCCAAGGAGAAATAAAAGACTCTATGATAAAAATTAAGTTACTTCAACATCAAATAAACCTACTACTCTCTCAACAGATAGCAAATAAAATTGAATATGCCAAAGCCTATTACTTCGAAAATGCGAACAAACCTACTCGGTGGCTAGCTTACAAGTTAAGGAAAGAAAAAGAGAAGAGAGACATCGACGCCTTAAAAGATGATAAACAAGAGAGAAAACATAAAATCCAAGAGTTAAAATTAATTGTGGAATCCTTTTACAGAGATCTTTATAAATTGGCACCGACTTCTCAACAAGAAATAAAAAATTTCTTTGCAAAACATGACAAGAAAAAATTTACGATAGAACAGAAAAAGACCCTAAACGACCCGATTACAATGTGCGAGATAACAGAGGCTTTCAAAAAACAAAAAAAATTGAATGTGGATTACAAGATCTTTGCATCAATCCTGGCGGCGAGGTTCAAAACTGTCATGTCCCAAGTGATACATCGTGACCAATCAGGTTTTCTTCCCAAGAGGCAAATAAGAAACAACG
>NW_015170892.1:147283-147452 GCF_001447785.1 Gekko japonicus | reverse complement strand
ACTCTCCGACGGCTGAATCCCCTGATGTCGAGTGGACACCCCCAGAGCAGGCGGTGAGTACCGAAAGGCCCGGTACCATCCCCGAGTCAGGGCAGAACCCTGTGTGCGGGGCTGAAATCCCAGTCGAGTCTATGCCTGATACAGGCTGTAGTGAACCCCACTCTGACCC
>NW_015170892.1:141719-146950 GCF_001447785.1 Gekko japonicus | reverse complement strand
AGGAGGAGGAGGAGGAGGAGGAGATTGGATTTATACCCCGCTCTTCACTTGGAGTCTCAGAGCGGCTTACAAACTCCTTTCTTTTCCCCTCCCCACAACAGACACCCTGTGAGGTGGGTGGGGCTGAGAGAGCTCTGACACAAACTGCTCTCTTTCAAGGACATCTGTGCCAGAGCTTGTGACTGACCCAAGGTCACATCAGCAGGTGCAAGCAGAGGAGTGGGGAATCAAACCCGGTTCTCCCAGATTAGAGTCCACACACTTAACCACTACACCAAACTGGTAGGTGGGTGGTTGGTTGGGAAGGAGAGAAGGAGAGAAGGAGAGAAGGAAGTGGGAAGAGAGGCTATGGGGACTTTCAGGGAGGGACAGAGGAAACAGAAAAGGGAAGGAGATGCACTTCCCCATGAGTCCTTGTGGGTTCCCGCTTGTACTAATATTAATTACTCCCCCCCCCCGAGCATCCCTCTAATTTCCACCCAAGGCAAAACAGGAGCATTGATTTAGTCAGGATGGCTACCACAAATAACCAGGACTATCCCTGCCTAAAGCAGAGAGAAGTGACACGTACGAGCCGGCGAGAAAGATGAGAGAAAGCTGGCCGGTTGCAACCTCCCTGCTTCACCCTTCTCTCTTTGATATTATTGGCATCTGAATCTCTCTTTACACCATCATCACCTCAGCTGGGTCCCAGGATGGGCCGCCATCTCAAATTATTGTTTAGGACATGGGGCTGGGTTTTTGGGACAGCTCAGCAGGATCGATGTGAGAACAATTATCAAAAGAGCTCAGATCCCATTTACGCAGCACGCTGAGATGTTCTGAATGGAAGCCGCTGCCCGCCGTACGCTCAGTACTCTGCAGAACCCGGTCTTTATCCAGTTCACAAAAGAGGCTCCCCAAAGCTTTTCAAAAACCTCGCTGACTTTGTGATTCTGGGCACCTGGACCCTAATTCCAAAAGGCAAAAAAGAAGCAATTTCTCCATTTTGCTGGGGGGAACAGATTAAAAAAAACGTACCCTCCCTACTGGGCAGCAGCCCGCATGGCTTTGCTCCTTCTTAGGGCAATCTCCTAGCTGGGTTTTTAGCTGCAGCTATAAGCAGGCCAAGACAGCCCCAGGCTCCATGTTGGTCTCCACATCAGCACGGGGGGGCACTGGGTGTCTGTCTGCCCTGGCCACGGAGGCCGGCTGGTGCTGAAGGTGGGGAATTAATGACTGTCATTGACAGCTTAGCAAAGGCTTTCCTGGACTCCGACACGGAGGCCAGTTAACATGGACAAAAATCAAGCTTTTGCCATTTGGCAAGTTCAGACCAGGCGACACGGTGAAATTGACATCATCAGAAGAGCCCTGCTGGATCAGACCAGTGGTCCATCTAGTCCAGCATCCTGCCTCACACAGTGGCCAGCCAGTTCCTCTAGAGGGCCAACAACAGGGCATAGAGGCCGAGGCCTTCATAAGAACATAAGAAGAGCCCTGCTGGATCAGACCAGTGGTCCATCTAAGCCAGCATCCTGTCTCACACAGTGGCCAGCCAGTTCCTCTAGAGAGCCAACAACAAGGCATAGAGGCCGAGGCCTTCATAAGAGCCCTGCTGGATCAGACCAGTGGTCCATCTAGTCCAGCATCCTGCCTCACACAGTGGTCAGCCAGTTCCTCTAGAGGGCCAACAACAGGGCATAGAGGCCGAGGCCTTCATAAGAGCCCTGCTGGATCAGACCAGTGGTCCATCTAGTTCAGCATCCTGCCTCACACAGTGGCCAACAAGTTTCTCTGGAGGGCCAACAACAGAGTAGAGAGGCTGAGGCCTTCCCTGATAACAGCATCGCAAGAGCCCTGCTGGATCAGACTGGTTGTCCATCTAGTCCAGCATCCAGTCTCACGCAGTTGCCAACCAGTCTCTCTGGAGGGCCAGCAACAGGGCATAGAAGCCGAGGCCTTCCCCTGATGTTGTCTCCTGGCTCTGGGATCCAGAGGCTCAGTGCCTTTTAGTGTGGAGGTTCCCCTCAGTCACCATGGCTAGTAGCCACTGATAGACTTCTCCCCCGTGACTCTGTCTAACCCCCTTTTAAAGCTTTCTATGCCCATGTACCCAAAACATTACATGTTGCTGATGTTTGCTCTCTTTGAGCTACAAATTATGATTTGTCTGTCTTACGGTTGCCAACCTCCAGTTGGAGCCTGGAGACCTCCCAGAATTACAACCCATCTCCAGACTACAGAGATCCATTCCCCTGCAGAAAATAGCTGCTTTGGAGGTGGGACTCTATGGAACTATACCCTGCTGAGGTCTCTCCCCTCCCCAAACCCCGCCCTCCTCAGGCTCAACCCGCAAATCCCAATTTCCGGAACCAAATCTACTTCTTGTTTGGATTTAAATGGCTGTTTTCTTTATCCTTTTGCAAATGCAGGCTCTGGGTCTGCTTTTTTTCAGAGAGGAGAAGGGCACAGGGAAGCAAACCCTTTCCTTCCCTGCTTCTTCTGGATGAAAAAGGCCACCCCATAGTTGTGTTTGCCACCATTGTGGGAAAAGTTAGGGTACCTGACCAATGCTCCCTCTAAGCTGTGGAGTCTTGTGAGCAGAAATTCCCCTTTGCGAGCTACTGGCATTAAAGTTGTGAGCGAGCGATTTGGCTACTGCATAAATCAGTTTGTTCTGGAGCCACCCACCCTGAGCTAAGAAAAAAATATGGGCACTCCATGAAATTGCTGAGCGGTCGGGTTTGAACGGATAAAAGGAAGTCCTTCTTCACCCAAAGAGTGATTAACACTTGGAATTCACTGCCACAGGAAGTGGTGGCAGCTACAAGCATGGACGGCTTCAAAAGGGAATTAGATAAGCATATGGAGCAGAGGTCCATCAGTGGCTATTAGACACAAGGTATAGATAGGGGCTCTGGGGCAAGTGATGCTCTGTCTTCTTGGTGCTTGGGGGGGGGTCAACAGTGGGAGGGCTTCTAATGTCCTGGCCCCACTGGTGGACCTCCTGATGGCACTGGTATTTCTGGCCACTGTGTGACACAGAGTGTTGGACTGGATGGGCCTTTGGCCTGATCCAACATTGGCGTCTCTTATGTTCTTATGTGAGCCAGAGGCTTAAAAACTGTGAGCTAGCTCACACTAACTCAGCTTGGAGGGAACACTGTACCTGACCACCACCACCAACCCCCAGTGGGGATAAAAGCAGTTTGGGGCTCACTTTTGCAGCAGGAAAAAATGGCAGATGAGGAACTGGTTCACTTCCCTTTCTCCCTTCACTGCTCTCCTTCTTGGTAAAGTGGTCCCATTGGGTACAGGAAAAAAATGGAAAAACATATTGCTTGATCCTGAAAAGCAGGCGATGGTGTTGCTACACAATAGAGCATCAAGCCATCAGGAGCGGGATGCCAGCCTCTAGGTGGGGCCTGGAAATCTTCCTAGAATGGCAACTAATCTCCAGAATACAGTTCCCCTAGAGATAATGTCGCCTGTGGAGAGTGGACCCTAAAGCATAATATCAGAAGAAGAAGGAGGAAGAAGAAGAAGAAGAAGAAGAAGAAGAAGAAGAAGAAGAAGAAGATTCGGACTCGACTGTGCGACTGAACAACAACTTCACTCGGAGTCTCAGAGTGGCTTACAATCTCCTTTCCCTTCCCCTCCCCACAACAGACACCCTGTGAGGTAGGCAGGGCTGAGAGAGCTCTGAAAGAAACTGCTCTTTCAAGGACAGCTCTGACAGAGCTATGGCTTGCCCAAGGTCATCCAGCAGTTGCAAGTGGAGGAGTGGGGAATCAAACCCGGTTCTCCCAGATTAGAGTTCATGCACTTAAGCACTACACCAAACTGGCTTCCTCCCCTTCTCAAACCCTGCCCCTCCCAGGCTCCATCCCCAAATCTTCAGGAATTTCCCAACCTAGAGTTGGCAACTGATGTCAGAGGCCAATTTTAATCTACCAGGGGAGGCAACCTTAGCATATATTGAGGCCAAGTGTTGCCCTGGGCTTTAACCCAGTAAAAAAGCAATGATGGTCCTAAGGTTTAGCTGGAGGATTCACGAAGCAGCCCCACTGCTAAACCTCACACAGCTTGGGGTAAGAGTACCTGAAAGACCGCCTCCTTCCCCATTGCCTAGTTTACCAGTTTGAGCACTGCTATCTCTGCTCCTGCACCCTGTGGATGACAACAAGACGCAGGGCTTTTTTAGTGGTGGCACCGTCTCTGGAAAGGTTTTCCCCTTGAGGCTCACCTGGTACGCATTATTTATTTGGAAAATGTGTGTGCTTGAGGCAGCTCACAAAGCCAGACTGATACAGTAAAGTCGTAAAAGAACAGCGTATGAATAACCAAGGAACAAAATGTGCCAATATTCTAAGAACAGCATAAAAAGCAACACTGAACTGCCTCAAATGATACCCAGGAACCAGTTACACAGGCTAGAAGAAGACCATAAAACTAGCTACAAAAGAGAGAACCCCTTCCATTAAAAGCCTGGGGTCTAAAGAAGAGTAAGGTAGACAACAGCGGAGTTTCAACCTACCTACCTATCTTTGTTTCAATAGCCGGAGAACTTTTATTAGCTCTGGGAAGCTCGCTACTGGCCAGGCAGCGGTGCCAGGCTCTCCCACCCCGAGGCAGGCCAGGATGTGCTATAGACACATGGTTAGAGAGATGCATGGAGCGGTGATCAATCCTTGCTACAATAATTCATTCCACTAAAGGAATCAAGGTGGTCACACAGTGAAGAATCCAGACGAGCATTTGGCCATGTGGACAGTCTGGAGCCCATATTAGACTTGCTGTCTATATGTGTGTGTGTGTGTGTGTGTGTGTGTGTGTGTGTGTGTGTGTGCTTGCCTGGAAGTCATGGTTGACTTCTGGCGACCCCTACTGGGGGCTTGGATGTTTTTCAGAGAGGTGGCTTGATATTGCCTGCCTCTGCTTCCTGGCCCTGGTATTCCTTGGGGGTCACCCTTCCAAGTACTTGCCAAAGTCAGCCCTGCTTAGCTTCCGAGATCTGACAAGATCAGGCTTTATTTATTTATTTTTTATTTCTTTCGATTTCTATACCGCTCTATCCCGGAGGGTCTGAGCGGTTTACATGACTTATTAATACTCCTAACTAGGGCCACATAGTAGTTGGGGAAGGTGAATGCCTATCAGGCACCCTACCGGCTTTGTTGATCTTCCAGTGGCTCTTCTCTTCTCTGGCTCCGCACGGTGGGCGTCTCGGCTCTGCAGCGGCTCCTCTG
>NW_015170892.1:136814-140443 GCF_001447785.1 Gekko japonicus | reverse complement strand
AGCAATTTGGCTACTGCATAAATCCGTTTGCTCTGGAGCCACCCTTCCTGAGCAAAGACAAGAATGTGTGAGCCGGAGGCTAAAAAACGGTGAGCTAGCTCACACTTACTCAGCTAAGAGGGAACACTGGTCACTGTCTGCAGTGATCTTGGATCCCAGGAACATGAATTCTGTCACTGCTTCCATGACTTCCCCTTCTACTTGCCAAGGAGTGATGGAGCCAGATGCCATAATCTTAGTTATTTTTACATTATGCTTATGTTATTATCATTGCATTGGTTTCTGTTACTGTTCGAGTTACCGGTACTTACCTTAAAAGCTCTTCATGCTCTGGGGTCCACTTACCTGAAGGACCCATTGTTTGCCTCCTTCCTGAGCAAAGACAAGAATGTGTGAGCCGGAGGCTAAAAAACGGTGAGCTAGCTCACACTTACTCAGCTAAGAGGGAACACTGGTCACTGTCTGCAGTGATCTTGGATCCCAGGAACATGAATTCTGTCACTGCTTCCATGACTTCCCCTTCTATTTGCCAAGGAGTGATGGAGCCAGATGCCATAATCTTAGTTATTTTTACATTATGCTTATGTTACTATCATTGCATTGGTTTCTGTTACTGTTTGAGTTACTGGTACTTACCTTAAAAGCTCTTCATGATCTGGGGTCTGCTTACCTGAAGGACCGATTGTTTCGGGATGAACCCATACAACAGCTCCCCTCTGCACAGCAATGCTTTCTAGTGGTTCCAGTCCCTACAAGGGCATCACTAGTGACTTCCTTGGATCCCAGTTTTCTGGGAGAAATGTGGGTAATGGGTCTATATCTCCCCAAGGTAAAGCTCACTTCAGAGATCAAGCAACCACATGGCGCGCAAACCTACTCACCCAGGTGAAACAGCTAGATTCATGTCAGTAGTACCTTAGAAACCAAGAATATTCGGGGAACGAACTTTCGAGACCCGAAGGGAGCTTGACTCTTGAAAGTTTGTACCCCGAACGTCTTGTTGGTCCCTAAGGTGCTACTGGACTCGAATCTAGCTCTTCTACTGCCGACCAGCATGGCTGCCGTCTGAACCTATCACCCAGGTAGACAAACTCATCTTTCAGAGATAAAGTACAGAGAACCCCAAATTTTGAGAAAGCAAGAAAGGTGAGAGAATCAGAGAAGAAAGGAGATAGAAAGTGTTAATTTTTTGTTTAAAAAAATTACAATGCAAAAGAGTAGACAAAGGTAACCAAGAAAGGGTAATAGATCAAAAAGCAAGACAAATCTCATAAAAGGCATTCAGGAGACAGAAAGCGAACACTGGCATGCACAGATGAGCTTGTAAGCGTTCTTTTAAAGGACTGCGTTTCAACTTGAAGGAGGAAGAATTTCACATCTTAGGTGGCACCTTTTATGTCCCCCCCCCGTCCATTATTGAGTTGTCATCAAGAGAAATACGGCAAAAGCCAACCCTTCCGTCACCCTTAAAGTCAATCTAGCACAGCACTTTCTTTCACAGAGTCGTGAAAACTTTTAATTCCTTTCATACAATTCAAAAAAAAAAAAAACCCATAGCAAGAGTTATTTCAGAAAGCACTCAACTTCATCAGGAGGTGAAAATGAAAAGGAACAAAGGGGGCATAATTAAAAGGTATTATTTCTCGTACAAAACGGATTTGTTAAGGCTCGGTCAAATTTTGTCATTAAGGTCTTAGAATACAAATCGTACTAATCCCACACCGGGTAACTATGCATTGCGTTGGGTAGAAATGGACATCCAAAACCGACGGAGCATGGAAGGGTTCTGATCTAATGGCCAGTCATCTCGTGCAACTCGAAGATTCTGCAAGTCCTGTGCGGACAATGTGCCATATACAACCACTTTTCCCACTCAGTTTCGTCTCATTCCCTTCTTCACTACAGGGCTGGTTCCCATATGGC
This sequence comes from Gekko japonicus, assembly GCF_001447785.1. NCBI lineage: Eukaryota > Metazoa > Chordata > Lepidosauria > Squamata > Gekkonidae > Gekko > Gekko japonicus. The sequence goes on along the minus strand of NW_015170892.1, from coordinate 138,520 downwards.
TTTTGTCCAGGCGGATCCCATAATCCCGAGTATAGCCTTTTTGGAGGTGTAAAACAGTCTGTTGCCAAGTCTTTGTGTCATTCCCCAACAGAGACTCAGCATGGCCCTAAGGGTTAAGTAGGCCATATGGAGAAGTAATGAATTTTCCATGGAGGGTTTTAGACTTTCAAGCAGCCAGACCAGGAGAAGGCTGATTGGAATCCTTCCTAGCTGATTTACTTCCCTGTAGGTTCAAATAGCAACTCCAGGGGGCAACTGTAATCAGAAACACAGACTTGGGTAGGCCTATAGAGACACTCTAAGAATTTCCCCTCATGTCCAAGGTAAAGACCATAGAGACTAGGGAAGGCAGCCTAGAATGTCACCCAGATGTGACATCAATTCCTCCCCAAACCCCACTCTCCCTAGGCACCCCCCTTCCCAAATATCCCAACATTTGTCAAGGCAGTGTTGAGAATTGGGGGGGGGGGTAGAGAGTGATAGACAGCCAGTACACCAAACTGGCTCTCTACCCTATCCTCCCTAAGAGTAGCGGGACTCTAATCTGGAGAACTGGGTTTGATTCCCCACTCCTCCACATGAAGCCAGCTAGGTGTCTCTGGGTCAGTCACAGCTCTCTCAGAGCTCTCTCAGCCCCTCCTACCTCACAGGGTGTCTTTTGTGGGGAGAGGAAGGGAAGATGATTGTAAGCTGCTCCAAGACTCCTTCAGGTAGTGAAGGGCGGGGTATAAAACCAACTCTTCTGCTTCTTCTGTTCCTCGTCCTCTCCCCCTCCCCCCCGCATCACAGCATTGGTCTTAATTTGCCCATTTCCCTGTAGATGACTTAAAACAAACATGGCAGTTCAGTTCATGATTCACCCACTATCACACTAAGTTTGGCCCTAAATGAGAAGATATAAGAGCAAAGAGACATATCTTTTTCCTTAGAGGGTTACCATGTCTTTGATGGCAGGAGAAATTCTACAGGTGTAGCTTTTGCTGTGTGTGCATAGTTAGAGAGTACTTGTCCAGTTAGTTTTTCATATTGTTCTTTTTTTAAAAAAGGAACTCTGACAATTACAAACTGGCATAGTCAACGCTTCATGTCATAAATCCAGAGCACAAAAATGGAAGTTCTCCTTAGCTTCTCTTCCAGCTGAAAATCTTTACAATTCACAACAATCCTGCAAGGTAGGCAACCGTTCCCCATTTGCAGATGGGATGTTTCGATGGCAACAGTTCATCTAGTCGCACAAATGTCACAGGTGGGATTTCAACCCATGCCTTCAGTTCTAAGCAAGGCTGCCATGATCCACCATGGCTCCTAAGCAAAGATTCCCTTGGGGGGGGGCTCTTATCACCACAAAACCTCTAAATTATATCAATGTAAATCGCATGATTTGCCAAGCTCCTGGGGCCCCAAGAGTGAGCAGGGGCCCTGGAATTCTGTCCTTCCCTTTGTAGCCCCCCCCATCAGCGCCCCAGTTTCATACTACACTGCTTATATGCATTATGTTCTTAAGCCTATTTAACAACTGCAGTTGACCCATTATAACATTTGAATCTCCCATTCTTAAGGTTGAATCCATATATTTTAGTTAAGTTTACGTTACTTATGTTACTTTATTTATTCCCCACTCCTTCTCCACAACATGGACCCAAAGTGGTTTACATCATTCTTCTTATTTATTATTATTATTATTATTACATTCCATTTGTATACCG
>NW_015170892.1:128820-136653 GCF_001447785.1 Gekko japonicus | reverse complement strand
GACAAGGAGGGCTACTTTCAGAAGACAGATAAACTACCAAAATTTACTGCTTTGTTCTTAAGGACATAGGAGAGATTTTTTAAAAAATTTATATCTTCGATTTGTATACCGCCCTTTACCTGAGGGTCTCTGGGCAGTTTACAGGTATATGGCCTAAGTGCCTAATTAGTTCCTATCCTAGGGCCACAATTCGACTGGGGGAGGGGCTACCTATCGACACCCGAGCAGCGCGGTCCTGTTGTATTCCTCGGGCGGGCTTCCGTTGTTTCTTCCTGGCACCTTAGGACGGGTCGACGACATCTCCCGGCAGGCTCCTGATGGACTCCTCCGGCGTGCGGCGGCTCCTGATTGCAGTTCCGGCCTTTGTCATTAAGGTTGAATCCATATATTTTAGTTAAGTTTCAGTTACTTATGTTACTTTATGTATTCCCCGCTCCTTCTCCACAACATGGACCCAAAGTGGTTTACATCTTTCTTATTATTTATTTGTTTATTTATTATTTTAGATTTCTATCCCGCCTTGCCTGCTCTCTCTCCATTTTTCCTCACAACATCTGGCGCGGGTCTTCTCTTTAGTTGCTGCGATTCCATGGGCTTGGGCGAAGGGCGCGTTAGCGCATGCTCCTGCTGCGGCCTCTGTCCGATAGGCTCCGGCCTGCTGCGTCGCCCCGCCTCCGCGCTCCGTCAGCCCAGCCTCGCTCATTCGTTCGATTCGCTGTCACCGCCATGTTCTCTGCCGCCACTGCTCCACTGCTCTGCTGCTCCACCACCACGAAGGATGGGTTCCCCCCCCTGCTCTAAGAGCAGGTACCCATTTTGTCTACTTGCCCTTTAACGGGCTTTCGAGCCGCTGGGTGGACGGGAGCTGGGACATGGGCCGAGAACTCACCCCGGCCACGGTGGGGCTCGAACAGCCGAAGCTGTTCGACAGATGGAATTGCAGGATTCATTTACCGCCTGCGCCACCGCTCCCTTATTTAATCCCTTATTTATTTATTATTTTAGATTTCTATCCCGCCTTGCCTGCTCTCTCTCTCCATTTTTCCTCACAACAGCCCTGTGAGGTAGGTTAGGCTGAAAGTACATGACTGGCCCAAGAGCACCCAGCAGAACGGGGAACTGAACCCGGTCTTCCAGCTCTTAGTCCATCACTGTAGCCACGACGCCACGTTGGCTCCAATATAATTCATTAATATAGATTCAGGTGGGTAGCCATGTTGGTGTGAAGCAGCAGAACAAAGTTCGAGTCTAGTGGCATCTTTAAGACCAACAAAGTTGAATTCTGGGCAGAAGCTTTTTTGTGTGCAGATCTGACAAAGTGTGCATGCACACGAAAGCTTATACCCAGAATTCAACTTCGTTGGTCTTCAAGGTACAGAAAGAAGTTTGATAAAGGCCCAATATTAAAAACCTAGCTGAAATAGAATATACAAAAATACATGTATTTCTTAGAAAGACAGTTAAAAACATATAGGTATGTTCAAGGTGCCACTTCAAGGTGCCACTGGACTCAGACTTTGTTATCATTCATTAATATGAGAGCAGTGGCACATTTCAGTTTCCCATTCTTAATTAATATACCCATATTCACAAACAGACACGCACACCCTTTCTGGTTTTTTTAATCACATATTATTATTTTTCACCATTTCCCAGTTTGATCTTGAAGGATTTTTGCTTTTGCATGGCATAGAAGGTCACGTACCAAAACAGAAGGGGGAAACATACCACATATACCGCACAGAAAAGAATCAAAAAGCAGAAAGTGATGGTGGTTGTTTTTTTTTTAAGGAGGGGGGGACTTAAACCACAAGTAGCAACAGAAATCTGAATGTTGAAGTTTCAAAGTACCTCGCTGCCAGTAACAGACACCTCGCCATTGACAGAGCCCTGAGAGGACAGAAAAAGAAGCTCTGCCGAGGAGAAAGAGGGGGTTAGTTCATAATTGGGTCCTACCATTTCCACAAGACAGTGTACGAGCGCTCAGACTTTCAGCATGATCGCCGTGGGAAACTCCCGCCACAAAGCCAGATCTGTGGACTCGCACGCCACAAACGTCTATGGCTCTTTTTCTGCTCAACAGCACACTGTGAGATTAAGATTTTTTAAAAAAAATAAGAAAGAAAAGAAATGTTTCCTTCTCTACACAGTTCTTTTAACAAAATCCAGGATTTGGAACAAGCGATGCTGGGCCATCTTAATGGGGACACGGTCTTGTTTCATGAAAGATTAGGGAAGAAAAATAAAGGAAGGGCGGATGCTTTACACGGCGACGTCTTCGCAGAACGGATAAAGACCTTGGTTTCAAAGAACCTGCAATCCAGTCGTGTGCATGTTAACTCAGAAGTAAGAACCACTGTAGTATCCCAAAGATCTATAGAATTGCTACCATAAAGCTCGGGTTGCCAGCTCTAGGTTGAAAAATTCCTGGAGATTGGGGGGGGGGATCCTTTGGTTTGGGGAGGGGAGGGACCTCAGCAGGGTATAATCCCCTAAAATGAACCTTCCGGAGCAGCCATTTTCTCCAGGCGAACTGATCTCTGTCATCCGAAGTTCCGTTGACATTCCGGGAGCTCTCAAGGCTCCATCTAGAGTCTGGCAACCCTAAAGTACAAGCCTATCGTATTTGGTAGAGAAAACGCCAGGATATTATATGCCAAATATTGGAGGAAGAAAGAAGTGCCTTCAAAAGAAGAGACTATACATAAAATACTCGAAACGGCCAAAACGGATGAACTAACGTTAATTCTCAGAGGACGAGATGAAACAAGTTTTGAAAATACACGGGCAAGATTTTACAGTTGGTTGAAAGATTGTATGAGAATGAATAATAAAATGTATATCTAACTATAATGCAAACTATTTTCCAAAATACGTGGTGATAAATACGGATAACAAGAAGGGAAACCCACAATACTCGCGGGGGAGAGCACCACATGGAGGAAAAGGAAGCAGCCGCAGGTGAGCCTTCTCCTCTTTCCCCCCCCCCGCACCAACGGCGAGGCCCGCGCAGCTCCCCGCCACTGGACCCCCCAAGCCTTCTCCCTCCTCCTCCCCCCTTGGCACCGAGACCTGAGCTCGGCCCTCCAAGCCTTCTCTTTCCCCCTCCCCCTTGGTGGCAGCGGCGAGACCTGAGCTCAGCCCGCCAAGCCTTCTACTTCTCCTCTTGTACTTTTGGGAGGATTTAAATATGCCCCATATACTTTTTTCAACTTTTTAGATTTTTCTGCACATCTGGGGATTGCCCCAAATGTGCAGGAAAATCTCTTTGCCCCCTAGGTGCCTCCGATGTGCGGATTTAGATATCCGCACGCAGGGGGCACCTTGGCTATTAGATATATAGATATTTTAAATCATGTATGAGGTAATATAGAAGCTAAACCAAGGCCCCGGTCACACGGGCAGGAAACTGCGGGGGGGGGGAAGTGTGGCTGTTTGCCCCGGGGCAAACTACCGTGCGGTTACTCGATCAGACCTCCTGTGGAGGTCCTGTGGAGGTACCGTGGAGGTTCCGTGGGAATGGAGAGGTGCTGATCACAGGACAAGCCGGCGCGCAACGAAGAAGCGCGCGGCGCGGCAAACTGGTTGTCTTTTTTTCTGTACATGACAAATGTGCATGCTCTGTTGGGTGCGTGTGCGCATCCACAGAGACAAGGGGGAAAAAAACAACTTTATTTGCAAGGGGACATGGGCGGGCGCCGGATGCCACCGGAAATGCGATCAGACGCCCGCCCTTGCCCCACAGTTTCCGGAAACTAGTACCTCCGAGGTACTAGTTTTTTGCCACGCAGTTTCAGCGGGAAGCCTCGGTTGAGCCACGGGAGTGATACGCTTCCCAGATGTGCTGGTGAGATCGCGCCCGGAAACTCCGCCTGTCTTCCGTCTCACTTGTGTGGCTACTGTTCCGTGTGACCGCAGCCCAAGATTTATATGACACCCTGGATTTTATGTATGTTTGTTTGTTGGTTGGTTGGTTGTTGGTCTATGTTAAAAAACAAATTTGGTAGAGAAAAGTGCTGTCGCAGTTTATGGCAACTCCAGGGGGGTTTTCAAGGCAAGAGACGGTTAGAGGTGGTTTGCCATTGCCTGGCTTTGCAGAGCAACCTGGGACTTCTTGGCTGGTCTCCCAACCAAGTACTAACCAGGGCTGATGAGATCAATCCATCTTGGGCCACGCAGGTCAGTACTGCAGGTTAGGATTTACTCATAAGTAAATTTTTAATTATTTGGAGTTTAATTTCAGATGGGCGTGCAGTTAATTCATGTGCTCAGAAATCCTGTCTCCTCAGAAGGAAGTCTCATTGAGTTAACTGGACTTCTGGGACTACAATCTTAATTGAAATACATATACGGGAAGTCTAGGTACTTCTTACAAGTTATTAAGAGACAGCTTTGGCCTAGATAGGGTTGTGTTTTTTTTGGTAAGTGGCACTCTATGTTTTCCCCCCAAGGGGCATTCCTGGCTCTTCAGCATACATTAAAACAATCAATGAAATAGCAATATTAATTCATTGCAGGAGCAGTATTCAAAACAAACAGATAAGAATGTACATTCAGTTGTGCTGGATCAGACCAGAGGTCCATCTAGTCCACCATCCTGTCTCATACAGTGACCAACCAATTCCTCTGGATGGCCAACAACAGGGCAGAGAGGTCGAGGCCTTCCCCTGATAAGAACATCAGAAGAGCCCTGCTGGATCAGAGCAATGGTCCTTCTAGTCCTGCATCCTGTCTCACGCAGTGGCCAACCAGTTCCTCTGGATGGCCAACAACAGGGCAGAGAGGCCGAGGCCTTCATAAAAACAAAAGAAGAGCCCTGCTGGATCAGAGCAGTGGTCCATCTAGTCCAGCATCCTGTCTCACACATTATACAAGCACTTTGCCCTAGGAACATTCTTTCAGAGAATTTCTTGCAACTAAGTTGTGAGACATCGGTGAATAATAATGAAATTTTTGATACCTACTTGTTGAAATGACAGACCAAGAGTCGCTGTATGCTTTCATCCACTTTCGGAAGAAGAATGGTATCGAAACGATAGAACATTCCGGAGACCATTGTCACACCATTTTCAACTGCCTTGTGCATTTATAAGATTTTTGTACACATTTTTGTATATATTTTGTGATTGTTTATTGAAATATTTTCTAGCGCAGTTACCTCACAGTTTCTTCTTTTTGCGGTCACACAGTGGCCAACCAGTTCCTCAAAAATCAAAGGTCAAAAATCCTGCCCTCTCAGGTATTCACCCACACGGGCGAAAAACGGCGGGAGAAAAGCGGGAAAAAGCGGTGCAGTCTGAAATGGCAACCGCTTCAGATCCAGCTCTTTACCGGAAGGAGAAAGCCATGTGTGAAATGGCAGCCCTATACCGGTTCACTTCAAAACGGATCATTACCGGCTTGAAACCGGGTGAGACCGGGTAATGTGAAATTCCCCATGGTTTTGTACTTTCAGAATCCCAATAATAGGTTAGATGCAAAGGTTCTGCTATGCTAATAGAAGAGGCGTTAATAGGCATAAGCAGCCATTCAGGAGGGGACCATGGCTTACTGGTTGATTAAAAGAGTTATATCCCACTTGTGGCTCTCAAGGCGCCTTACAAATAGTATAGCCTTCATTTATACACTGCCTTCTTTCCCAATGGGAACACAAAGCAGCTTGCATGGTTCTTCTCTTATCCCTTTCATTCTTACAACACCCCTGTGAGGTAGGTTAGGCAAACAGCATGTGACTAGCCCAAAGTCACCTGGCAAGCTTCCGTGATGGAGTGGGTAAAATAATAATAATAAATAATAATACTTTCCATTTATTAATCGCTCTCCCCAGTGAGCTCAAAGCGATGTACAGTTACTCAATATAGACAAGGGACTAACAATGTTTGTAAGGGAAAGGGAAGACAACATATATTCATTTAATTGCACACGCTGTCACTGCCTGGTGTAGATGTCTTCTGGCTTGGCTCCGTCGTTTTCCGCATGGCTGCTTGCTGACCAGGCTTCAGGACCCGTATGTCAATCGCCACGCTGCCACCGCCTGGCCGGAATATCCACTGCAGGGATTCTTTCATAGCTGAGAAGTCATTTCACCTTTCTGAACCTCGACCAGGACGTCTGACCGTCAGCTAACACCCTCCCACAAGGGAGATTGCCATGCCCACCCTCTCTAAGGAGTGGTACCCATTTTATCTACTCGCTGAAGCTTTCGAATCGCTGGGTATATGAATCAAGAACCAAAAACGACAGTTACGAACCAAGATAGGGATGATGATCAGCAGTTGGCACCAAAGTTCCTTCTAAGCTGTGGAGTCTTGTGAGCAAAAATTCTACTTTGTGAGCTATTTGGCATTAAAGTTGTGAATGAGGGACTTGGCTACTGAGTGAATGAGTTTGCTCTGGAGCCCTCCTTCCTGAGCTAAGACAAAAATGTGTGAGTCGGAGGCTAAAAAACTGTGAGTTGGCTCACACTGACTCAGCTTAGAGGGAACACTGGTTGGCACCTGGACTTTCTGGACCAAAATTGGAAGGTGGACAATAAGAAACATCACTCAGCATCTATGCAGTTGACTAAAGCACAAAGGCAGACTCAAGGAAGCCTCACAGACATTCTCTTGCCCTGTGTAATCTATTCTTGGTTGTTCAACTCCTTTCTTGGTCCTATATCAACTTGTATATTGCTTTTGTATGTTGTTTTACTATCATATCATGAGCCTTAATGCACAGACATTGTTTGACCATTGAAGAAGGCCAATTTGGGCGGATATGCATCAGGTACCAATAGTTTCCTTTGGTATACGTTGCATTTTTATGCTGTAATGAGGATACAGGTGGGCCCATAAATGTTTTTAACCATTCGAAAAATAAATTCACATGTATTTTTGATAATATTTAGGTTATTTAGAGCCAGTTTGGTGTAGTGGTTAAGTGCGCGGACACTAATCTGGGAGGACCAGGTCTGTGGTTCCACTCCTCCACTCGCAGCTGTTGGATGACCTTGGGCAAGCCATAGTTCTGTCAGAGGTGTTCTTGAAAAGAGCAGTTTCTGTCAGAGCTCTATCAGCCCCACCCACCTCACAGGGTGTCTGCTGTGGGGAGGGGAAGGGAAAGGAGTTTGTAAGCTGCTCTGAGACTCTGAGTGAAGGACAGGGTACAAATCCAATCTCCTCCTCCTCCTCTTCCTCCTCCTCCCTCTCCTACATGGAGGTTTTAGTAATTGGCCCAATACTGGTTCGTAACAAACTGTATATTGTTTCTTGATTCAGTACTTTTAGGTTAAGTTTTTCCCCCTCCTTTTTTTTCTTTCTTGGAGTGGGTGTATGAATTTGGATTCTCCCAATCCTAGAACGACACCCTCACTACTACACCACGCTGGTTAAAACATTGCAATCTGAAATCAGTAGAATAAGACCCCAGATACCTCCCTCCCCAGCAAAAGATGCCTACAGTCTATACCCTGTTAAAAGCCCTGATGAAAAAAAGTCCTTGTAGACCACCTGGAAGAATGTCTCATAATGGCATTTCCCTCACTTCAGGGAGCCTGTTTCATAAAGTGGGGACTGTAAGTGGCGGGGATGCCAGTGGGAGAACAGCCCATTAGAGGTTAACTGTCAGTTGCTTAGATGAAGAGGAGCTGTGGCTCACTGGTAGAGCATCTGCTTGGCATGCAGAAGGTCCCAGGTTCAATCCCCGGCACCTCCAGTTGAAAGGACCAGGCAGTAGATGATGGGAAAGACCTCTGCCTGAGATCTGCTGCCTGTCTGAGTAGACAATATTGACCTTGATGGACCAAAGGTGGGGAGTGGCTGTGGCTCAGTGGTAGAGCATCTGTTTGGCATA
>NW_015170892.1:120465-128526 GCF_001447785.1 Gekko japonicus | reverse complement strand
GGTACCTCCAAGGAATACCAGGTGGTGATGCAGAGGCAGGCAGCGGCAAACTGCCTCCGAAATGTCTCTTGCCTAAAAACAAAGTCTAGCTTACCACCTAGTGGTGCATAATACTAAAAAAAAAGCTAGCACTTCTGGCTGCCAGACAATCTTAGGATTTATTTATTTATTTATTTATTTATTTTATTTATTATGAGATTTCTATCCCGCCCTACCCAGTGGCTCACAACAACATACAAATACTAAAACAATAAAATAATTTTAAATACAATAAAATACAATAAAAACTGGTGCTTCAGTCTATACAATCTATACCATTTACAAAATGCTCGGCGATTATTTGCTGCCTATGATCTTAATAATGAGAGCGTCCCAGCACAAACAGACTAATCAACCTCCATAGGGTCTGGTCGATGGATGATACAGCGGAGGTGGTGTAGCGATGGTGGCGGCGGCGGCGGCTCCTACCCAAAGGCCTGGTGGAAGAGCTCCGTCTTGCAGGCCCTGCGGAACTGCACTAGGATCTCCTGGCTATACTACACACAACGCCATACGATAATTTTTAATTCATTATTATTAGTGGTAGAACATCTGCTTAGTATGCAGAAGGTCCCAGGTTCAGTCACCAGCACCTCCAGTTAAAAGAACCAGATAGGAGGTGATGTGAAAGACCTCAGCCTGAGACCCTGGAGAGCCGCTGCCTTTCAGAGCAGACGAGCAGTGGTCCGATTCAGTATAAGGCAGCTCCATGCATTCACGTGCGCCTTCCACCAGCCCAATTGGCTTTCCAGCAGAGCCATATGCCTGTTTCCCTAGAGTAAGTCACCATGCGTTGGCAGAAAGCTCTGCCTTTAGCGGAATTAAACCTTTGGATCCCATAATACTTCCAAAAATTCACCTGTGGACCGCTGAAACATAACAGAAATTTATCTGGCTGTGGATTAAAAAAAAAAATAAAGACTACAAGGAACAAGATTCCTTTTTTTAAAAAAGGAGGGGGGGAAACGTTTTTTAAAGAAGATTCTTACATCAGACCCCTGCCGGCAGACTTTTGTGGGTAGAGGACCTTTTAAAAGTCCTTTTTAAAAAAATTAGAAAAGCGGTTGGAAATGGTTTAAAAAAAAGCCTTGACGAGATCAGTAGGGGATGCTCTACGGCTAACAAGAAAATGCTGGCAAGCAAGAGGGGTAGATCAGGTCAGAAATGCCAAATATGATGGAAAAAAACGGTATGATATGACAGAAGCAGCCCTGGAGACAAGAGACAAAGACCGCAAAGCAAAGAAAGAAGCTCTGCTCCAGAGATGATGCTGCGCCAGAGAAAGAGGCCGGTTTTTCTAGCGGAGAGGGGTGATGAAACCTGCGGACCCTGAGTGAGCAGACATCCAAGAGCCAAAAGTGTTTGCCAATTGCATTTAATTATTTGATCGCACGGCGTAACAGACCTGGAATCGGGGCGGGGGGGGAGAGATGGGAGATAAGAATAAGCAAAATAGATCAGTGCGTCCCTTTAGATCGGGAAGAGAGAGAGAGAGAGATTGTAAAAGCCGTTTTAAAGAAAAGGTGATCGCCGTATGCCGTTGAAATCATGCAAAGGATGAAAAAGAGAAGGCAAAGGAAAGCGTCACTGCAGGGCATGCTGATGCTAGTCAGACAATGAACCAAGGGGAAAACAGCAGTTTGGGGGGGACGAGAGGGGGAGGGAAATCCCCACTAAATCTAAAGAAACTATGGGTAAAAGAACGGCCCCCCAAGGATGTGAGGAATCAAAGTGGAGCTTCTAAAAGGAGGCCAGATCAGTGGTCGGAAGCAGAGAGATTGCGTTTTTTGGTGTGTGTGTGTTTTTATCATCTGCAGGGCTGAAGAAGAAAAGGAACAAAATAAAATAAAACAAAACTGGGCCTGGAAGGAATCAGGGACTCAACACCACACCAAAGGGCAACTGTTAAAATGTACTGGCAGAAAGGGACGTGCCGCACACCACCGGCCAGTGAGAGAAATTAACACCCCTTGCTAAAGTTATTTCAAATGTAGGGCAAAGTACCGTCTCAAACGCCCTGCAAGGCTAGAGAGATTTAGGAAATATTGCCTGGACTGGACCTCTTCCTGTTCCAAACACAATCCGGGAGGGTTGCGCAATAACTTCTTCAGTAGTCCTTCAATAACTGGAAGGAGGGTTGTTTTACCCCCAAACTTTACACTTTTGTGATTTTTTTTTCCTAGAAAGGGAGACAGACATGAGTTATACCACAGGCAAACAGAGTACTAAATGGCTTGCGTCAGGTGAGGTGAGACGAGGTGGGTTCTTCTTCAACAACCGTTAGGATCGCCAGGTGCCCGCTCCGAGCAGGTGAACTGTTGCCCCTGCCATTCCATTGTTGGACCTAGATCTAGGGAGCAAGGGGAGAAAAAATTGTGGTGTATCACTTCCTGTGACATAATTTATTTATTTAAATGTATACCCCGCCTCCCCCGCCAAAACAGGCTCAGGGCGGCTTACATAAAAATGAAACACATAAATAAGAATTATACAATCACAAAACCTTCTAAAACCATACAAAATTATAATATAAAGTGCAGAGAGTTATGTCACGAGTCCCCCCCCCCCAATGACATTCTAGGAATTAACCCAATCTCCATGGCCTTTGCCATAGAGACAGGAGAGTGTGATTCGAGTCCAGTCGCACCTTAGAGACCAAAAAGATTGGTCTCTGCAGGCCCTGTTCCACCCTGCCCTCCAAGGTTCTCCCAACACCGGGAGAAACTGTACTCCCTTGCACACCCCTGACGGAATAGCTGCTTGCCAACTGCCTGCCTTCCCCCCTGGCACTCCTTTTAAAATAGTTTAAACTTTAAAATAATTTCCTTCCTGAAGTCCCTCTAGTATTTAATTCCTCCAAATCTCTGTTCCCTGCTTGTGGCGTTTGTATGAAGGTGGGCTGAGGTAAGACTGGAAAGCAATTGAATGGACTCCCCCCTCCCCGCCGCCTGTTCTGTGCCCAGAGAAAGAGAGAGAGAGAATTAAAAAAAACCCCTCAGACTGAAGGTTTTGCTTATTTCAAACCTCCAAAGAAAAAAAATGCATTTCTTCACACAGGGTGTACGCTTTCCAGAGCCAAAGCTCCCTTCGTCAAATACGAGTAGGAATGGAAATCTCTTTTATATCCCAATCAGAAGGTGGGAGGGGAGCTGTCGGGAATGCTTGTAAAGGATGCAAAGGTACCGTGCACAGAAATAGGAGAATTCCTAGTGGAGCAGTGATTTCACTTCAGAGTGATCAACGAAGTTTCCCATTTCAGCAGCTCCCGGGGATCACAAGCCAGGGCCTGGCAGCCCTAAGACTGCTGTCCATTTGAATACAAAGGCCAGGGTTTTTTACGGGATGCCAGCAATGCAAGAAAACTTACCTGCAAGACACGAAGCCGCTATGCACGCACTTGCCTAGCGCACCAGTAGCCCAGACATTCTGGAGCCATGAACAAAAGTCCAGGATGGGGCCTCAGAATCACTACCACTGAAACAGCCAGTTTGGTGTAGTGGTCAGGAGTGCGGACTCTAATCTGGGAGAACCGGGTTTGACTCCACAGTCCTCCACATGCAGCTGCTGGTGTGGCCGTGGGTCAGTCACAAGTTCTCTCAAAGCTGTTCTCTCAAGGGGCAGCTCTCAAAAGAGCTCCCAATCTCAGCCCCACCTACTTCACGGAGTGTCTGGTGTGGGGAGAGGAAGGGAAAGGAGTTTGTAAGCAGCTCTGAGACTCCTTCGGGTAGTGAAGGGCAGGGGTATAAATCCAATCTCTTCTTCTCTTCTTCTTCTTCACTGCACTGCTGGACCCCCTAAGCAGTACTAAGCCATTGGTGGCCCTCACCCTAAGCAAGGCGGTTAGGAGCTTGGGTTACCCACCTAGACGGTGGCTGGAGATTTCCGGGTATTAACGACTGATCTCCATGCAACAGAGATCAGTTCACCTGGAGAAAATGGCTGCTTTTGGAAGGTGGAATCGGTGGGATTACACTCCGTTAAAGCCCCGCCCCTCTCCAGACCTCACCCTTCTCAGGCTTCACCCCCAAAACTCCAGGTATTTATTTTATTTTATTTATTTTATTGGATTTGTGTCCTGCCCTCCGCACGTAGCAGACTCAGGGTGGGTTTCCTCAATTACCATATACAAAAGTTTAATAACAACTAAAGTACCCCAGGTTAAAACCGAACAATATTCCTGTGTGCTAATCAGTGCCTCAACAGATGAGGTTTTTCAAATGGGGGTTCCTAGATGGTAAGCAGGGGTCATTTCCTGCAGGAGCGCACAGGAGCGGAGCTCCGGCAGTAAAGAGCCCAGGGGGCGGGCACATGCAATAAGCCCCACCCCCTGCTCCCAGCAGCCCTCAGTCAGAGCAAGAAGCAGCCAGGTAAGTTGCAGAGCCAACAGGTCCAAAACAGTCCAGTGGCACCTTTAAGACCAAGTTTTATTCAGGTACAAGCTCTCCCTCCTCTGTGAGGGCAGATCTGCACATCCCCGCTCCCCCAATAGCTAGCAGTCCAAAACAGTCCAGTGGAGCCTGAGCGGTGGGTGTTGCCTTCTGACACACTTCCGGTGATGTCAGGGGGTGTGGCATATGCAAATGAGTTATGCTAATGAGTTATGCTAATGCGCTCCTGCACCTCTTTTTCTACGAAATGACCCCTGATGGTAAGCATAGATCTGACCTGCTGAAGGGGAGGCCCAATTGGGGGGACGGGACGCCTGCCACCTCAGCGAAAAGCCTGGCGGAAGAGCTCCGTCTTGCAGGCTCTGTGGAACTGTAAAAGGTCCCGCAGGGCCCTGATCTCATATGGGAGCTCATTCAAAGTCCAGTCCGGCATGGTGTCAGACCAGGGTACCATCCGCTCCTCTGTGAACCTGACCGCTCACTGAGCCCACTTTTGGAGGCCGTTTTTTGACTGCCCCCTATTTCAGGAGGCCGGTTATGAAGGACCCAGCTTTCAGGTGGTGGCATCTCATTTTTGGAACGCCGCATCTGTCCACGTAGGATTCGCTGGACACTTAGAACTTTCTGCCCCCCAGTCAAAACTTATCTCCCCCCCCCGCAAGTCATTCTGCTGTTTCCTTTCCCCCCAACCCTCCTGTGCTTTATCTTCCACAGAGGGACACAATATGGGCTGCTACTTTGTCCTGTAGATTGATGCTCTAAGGCCTGCAGCTTTTAAAAGGACTCTTTCAATGGTTTTTACTGCATTTATAGTTTTCTCTATTTTATCTTTCATTCATTCATTCATTCATTCGATTTCTATTCTGCTCTCCCCCACTATCAAGGGGCTCAGAGTGGATAATGACATATGACAAACAGTTTAAAACACAGTTAAAACAACAGATTCAAATGTTTACAATTGATCACATGACGTGTAATAACACGATCACTATCCCAGGGGAAGGAAAAAAAGGGAGGAGAGGGGGCAAGAAGAACTATATGAATAGGGATTCTCCTGGCCTCACCCATACACTTGGCTGTACATCAGTTGTCAATTTCAGACAGCCTATACATCCCGTTTCAGGAACTGGTCACTAACGGGGGGTTTCTGTCATTTCAGACAGACCCGTTTTAGTAACTGGTCCCTGACGGAATATATTTACCTGTTCAGCCAAACATGCTTCTGTCCCATTCGGGAAACGTACCTGAAGCATTGTTGACTCAAACGGCTTTCCTCCAGTCTTCAGTCCTTCCTACTGCTTCTGAAGCGCTATGGGGTGCTGTGTAAAATGCCCCATAGCGCTTCCTGCTATGACAGTCCTTTTCGCACTGTTTTTCTCCCCGTGCGCGATTGTCCTCTTTTCTTTTTTTGAGCATTCTATTGGTCGCACTATGGAGCCGAAGCAGGACTACAAATCAGCACCATAGCGACTCCATTCCTGGACTCCATTTAGATACACTGACATTCGCCACTGCTGTCACTTGGAACAAGTACCTGGTTGGACAGCATGTTTAAGCGGGAAATCAGGGGCATAAGTGAATGATGAGACCAGAGGTCATTTTGGGGAGGAACGCGGGGGAGAAGTGTAGACTCAGGCACACACACACAAGCACACACACTCCATGGTTTGTGGGAGTTAAGGAAGGAAGGAAAGCTTCCTGGGTTTCAAAACTGTCCAGTTCCCCGCCCTCGCCCCCCCGCCTGAACTCTGTATCCAGTGAATCTACCTGTATTTCCAGGTTCGGCCCACCAAATCCACAATTATTTTTCTGCCACGGGCCAGACAGAAGTAGAACATGAAAGGGATGACCTTTCCCTGTGGTTTCACAGCAGCATCTGGAACTCAGAGATATACTGCCTCTACACATGGAGGCTGCATTTCATTCCTTTGGAAAATAGTTGTTGAAAGATTCGTCTTCCATAATTCACTAGATCCGGGATGGAGCCTGGAGTACTGGGGTAGTGGTGGAGTATGGGCAGGAGATGCCTACGTATCAGCAGGATCTGGCAGATTAGGGCTGAAGGTCTGGAGTGCACTGTTTTGTTTTTAATTCCAGTGCCAGCTGGATATAACCTGGTTTGACTCATCAGGGAGGCCACAGAATGATTGACTGGTAATACTCCAGACTATGACTGCTCCTGTGAAAGTGCATGGAAAAGATGCCTGGATCCATTGTAGAAGAGAAAGAAGACAAGCACTACAAGGAAGGAGTCCCCTTCCCCAGAAGCAGATGATGAACTCTGTGGGAGCCATGCATGCCGTCATGACCCCACCGGGTTGCCACATTCTGCTGCCACCATCCTGGACTTAGCGTCCCTTGAGAAGGCACCCTCCCAAGTCCAACCGAAATGCCCCCTTTTAGGCCGAGAAACATAGGTGTGATGACCAGGCAGAGAACACTAATCAAAAGGGTTTATGGATACAGTACTGGTGGGGCAATGAAAAAACAAGGTGCTTTATAATATACTAGAAATAATGCCCGTTGCGGAAATAAATACAACGGGATCTAGAAAGAGGCTCTGGGAGAGTGCTCTGGCTTTGGGCAAACAGTGTCAGTTTCCTGTGGCGACCTCAGCAGGGTTTAATGACAGAGTCCACTGTTTTCTCCAGAGGGACTGATCTCTGCTACCTGAAGAGCATTTGTATGTTTGAGTTATCTATAGCCCTCACCTGGAGAGTGGTAACCATTGTTACCCATTCTCCTCTCCCCTATGAGGTATGTTATGCAACTGAAAATTCCAACTGCCTTGCGGGGGGGAGTTTGAGGTGTGGAATGGACTGAAGTCCAATCAGCTTCCATATGCAAAAGACCAGGTTGTCGCAGCAGTTGTGGTGTGGGCGGGACCCGGGCTTTGCCTTCTGATTGGTGGCGATATATGCCGAGGAGCAGTGCCATCAGCCATACACTAAGGGAGTGCATTTTAGAATTAGAACTTTGGCACCCACTATTCAATTATATATAAGGAGAGATTGGTGGACAGTTAATCCCTCGCTGTAGGAGGTCCCTCCGTGTTTTCCTTCTTAACAGTTAAATAGGTTTTTCTACCTTCAGAAGGCTATTTTGTTCTTTGTGGCTTTGACATAGAGCCAAAGATGGACATGCACAATTAATTTCTTCTCTGAACTACCACTCACAAACATGTCACTGGAGAATCCCCACTCAAAGCCCCCCCCAATCCAAAAATCTCCCAAATTTAAAAACGAAACCAAAAAGCCAGCCTGATGTTCCGCCTGGCCCCCCTTTTAAAGGAGAAATGCCGCAGGTTTGCCCATCCCCCTCTCCCATTCACCCTTTCCCTGATATCTCGGGAACAAAAAGAGGCCAGAGACTTACTTTTTACCCTACCACACAGGGCTGTTGTGAAGGGAAAAATGAAGGAGAAGAAAATTATGTAAGCAGCTTTGAGTTCCCGGTTGGGGAGGATGGTGTGGGTATAACTGAAGTTCCCCCCCCCCTTCATTTATTGCAGCAAGAGCCAGTAAAACAGTACAATTCTGATATCAGAAGGATTAAAACAGTAATAACGTGGGAATAGTATGAAAACATCAACAAGAGAAAGTTAATAAAATTAGTAAAATAAAATAATGTTAAT
>NW_015170892.1:82210-120194 GCF_001447785.1 Gekko japonicus | reverse complement strand
TTATTAAGAATTTGTGTGGACCAGGCAGGGTAAGGGTCCGAGGCTAAAAGGTAAGGTATTAAACCCTTCGGGTTGTAATGAATTTTTAGCCAGAGTGTTATAGCCTGCTCCCAGACCTTTGCTTTGACTGAGAAGCCTAGCCTCTTGCTTAAGTGTTACATTTGAAGTGCTTCTAGAAACGCCAAATAGAGATTTAAGAAATTTAGATTGAACCCTTTCAAGGGGCTTTAGATTGGCAGAAAGTCCTATTTGTGAGCCATACAGGAGTTGAGCCAATGGTTTTGCCTGGAAGGTTTTTAAGGCCATGGGGAGAAAGCCTGCACCTTTCCTTCTAAATAATCTAAGAATGGCATTTGCACTTCTCTCTGCCAGGTTAGCTGATGAGGACAGATGTGCTGAGAATTTGGGATTATAAGAAAAGGTAATGCCTAAGTGCTGAAAGTTCTTAACTTGATCTATGGCGTTTCCTTTAATATTCCAGTTGAACTTCCTGAATGAGTTACCAAAATGGACCATTTTAGTTTTAGCAAAATTAATAGATAGTAATTCGGTGTCACATTGTTCTTTTAATTTTATCAGAGTTCGCTTCAGGCCTATCGCTATACTGGAACCTCTAAGGAGTCGTATTCCAATGGGATCGTTATTGTGACCATTTGAGGTTCTGGTATAGCGATATATCGATATATCGCTATACTGGAACCTCTAAGGAGTCGTATTCCAATGGGATCGTTATTGTGACCATTTGAGGTTCTGGTATAGCGATATATCGATATATCGCTATAAGCCGAACCTTTAAAAAAAAATTGCTCACCCGCGCGGGAAGAAAACGGCGGGAAAAAAAAAGGGGGCCAGTGTGAAATGCCAAACCGCTTGTGAATCGGCTCCTTTCCGGTAGGGGCAAGCCGTGTGTGAAACGGCAGCCCTGTACCGGTTCATCTGGAAACGGAAGCCTCCCAGCTTGAAACCGGGAGAAGACTGGTAATGTGAAATTCCCCCTTGTCTGGGATAAAAGAACAGCATCGTCAGCATACATCAAGATTGGAACCTTTCTGCTACCTGAGAATGAGGGAGCATGAGTATCAGTTGAATGAAGGCATGTGATTAAGGAGTTAACATAGACGTTAAATAAGAAGGGAGCCAAAAGGCAACCTTGTCTGACTCCTTTTTTTGCAGTATAACTGAAGTAAATACGTACCTGACAAAGTCAGCTTGGACTCATGAAAGCTTATACCCTGGAAAACTGTGTTGCTCTTTAAGGTATTACAGGACCTGAATTTTCTCCAGGGGAACCGGTTGCTGCCATCTGAAAATCAGCTATAATTTCCAGAGGTCTCCAGGTTCTGCCTGGAGGTCCATAATCCTGGCTCATCCCTACGATGCAAGCCGACTCTGGTTCGGGGAGCATGCCCAACTCATGCATCGCCATCTAGCGCATGTGGCTACTAGACGTTTTCCAAAGGTTACAAAATGGTTTGCAACCAATTTCATGTATGAGCACACCTCCTTCCAGTTACTTGCATGATCAGGGTCCTGGCTAATCTAGCTATGGCGCCTCGTAGTGCCATTCCCTGGAGATCTACTGCGCAAACAGCCTAAGAAATTGCCAGCAGGGACCCCTCTTCCGTGCCAAATACCATTTTCCAACAAGAAGAAGCAGCAGCCTTTCCGAGTTGTTCATTTAACGTCAAACTGCGCAACTGGGGGGGGGGAAATCGCTCTGAAATATGTGTTTTTTCAAAAGAGAAATGCCTTTATTTGGTGGCACGCACTCGTGGCCCTGGCAGAAATCCTGCCATGCTTGGGGCAGCCGCAGAAACAAATGCTTACAATCTCCTTATTGTTACTCTTGACTCATTCCCGTTTTCTAGGCACAATTTTTAAAAAATGAAAATTACAATTGCATTTTCTTAAGCCAACTATTACAAACAGGCTCCACTCTGAGACTTGGAGACAGGCACTGGCTCCAAACTCATTAGAAATGATTTTTGCCACCATAAAGAAGTACATCTAAACATTTTGTTTTTGTTTTGTTTCCTGAGCAAAATGGACATAGATTTAGTTGCGAAACTCCCATTAAAACTAATGGGAATCACGCCGTTCGGTCTATGCACATTGTATCAAAAATATGCCCCCTAATGTGTTATCATGAAATGACCTTTGTAATGTAAAATACATTTTTTCTCTCCCCACCCCTCCCTCCAGATTTTAGCTGTTTAACTGTTCAGGCTCCACATCAATACAGGAATTCAAGGGATTGTTTCTTTTCCCTGAACCCAAAATTAATGTAGATGCTTTAAGAATAGTAACCATCATTTAAAAACAAAATCTTACGTGTTGCAGCCAATGCTCCCTCTAAGCTGTGGAGTCTTGTGAGCAAAAAATCTACTTGGTGAGCTACTGGCATTAAAGTTGTGAGCGAGCAATTTGGCTGCTGCATAAATGAGTTTGCTCTGGAGCCCTCCTTCCTGAGCTAAAACAAAAAATGTGTGAGCTGGAGGCTAAAAAACTGTGAGCTAGCTCACACTAACTCAGCTTAGAGGGAACACTGGTCATAAGATATATTTGAGACCATTTTGCTTTAAAGGAAACAACTTTAACGACTTATTATACACTGAACACATTAAAAATATATTCTTTCTAATTGTTTAAACCAGAGATCATTTCGGGGGGGATCGCAGTTCCCCCGGGTGAGGCACATGACGAAGCCCCGCCCCCTGCTTCTGGCCGTCCCGCTTCCGGCCCTTACTCAGCCAGGAGGAGGCAGGAGAAGAGGGAGGGTAAATTGCTTCCTCCCTGCCTCTCCCCACCCCTGCCTGCCTGGGGCCAGGGAGGGCCTTCGCGGGGCTTCCTTGCACTCCCGCCGGCCTTGCAGGTCCACCGCCGGGCCCCTCATGGGGCTTGGCAGTGGAGCTGCAAGGCCGGCGGTGGCGGCCGGGACCGTTGGGGGTGGGGTGTGTGGCCTTATGACACACTTCCGGTGATGTCAGGGGGTGTGGCCTTATGACACACTTCCAGTGATGTCAGGGGGTGTGGCATATGCTAATGAGTTATGCTAATGAGTTTCCCTAGCTCTTTTTCTACGAAACGACCCCTGGTTTAAACCATCACTTCGTTATCACATGATGGTTGTTTTCCTAATGAGCTACACTCTGTCCCGTGATCTCTCCTTCTCCAACACACTTCCGGTTACATGACAGGAAGTGATGTCATGTGAAGCTCAGCCCTGCCCCCAGAAACTCCCGGAGACTGCCAGCTCTCAACCTTATCCAACAGAAGTCTTGTTGTATTTTACTGTACTTCGTTAGGCTTCATTAGATACTGGAAGGAGCTGGGGGTTATGGATGCTTAAATTATACATCGTAAGCCGCCTCGAACCACAGGGGAAGGTGGGGTATAAATGGTTTAACAAACAAACAGGCTGCACTGAGTTAAATGGGTCTCACACACTGCAGCTAAGCAATACCAGACTGTAGAAGGTATGGCACACCACCTAACCACTGGATTCTATGCCCCGGTTCTCTTGAGCGGACAAACTCAGACATAAGGTGAGTGTTTCTGTTTCCATGACACCACACAAGAAAATAAACCTTCCTCTTCCCCCTGGAACATTTTAGCAAGTCTAATGACAAAATGCAGAGGTGTCATAACAGATTATGGGCGACACACGCAGAAGGACTTATTTTGATAGCCTGAAATGCAAAAAAAAAAATGAAAATGAAAAATTGCAACAGTTTGCATACAGAGGCAGAGAGGGTATTTTCGTTTTGTTGTTCTAACAGTAGCAGAAACTGAATGCATTTAAAAAAAGAAACCCATTTCTCAAAACCTTTGTGGGGTTGGAAACTAAACTCTCAAGGTATTTCCTCCTAGTCTCTCCAGCTGCACATCAGGTCAGCTTTGAACACACAAGAAGGAAAATGTCTGGCTAGGAACATAGATTTTTTTATCTTTATTATTATTATGTTACAGCTTCACATATGAAAATGATGGGTGTGTTCATCATTCAATGGCAGGGACATATTTTATAATATGGCAGGGACATATTATATTATATATATTCTGTAAAAATACACAGAAATCTGAACCAATGCAGTGCTGTGCCCTGGGAAAAAATTGCTTATTTGGTGTAGTGGTTAAGTGCACGGACTCTAATCTGGGAGAACCGGATTTGATGCCCCACTCCTCCACTTCCACCTGGCTGGATGACCTTGGGCAAGCCACAGTTCTGATAAGAGCTGTTCTTGAAAAAGAGCAGTTTCTGTCAGAGCTCTCTCAGCCCCACCCACCTCACAGGGTGTCTGTTGTGGGGAGGGGAAGGGAAAGGAGATTGTAAGCCGCTCTGAGACTCCTTTGGGTAGTGAAGGGCGGGGTATAAATCCAATCTCCTCCTCCCCCTCCTCCTCCTCCTCCTCCTCTTCTTCTTCTTCAATAAATAATAAATACTCATACGATCGCTTTGCAGCTCTGAAATTAAAAAAAATGCCCCTTCAGAATAGTGCGTCTTTGTTTTATTTCCTCTCACAAAATCAATCTTATCTGTCCTTGTAGGCCAGGAACATGTCATCATTCAGCACCATACCACTTCCTAGCCACACTGTTAGCAGGCCCCACTTTGGTGTTCCCTTGGGTGGTGTTGGAGGGCAGCAGAGAGGGGGTTGCAGCGTGCAACTCTGAGCCACAAAGTCTCGACTGACTTGCAAGATACTCACACTGAGAGACGTATAGGGATTTTTTTTCTAAACCCTCCAGGGCAAGTTTATACAACTGTATTTTAGAGCAAAGCCTGGTTATGAATGCAGACGCACACACAGACCTCCTCATCTCAGGGTGAGTTTATGCCAACGTTTATGACTGGAAACGGTACTCTGTGGGGATTCCAACGCTCCCCCTCCCAACTTTTCAGCTTTGGAACCATTTCTCTACGATCCTCAGTCCTTCGTAACATGCTCCGCTTGCTTAAATTGGGAAAGAAACTAACGGTACCGAGGGCTGTGTTCTGCCAAAGCTGCCCTGAAGGAGACCAAAGGAAAGAGGTTGTTTGAACGACTCCCACCCTCTGCCCCACAACGGTCTGTCTGTCAGGGTTCAGCTAAGTGGAGAGTGAAAAAAAGAAAACCCTTTCCTGAGTGTTGGTACCTTTTCAAACCGTCAACCAGTGTTCCCTCTAAGTTGAGTTAGTGTGAGCTAGCTCACCGTTTTTTAGCCTCTAGCTCACACATTTTTGTCTCAGCTCAGGAAGGATGGCTCCAGAGCAAACTAATTTAATCAGCAGCCAAATTGCTCGCTCACAACTTTAATGCCAGTAGCTCACAAAGTAGAATTTTTGCTCACAAAACTCCACAGCTTAGAGGGAACATTGCCGTCAACCACCTTCAAATCCAGTCAGGGACACACATATTTCCCTGAGCCAAGGAACTGAGTTGGGGCTGCCATTTTGCCACTCTCCTTTGGGGAACTGATGCAGTAAACACCCCTGCTGGATTCATATACGTGGTCTCTTGGTTGCGTAGCATTAAACCCATCTGCTGAGGTGGCATCATGCCCACCATATTCCTCATGGGAGGGTGCGCGGGCCAGCGATTGGATTAAGGACATGTTTTTATAAACTGGGTCGGTATCCACCACCTTTTAAGGAAAGGCCTGGGAGAAATATGAAATACCAATTAATTTATTACAGTTGTTAGGTTTCGGTTGCTGTCACCAGAAAAGTTCGACAGGATCGTTTCGTTGTAAGGGAGCACGGCAGAAGGAACGCCAGCCCGTTCAGAGCTCGATACTTGTACGGATTGATTCCTGCACAGACAGGACTTGTCGAGAACAATTAACAAGCAGATATCCTCCTCCCTCAGCGGGTTGCCCTTGGTCTTCGCCTGTAATCTTTACAATTTCTCCACATTAGGAAAAGGATCCAGAGAGCAGAGAGCTTTTTTTTTTTTTTTGCACTTTGCATCAATAGCCCTGCAATTGCTGCCGTTATACCTGCAGGAAAACAACCCGGCCTTGCGGTTGAAACATAGCCGCAATTATTCTAATCACTCTTGTCTGAAGGTGCCAAGAAAGTGACATTCATGGGGGTAGGATGAATTGGAAGGGAGGCGGCAGGGAGAGAAACGTGAACACCCCTGAAATTCAATGGAGCAAGTTCCGTTGAGCTAATATAGTCCCCCCCCCCCAAGGAGAAAGGCACAACATTGTTGTGCACAGTTTTAAATATTTTAGAGTCATTTTGAAGAAATCCATTTTTCCTTATGGGCATGTTGCATGTGCCCACCCCCTGGGCTCTTTACGGCCGGAGCTCCGCTCCTGTGCGCTCCTGCAGGAAATGACCCCTGCCCAAGCGTACTACAAGGCAGAAGGTTTAAACCTCTCCCTAACTACCTACCCCTTTTTTATATACTGCCCTTGCTCTACGGGGCTCAGAACAGCGTGCACTGTTTACTCCCCATTTGGTCTTTACGACCGACTTGTGAGGTAAGTTAAAGGGCTGCCAAGGTTCATGCGATGGCCTTCCGCTGGCAACCCTCTCTTCCCGTTGCCACTCAGAGCAGCGGTGGGAGAAAAATAAGCAGGGGAAAATTGTCACTGGGCTGACGGCATGACACCCCTTCCAGGGAAAACCCAAAAATGAAGTCCAAGTTCTCTAGGAATAACCAGAGAGTTCCTGGTGTTTCCTAGAGAGGCGTGATGTCAATTCTGGCTTTCCCCCAAAAGTGAACTCAGGCCATTGCTGATGGTGCCCCTCCATGCCCCCCTCGACTCCTGCTAGTTGCCAGAGCGTATCTGACAACCTGATGGGCCTCATTTCCAGGACTGTATCCTCAGTCAGTTTGGTGTAGTGGTTGAGTGCGTGGACTCTAATCTGGGAGAACTGGGTTGGATTCCCCACTCCTCTACTTGCAACTGCCGGATGACCTTGGGCAAGCCATAGTTCTGTCAGAGCTGTCTGAAAGAGAAGTTCTTGAGAGAGCTCTCTCAGACCCACCTACCTCACAGCAGTGTTCCCTCTAAGCTGAGTTAGTGTGAGCTGGCTCACAGTTTTTTAGCCTCCGGCTCACACATTTTTGTCCTAGCTCAAGAAGGATGGCTCCAGTGCAAACTAATTTATGCAGTAACCAAATTGCTTGCTCACAACCTTAATGCCAGTAGCTCACAAAGTAGAATTTTTGCTCACAAGACACTACAGCTTAGAGGGAACATTGCTCTCAGGGTGTCTGTTGTGGAGAAGGGAAAGGAGTTTGTAAGCCGCTCTGAGAATCCGAGTGAAGGGCGGGGTATAAATCCAATCTCCTCCTCCTCCTCTTCTTCTTGTCACCTTCATTGATGGTGGATTAATCAAGCCACAGTTGTTTAATTGATGGGAGCCAATTCCAATTAACGAGGCTTCGATAAGTAAAATTTCCAGAAATGTTGAACCCATCGCTTTATTTTTTAAGGGGTTTGGGAGGAGGATGGAAACAGCAGACAAATATCTGTAGTACTTTCTTATCAAGCAGAGGAAGGTCCTGGATCTATGCTGTCAACTTGTTCCATTCAAAGTGTCTTAGACAGGCTTCAGAGGCTAAGTTCTTAGAGGAAAGGATAATAAAATAAACATCCCCAGGAAACATACACATTTGGATATTCAGTTAAACTTTATTGAACACAACCATACTTTATGTTGTCGAAGGCTTTCGCAGCCGGAGTTCATTAGCTGTTGTAGATTTTCCGGGTTGTATGTCCGTGGTCTTCGCATTGTAGGACCTGATGTTTCACCAGTAGCTGTGACCAATGCCCCCTCTAAGCTGTGGAGTCTTGTGAGCAAAAATCCTACTTTATGAGCTACTGGCATTAAAATGGTGAGCGAGTGATTTGGCTGCTCCATAAATTAGTTTACTCTGGAGCCTTCCTTCCTGAGCGAAGGCAAAAATGTGTGAGCCGGAGGCTAAAGAACTGTGAGCTAGCTCACACTAAGTCAGCTTAGAGGGAACACTGGCTATGACTGGCATCCTCAGAGGTATAACACAGAAAGACGGAGTACTCTCTGTGTCAAGGTGAGAAGAAAAATGGTAGGCAGGTAATTTATATCTACTCAGAAAGGGGGGGTAGGGCTGAGTCACTATCTTGTAGGAGTTCCTACAATATATGGATTGTTTCCTGGTAACTGGATGTGTTGTCCAGCCTTTACATAGACAAGACACTGAAAGGCTGTGTCCTGACAGGTTGGCCAACACGACCAATTACCATGTCACATTACACAGGGAAGTCATTGAAATTCATAAACATAAACACAATTTCAATAGGAAAGAAGAGAGTTTAAGAATAAATAGGGCATGGTTTCCTGTCCTGAAAAACACAAAAGGCTCTACATCTGACAATAGCACTACAGATAAGATCAGAATCCACATGCAAAAGAACCTCCTCAGGAAACAGGAAACCTCCTTAGGAAACAATCCATATACAAAAGAACCTCCTCAGGAAAGCTCCTCCACTAGCACGTTCACAGCCTGGGGAACTCCTACAAGATAATGGCTCAGCCCTACCCCACCTTCACGAGTAGATATAAATTACCTGCCTAGCATTTTTCTTCTCACCTTGACACAGAGAGTACTCCATCTTTCTGTGTTATACCTCTGAGGATGTCAGTCACAGCTGCTGGCGAAACAGCAGGTCCTACAATGCCAAGACCACGGCCATCCAACCTGGAAAATCTACAACAGCTAACAGCCATACTTTATCTTCCTACTCCGTAGGAGGTGTTCCTATGCTCACATGTCTGGGAGCAAGCCCCAGAGACTTGCACTTTCTGGGATCAGGTAACCAGGGCTATTTTGGGGCAGGAGCGCACAGGAACGGAGTTCCGGCTGGATCCCAAGTTGGCCACGCCCAGCAGGAACCCATTAGCATAATAGGCCACACACAACCGTAGGATTGGCTACATTAGGGGTGTGTGGCCTAACATGCAAAGGAGTTCCTGCTACAAAAAAAGGCCCTGGGTTTTGACAACAAACAAGGTAAACAGAATAAGAAGCAAAAGGTGGGTGTGGCTGGATGACCACACTTCTGGTAACACGTGGGGGTTTGGCCTAATGTGCTAATGAGCGGTGCTGTCAGTGGTGTGGCCAAAATGCTAATGAGTTCCTGCTGTTGGGTGTGGCCTATTATGCTAATGAGTTCCTGCTGGGCTTTTTCTACAAAAAGAGCCCTGCAGGCTTCAAAGTGTCCTTGTACTTGCAGAGAGATAAAAATTAGCAATCCCGGTTCATTTACTGCCCTGACCTGGAAGGGCAGGCTAGCCCGATCTCGTCAGATTTCAAAAGCTAAGCAGGGTAGGCCCTGGTTAGTGTTTGGATGCGAGACCACCAAGAAATTCCACAGTCCCTACGCAACGGCAGACGATGGCAAACCACCTCTGTTTATCTCTTGCCTTGAAAACCTTACAGGGTTGCCCTAATTCAGTGGTGACCTGATGGCAACTTCTACCACCATTCATTTCCTGGATTTCTATCCTGCTACATCCCAGTAAAAGGGAGCTGCAGTGGCTCAAGTGGTTAAGACACTAAACTGCAGGCTGTGGAAGGTCGGTAGTTCAGCAGTTCGAGACCCGAGTGTGCCGCGTTGACGGAGTGAGCTCCCGTCTCTAGTTCCAGCTCCTGCCAACCTAGCAGTTCGAAAGCAAGAAATCGCAAGTAGATAAATAGGGACCACTTCGGTGGGAAGATAACAGCGTTCCGTGCGCCTTGGTGCTTAGTCATGCCGGCCACATGACCACGGAAACGTCTTCGGACAGCGCTGGTTCTTCGGCTTTGAAACGGAGATGAGCACCGCAACCCTAGAGTCGGATTCGACTGGCTTTCGAGCAAGGGAACCTTTACCTTTACATCCCAGTAAAGCATATGTCATAGAAAAGAACACAACCCAGACTTCTGTCTTCTATCGCCACCATTGTCTGAAAGAGCCATAGCTTCGGATGCTGAACTTCTGCTTTGAACTTCATGGCCTTTGGAAATCGGAACGTTTGCATGAATCGAAGCCAGTTTCTTCTCGGTCCAACCTTAGTTTGTTTCCTAGTTCCCCTGCATCCCCAAATTACTAATTTTCTTTGATCCGGCAGATGATCAGAGACCAGTGGGATGAATTAGGGATCGAAATCTGTGATGTGTTCTATAAAGGGACTTGGAGCTGAGTTTTGGGAGCACTGTGTTTGGCAGATCCTTAGCCTGGGCCACAGGCCGAAAGAGGTTCTGGACACGGTAACATGCAAAAGCCGCCTTCCAGCTTAACATCACATCTGGACTTCTTGTTTAGCCGTGCTGTCGAATGTACCAGTAGTGCAACCATCACCAGCCTCAGTGTACTAAGTGGCTGGAACATCAGTCTTTTACAAGTGCTACAATCACATGTACTGGGAGCCTGTGCATAATGAGTGCGCATGTTGCCTGCAGCCCTTCCAATATGCGTGGCTGGCATGTTATCTGAACAGAAGCCATGTGCCTACCAGATTTTCAATGGTCTGCTTCTGTTTTATGGGTAGTTTCTATGCTGCTGATGTCTAGTGGTTTTCTAATGGCTTGTGGGTTTTTTATATATATACTGTTGGTTTTACTTGTAAACTGCCACAAGTACGACTCTGGAGAGGCAGCGTAGAACTGTTCTAGATAAATGAATTAAACCAGAGGTGTCGAACTCATTTGTTATGAGGACTGGATCTGACATAAATGAGACCTTGTTGGGCTGGGCCACGTGTGTCATAAAATGTAATGCCAGGTAGCGGAGATATAAACTTTATAAAGGACACAAACACAAAGACTTTGTTTTTTACTTAAAATAAAAATACGCTTAAAACCTTAGCTCCGTAAGCTGCAAACCTACTTTCGATTTATTGACATTCACCACAGAAATCTCATGCTCAGAGTTGAAATGGCTGAGTGGTTAACAGAGTCTGGCGCAGCAAGCTACAATGCAGCAGCAGCAGCAGCAGCAGAACTGGAAGCAGGAGATGGCCAGTGCCACTGCGAGACTGATGGAAGCCCTCCGGGGGCCTGATCTGGCCCCCGGGCCGCCTGTTTGACATCCCTGAATTAGACCCCCAGTAAGCATTTGAGGCACCTTAGGTTTTCTTAAACAGCATGATAAAAAGTAGAGACATCACCTTGCCAACAAAAGTCCGCATGGTCAAAGCAATGGTATTCCCAGTAGTCATGTATGGCTGCGTGAGTTGGACCATAAGGAAGGCCGAGCGCCGAAGAATAGATTCTTTTGAACTATGGTGTTGGAGAAGACTCTTGAGAGTCCCTTGGACTGCAAGGAGATCAAATCAGTCAGTCCTCAAAGAAATCAACCCTGACTGTTCCCTGGAAGGCCAAATAATGAAACTGAAGCTCAAATACTTTGGCCACCCAATGAGAAGGGAGCACTCCCTGGAGAAGACCCTGATGCTGGGAAAGATTGAAGGTCAAAGAAGACGGGGACAGCAAAGGATGAGATGGTTAGACAGTGTCATAGATGCAATGAACATGAAGTTGAGCCAACTTCAGAGGACGGTGGAAGACCGGAAGGCCTGGCGTGATCTGGTCCATGGGGTCGTGAAGAGTCGGACTCGACTGTGCGACAGAACAACAACAAAGTTTTCTGAGGTTTGAAAGCCCTTGACGAGATAGAGAGCTGACACGTTCCCGTGGCCTAATTCCGGAAGCCCAAAGCTTTTCCTGTTAGCAAGAGTGACGCCACAGTGTACTAGAGCAGTGAGTGTCTCTTTTCCTGGTCTGGTGTCAGCAAGCTGCCAATGTTTTGTTTCCTTCTTTATGTGTGCGCTTGATTGTTTTCACTTTCATATGTAGTCCTGTTGATGTGCTTAATTGCTTAGCTGCCGAAACGTCTATATCTCTCAAGGCCACAGGTGGTTGCTGCTGCTTGTTAGTTGCTTGGAGGATCTCATGAAACACCGTGAGAAAGAGACAACGTGTGCTGCCTAGAAGCGTTTGCTCCCAGGCCCGATGGCGCGCGCGGGAACTCCCGCAATTGGGCCTCAGTTGTTTGAATGTACTATAACATGCCATGCTCTTTGCTCCCCCCTCATTCCTAACAGTGATCCTGTCTATGCACCTATAGCTTAAAATAAAGTAAAACCTTTCTACAAGTGTGTACTTCGTTGATGCTGTGGGGAGTTTGACATCTGGCTGGTCAAGGAGGAAGGTGGCTCTTCTCTCCTTCTTCATTAAATAAGGGTTCTCCTCTCCATTATGGATTTAATTCCCCCCCCAAAATATGTGTTATTTAGCCAGAAAAGGACCTCATCTCCATCTTCTTCGTTTGAGAAGCAAACGTTTCTTCCACAAGGCACCCAGGATCTCAGGCTCCAGGGTTTTGAAGCCATGGCCAAGGTAGTTCCAGCCCCTTCCTGGGAGCACGTCACGATCAGAATGTCTTGATAAAAGAATCAGACTTGTCGCTATTCTTGGTGAACACACACACCTGCTTTCTACTGAGTCCGTCAAGGTCAGTATCGTCTCCTCCGACGGGCATCCAGGGTCTCAGGTCAAAGTCTTTGACATCTGCTACCACTTGATCCTTTTAAGTGGAGATGCTGGGGATTGAACCTGAGATCTTCCAACATGCAAAACAGATGCTCTGTGACTGAGCCTTACACGGTACAAAGACAGAGCATCAGAGGGAAACATGTCTCCCACGCTAAAGCAGAGAGTGCTGCAGGATTTCCCCGATTTCAGGTTCATTTTTGCTTAAAGAGTTGTTTTCGTGCTTCATGGAATAGACACATCAAGTCATCGACTGCAATGATGAGCCGTGGGCAGCCCATGCACTGGATTCACTGCCACTCCTACCCCCAACGTCTTCTCCAGCCACCCTAAACAGTTTATGCACTGGTAAATTGTCTGGCCGCATTTTCACTTCCAAGGGGAAAAAAGGATGCTCTGAGTATGAACGGAAAAAGAGGAGCAGCAGAGTTCTTTGGTGTAGTGGTTAGGTGCACGGACTCTAATCTGGGAGAACTGGGTTTGATTCCCCCACTCCTCCACTTGCACCTGGCTGGATGGCCTTGGGCAAGCTGTAGTTCTGTCAGAGCTGTTCTTGAAAAAGAGCAGTTTCTGTCAGAGCTCTCTCAGCCCCACTTACCTCACAGGGTGTCTGTTGTGGGGAGGGGAAGGGAAAGGAGATTGTGAGCCGCTCTGAGATACCTTTGGGTAGTGAAGGGCGGGGTATAAATCCAATCTCTTCTTCTTCTCTTCTTCTTAACTTACAAAATAAGAGTGCAGGCTCAGGATCTCAGCTCTGCCTTCACAGTTTTTTTTACTTTGGGTAGCGATTCTGGGAGGCTTTAAAAAACGGCGTGATAGGAAGAAATTCAACCGGTGTATCCCCCCGGGAAGATGCAGTAAAATGTGTCCGGCTGACAATTCACCTGCTGTGGCGTTGGGGACGGTTTCACCTGCTTGCCCCCTGCTGTTAAGGGCGCCTGCCCCTGCCATGGGAATACCAGTGGCTCGTAGGAGGCTGCAGCAGCCCCCCTCTCCCACCCGCGGTCTTCCCACCCGCACCTGCAGCAGCAGCGCCGCTTCTCACCGGGCGTCAAAGTTCTGCAGGAGTCGCCGCCGGTACAGCGGACTCTTCCGCCCTGTTCTTCTCCACGTTGGGATGAGAAGCAGGCGAGAGGCTGCAAAGTCGCATCAGACTCTACAGGCTACACCATCCCCTTCGCTCACTGCAAGGCGGCGCTGGGACATTTGCAAAAAGTCCGCTACTCCCAGCCGATCCCGCCCATCTCGGACTCTCGTGCTGGCTCTCGGTCACCATCTAGTGGCGACTATCGAGAACGATCGAAGCAGAAACTCCGTCGCGGGAAACGTGGGCGCGGCTCCGAAGGAGGAGAGGGGAATCACCACTCCAGAAGCGCCACTGCAAGAGCGTTCGTCGGAGGCTTTTGATAGGGAAAATAGTAATATGTGTGACTGGTAATTGTGGCTACTGAGTGGTGAAGTAAACAAACTGCACATGTTCAGTCGGGCTCTTGATCCAGTATGGCAGATAGAGGGCCAGACAAATTCAGCCCCTCTGGTTTGCCTAGGGTTGCCCAGAATTACAGCTAATCTCCAGACTACAGAAATCAGTGCCCCTGGAGGAAACTGATGCTTTGGAGGGTGAAATCTATGGCATTGTACCATGCTGAGGCCCCTCCCCTCCCCAAACCCCTCCCTCTCCTGGATCCACCCCCAAAGTCTCCCAGTATTTTCCAACCCAGACCTGGCAACCCTAGCTGTGGCTCAGTGACAGAGCATCTGCTTGGCATGCTGAAGCCCCCAGGTTCAATCCCCAGCATCTCCATGTAAAAGAACCAGGTGATGTGAAAGACCCTCTGCCTGAGACCCTGGAGAGCCTCTTGTCAGCCTGAATAGACCATACTGACCTTGATGGAACAAGGGTCTCATTCAGTGATATATTGGGGCTGAAACATCCCAAGACTATCTACCAGAGACTGGCAGATCTTAGAGCTCTAGAACAATAGCCCACCAGGACTCTGGAGGTGACCAATGAAGAATTAATGTTATATAAATAGCCTATCGTTGGGAGTTGGGTGTGGTTGGGTGTAGTGTTTGCATGCTAATTTAAACAGGGCTGTTGCACTGGAGTTTTGTATCTTGTATCTGCTGAATCACTAATAAAGTTGAGCTGATCCCTAAGCTTGGGGTCAGACCATCCAAGGAACCCAGTATTTATAAGGCAGCTTCATGTGTTCCTGCACTGCCACATGAATCATGGCTGGCCTCGCCACCCACCAATCTAAGGCCCCGGTCACACGGGCCAGATATCGCGGGGGGAGGGAGACGTGGCTGTTTGCCCCGGAGCGAACTACTGTGCAGCCGCCGGATCAAACGTCCCGCCGACGTCCCATGGTTTGGGGGGAGGTGCCGATCATACATAAATCCTGCGGCGTGGCAAAGAAGCGGTGCAGCAGGGCTTGTGGGTTTTTTTAACCAAAGTGTGCGCATGCGCCGTTGGGTGCTTGTGTGCATCTCATGGAGACTTGGGGGAAAAAAACCTTTTCGCGATGGGACATGGGCGGGTGCCAGATGCCACGAGCTACCACCGGAAATGTGATCAGACGCCTGCCCTTGCCCCGTGGTTTCCGGAAACTAGTACCTCGGAGGTACTAGTTTTTTATGGCGCATCTTCGGCAGGAAGCCTCGGGTTTGCCATGGGAGCTCTACACTTCCCAGATGTTGCGGTTTGATCACGCCCAGAAAATCCACGTATCTGTAGCGTGGCTAATGCTCCGTGTGACCGCAGCCTAACTACCTTTTTGTTTAGAGGCCAGGGGCACCTTTAATACCAACAAAGGTTTATTCGCGGTATGAGCTTTTGTGTGCATGCAGGCAACGTTCGACAGCAAATTAAGATGCAACAGGATGAGGATCAAGATATGCAGAGAGACACTAAATAAATGTCTAGACATTTATCTGCTAGTGTGACGTATTTATTGCTTTACAACTGTTGACCCTATAACTTTAACTTGTTATTTAGTGTCACTTTGCATATCTTGATCCTCATCCTGTTGCATCTTAATTTGCTGTTGAACGTTGCCTGCATGCACACAAAAGCTCATCCCCTAAATAAGCCTTTGTTGGTCTTAAAGGCGCCCCACTGAGCTCTAAATTAGTTGTACTGCTTCAGACCAACACAGCTGACCACCTGGATCCAAGGGTCATTTCATAAATAAAGAGGTGAAGGAGCTCATTAGCATAATTTATTTGCATAGGCCACACCCCCTGACATCACCGGAAGTGTGTCAGAAGGCAACACCCACCGCTCAGGCTCCACTGGACTGTTTTGGATTGCTAGCTATGGGGGGGGGGTTCCCCACACAGATGTCCTCGCAAAGGAGGGAGAGCTTGTACCTGAATAAAACGTGGTCTTAAAGGTGCCACTGGACTGTTTTGGACGGGGGGGGGGGCTCTGCAACTTACCTGGCTGCTTCTTGCTCTGACTGAAGGCTGCTGGGAGCAGGGGGTGTGGCTTGTTGCATGTGCCCGCCCCCTGGGCTCTTTACTGCTGGAGCTCCGCTCCTGTGCGCTCCTGCAGGAAATGACCCCTGCCTGGATCTACCTTTCTGTGGTTATTGCAGGCAGATATAGATGGACTGCAGGTCTCAGCATCTCAGCATTGTTTTTGGAGCCACGACGCAGCAGGAAGTTTCGTGATGGACCACCAACTTCAGCAGTCCCCCATTGTCTGAGGAAGCACTCCTACGTAAGTGCTTCCAAAGCACCTTTCTGGATCAGTCCAAGGTCCGACATGTCCAGCATCCTTTGTAAGAATCTCAGCAACTTGTAAGTACTGGGTCAGATGTCTCCAACCTTTTGAACCTGCAGGTCCCTTTGGAATTCTGACATAATGCGGTGGGTGCAGTCACAAAACGGCTGCCGTAGAATAGCTGCAGCAGGAGGTGGACCCAGACACAAGATGGCTGCCGCAGCTTACCTTCAGCCAAGCGAGAATCCTTGTGCGGCGGTACCAGGTGCTGCCCAAACAACATTTTAAAAAATCTGCATTGTCAGTCATATCTCCGATGGCCCATCAGGAGCCTTGCTGGGCAAAAGCCCCACCTGGCACTGCCCAGTTTCTTAAAACATTTGGCGGGTACCATGGAATCCATGGGATCTGTGTCGGGGGTCCCTGTACTAGGTGCTCCAACAGAAACCGGCCCTGGGGTGTGTCTGTACAATCTTCCTTCTGCTCTCAGAGAGCCAGTTTGGCGTAGTGGTTAAGAGTGGGGGGACTCTAATATGGGAGAACCAGGTTTGATTCCCCACTCCTCCACATGCGACTGCTGGTGTGATCTTGGGTCAGTCACAAGTTCTCTCAGAGCTGTTCTCTCAGGAGCAGTCCTCGAAAGAGCTCTCTCAGCCCCACCTACCTCACAGGGGGCCTGTTGTGGGTGGGGAAGGGAAAGGAGATTGTAAACCACTCTGAGAGTCCTTTGTGTAGTGAGGGGGGGCGTATAAATCCAATCTCTTCTTCTTCTTCTTCTTCTTCTTCTTCTTCTTCTTCTTCTTCTTCCTCCAGATAGAAGGATTGCAGAGTGTTAATAAGCTTGCAGGATGTAATTTGAGGAAGGTGCTTATTAAGCCGAGCGGTCGCCCGCAACGAGGGTTGGGCTTGCCACAACGCCACCCGCTGGGCCTGATAGCCAACCCCTCCATTCTTTCTACGTGCCGCCCTAACTCGTCCTTTGAAGCCCTGTCACACCCATGGCCCAGATAAAGATCAGCTTTCCGACTTCCATTGTGCACCCTTCTGGCTGCCTACACTTCAACCGGCAGTTATCCCCCACGTGCTCTTTTGGCTACCGAGCAGGGTGGAAGGGAGTGGAATTCGAGAACACAACAGCCAGGGCACAAATTAAAAATCTTTATATGGAGAAAGCTGGAAGAGAGAAAGGTTCAAAAAATAGACTGAATTATGTGCTGGAAGTCACTTAAGCCTTTGTGCCCCATGGGGTCCGAACGCGGCTTTCTCCCTAGTCCTTTATTACCCGGTTAGAAGGCCAGCAGTATGAAACTTGCAGCTTGACTTTTTTTAAACACCTATAGCAGCGTAGTTTGAACTTTGGTATTTGTCTTCGACAGCTCCCCGCGGGGAAACATACAGGCTTCTCAATAGAACCGTACGTATGATTTTTGCTAAGTGCTTGCGGTGCTCTGTCCTTACTTAGAGCCTGTTTTTCAGAAGTGACACTTAAATTGGTATTTTGCATTTCCCATGTGGGAAAAAAACCTACACTGGCTAAAACGTACCACTGCCTTCTGGAACACCAGCAAGGCGCTACTTCTCCGTCCTCCTATAGATGTTCCTCAAAACCCACCAATTCCAGATGAGACCCCCACCATCCCAATCCCCGATAGCCATGAGGTTTAAGGGCCAATTCACACATTACCATACAGGCATGCTGGGGGCAAATGCCACTTATTATTATTATTATTTAACGTTTGAAGTTTGGTAATAACATATATTACAACTACAAATGCAACATGTATTAACGTTTCCCGAAGAAAGACCGTATAAAACAAGCTGGGGAGGGGTAACAAGAAAACACAAAACAGAAGGGGAAAAGGAAACGACAGGAGAGCGTGTGCTTCTCAGGGAACTCTGCTAATATCTATATTTGTGAGCATTTTGTTTGCAGATAAATACTAGGAGGAAGAGCTATCAAGAGGGGGAATGTTGTTAATCCAAACATAACAGATCTGTAACTGTGGATCAAGTGTCCACATAGGTGTTCTCTTGATTACATCTCTACATCGCCTGCTTTTGAACAGTTGAGATTAGGCAGTATAGTTATCTGATATGCAGTTGGTAGCGAAAGAATGGCAGAAGGAGGATGGAAAACAGACTGAGAAATACGAGGTGGGGCTCTTGGCAACACAGATGGGACCGGACCATGGCTCACTGGTAGAACATCTGCTTTGTAGGAAGAAGGTAGGCGTAATCTTCGTGGGGGCGGCGGGGCTTCAGCCTCCGCCGAAATTTTCAGGAAGGTGCTCAGCCTCCCCCGGGAGCCACCCTTGCTCCTAGCAAAGCAATGCCTCTGGCCCAGCCCCAGCCCCCCCCCCGGGAAATTGGAAAGTCTACACCCCACTGTCGGTCAGAGTAGACAATACTGACCTTGATAAACCAAAGCCTGATTCAGTAGAAGGCATCTCCATGTGTTCACACATAAGGATGTTTTGGAATTCCTGGTGTGGATCAGAGGTAGAACATCTCCTTGGCATGGCTTCATGTGCCCGACAAGAATTCTTGCCGGAAAGTTCCATCCCACTCCAAGTCGTCCATGCTGCGGAAGTAAATCTCTGCAGATCCTTCTGGATTGCATGAGGGCACCGGGAATTCGCTTAGAGATCAAGGGTCCCCAAATGTTTTGAGCCTGCAGGCACCTTTTGACTTCTGCCACAGCATGGTGGGCACAAGTCACAAAATGGGTGCTACAAAATGGCTGCTGCAGGAGGTGGAGCCAGTCGCAAAACGTCTGTCGCAGCTTACCTTCAATCACGCAGTGAAGATCCTTGTGCAGTGGGGGCTGCCGACGTCGATCTCTTTGTTAATTAACATTTAAAATGGCTGCTGCGGGAGGTGGAGCCAGTCGCAAACCGTCTGTCGCAGCTTACCTTCAATCACGCAGTGAAGATCCTTGTGCAGTGGGGGCTGCCGACGTCGATGTCTTTGTTAATTAACATTTTATTAACATTTGTTAATTAACATTTTATTGAACTATATCTATATGAAAATAAAGATAATTAATTGTATATTTTAGCTATTATTATTCACGTCTCCTATATTATAGCTACTAATTTTACCTTTCTGCTTCTTTGAAGCTAATACTCAATTTTTTAGTTTATTAGATTTCTTTAGCACACACCTGCTTTTCCACCATTCTACTTTTCTTATCTCATTACTGTATTCTTCCTATAACCCATACTTTTACAGTCCAACATGCACGACGACGTTAGAGTTATTTCTTATAACGTGAGAGGCCTCAACAACAACATTAGATCAAATCTCCAGTGTCCAATCAGAAGCCTTGCTGGGCAAAAGCCCCACCTAGCCCCGCCCACTTTCTAAAAGTACTTGCTGGGCACCAGGAATGGTGTTGGAGGACTCCGTGTTCCCCAGGGCACCATGCTGGGGCACCTCTGGTTTAAATATATATGTAACAGACGTACCGTGGGAGCCCGGATTACAACAGGTACTGAGTAGGTATAAGTCATATGTACTGAGGTGCACTGAAATCTCAGGTAATCATCCAAAGGTTAAAAAAAAATGGAGCAATTGATGCACCAAAGCTTTTACAGTTCCGCAGGGTATGCAAGATGGAGCTCTCCCGCCGGGCCTTCAGGTGAGGCAGCGGATATTCAACTCGATCTGGCCTCCCCTGTCATCCATAACAAGAAGAAGAGGAGGAGGAAGAGGAGGAGATTGGATTTATACCCCGCCCATCACTACCCAAGGGAGTCTCAGAGCGGCTTACAAACTCCTTTCCCTTCCCCTCCCCACAACAGACACCCTGTGAGGTCGGTGGGGCTGAGAGAGCTCTGACACAAACTGCTCTTTTCAAGGACAGCTGTGCCAGAACTATGGCTTGCCCAAGGTCATCCAGCAGCTATGAGTAGAGGCAGAGGTCATTTCGGGGGGGATCGCGGGGGATCGATGAAGCCCCGCCCCCTTCTTCCGCCCCCCCTTCTTCCAGCCTCATTCTGTTGCAGAAGGAGGAAGAAGCAGGAGGGTAAGTTGGCGTCCTCCTCCTCTGCCTGGCCGAGGCCACTCCACGTGGCCTCCGCAAGGACTCCCAGCCCCATCCAGGAGCTTCCCCGAGGTAGCTGTGTTAGTCTGTTGCTGCAAAGTAGTCCAAGAGTTCAAATAGCACCTTTAAGACTAACCTTTAAGACTAAGACTAACTGAGTGGTGGGTGTGGCCTTATGACACACTTCCGGTGATGTCAGGGGGTGTGGCATATGCTAATGAGTTCTCCTAGCTCTTTTTCTACGAAACAACCCCTGAGTAGAGGAGTGGGGGAATCAAACCCGTTCCTCCCAGATTAGAGTCCGCGCTCCTAACCACTACACTAATGAGTCGCACTCTTGTGTCCGATGAGGTATGATTTATTTTAAAGTATTTATGGCTGACGTTATTTTATTGCATTTATTGTACATGTTCTGTTATCTTGTTTTTATTGTTGTAAATCTGCATTTAGCAGATTATCACAGGCTGGAACCTGCCCTGAGCCTGATTTGCGGGGAGGGTGGGATAGAAGTGGAAATAAATAAATAAATAAATACATAAATAAATAAATAAAGCAGAACAGTACAGAACAGTTGAGAGGCATCCAAGACCACGAAAGAGAGAAGCAGCTGGTTTTCAATCAGAAAACTGTTGCTTTTTGAAAGAAAGAAAGAAAAAAGTAAAGGCCATTGAAGGGATCTGAAGGAGACCCAAAGGACGTGAGTCATGCCTTCACAACAACACACAGAATAAAAATCACATTTTGCACCGACGTTTATTTGCCCATCTCAAAGCAGATTTGTTCATGCAAATGAATGTCAATTTAAAAAAAAAATTATAATTTTGATTCCACACTGAGAACATTCTCAAGTGGTTAAATTACTGTTCGTTCCCAGAGCCAAGTTTCATATTTTGTTAAGAATGTTGTAGGTGACAGGGTGATTACTTAACTCCTGGCATTGTTAATTTCTCTCCCCCACTTTGATTTCTTTCCAGATATAGTTTTTGTTTTTTGTTTTTTTTAAAAAAAAAGATGACTGAATTTGTGGAAAACTATTTCCCCATCATTAGCACTCAACAGGCACATAGGGACTTATGCGCCTGCTTCTAGCACCAGGGGTCAGCAGCGCGGGGTTGTCAGATTCTAACAAAAAAGAAAGGGCATTCTTTTCGGCACTGAGCAGCTGTAGCCAGCTCGGATGCTCAGATTACGGGGAAGATCGAGAAATGGAAGTTGTCAGAAAGCCTCTTCTCCCACAAGCACAACTCTAGTTAAAATGACGTTCTTCACATACTCCTCAGTCACGGTCATCATAGAGCAAGTTGTGGCAAAAGTCACCAGGTAAAGGTAAAGGTTCCCTTGCTCGAAAGCCAGTCGAATCCGACTCTAGGGTTGCGGTGCTCATCTCCGTTTCAAAGCCGAAGAGCCAGCGCTGTCCGAAGACGTTTCTGTGGTCATGTGGCCGGCATGACTAAACACGCTGTTCCCTTCTCACCGAAGTGGTACCTATCCATCTACTTGCAATGTCTTGCTTTCGAACTGCTAGGTTGGCAGGAGCTGGAACTAGAGACGGGAGCTCACTCCATCATGCGGCACCCGGGTCTCGAACTGCTGAACTACCGACCTTCCACAGCCTGCAGTTCAGCATCTTAACCACTTGAGCCACCGCAGCTCCATAAGTCACCAACTTCTTTACAAATGATGCTCCTTTAGTCACGCGTGAACAGACACAAAACTGCCTTATGCTGATTGGCCCATCAAATCCGTATTGCCGACTCAGACTGGCAGCAGCTCTCCAGGGTCTCAGGCAGAGGTCTTTCACATCACCTACTGCCTGATCTTTTAAACTGGATATACCAGGGATTGAACCTGGGACCCTCTGCATGCAAGACAGATACTCTACCACTGAGCCTCAGCATGCAAATTGTGAAAAATATTTTGTTTCAAAAGAAGGAGGGGGGAACTTCCAAGTTTTGCAACCCAGATTCTATGGACGTATGCAACTTCAACTACTCTCATTGACACAGCTTGCATTTTGTCTTCCCGAGATTTGCTGTGTGTATACGCAAGACTCTCAGAGTGCCCCATTCGTCAAGTAAAACCAATCATGGGACCCCCCCCCCCGACAGCACCGTCTTTAAATATTTCATCGCAAAATGGTGGGAAACGCAGCGCCGTTCTGTTAAGTCAAAACAGAACCCTTATAAAAACTGACGGTACAGAAATGACTTCTGAAGTTGTCTAATGATATCTTATAATTATCCCTCTGGGCACTTATAATTGTTCTCATGACATGTAATTATGTAGATAAATTTAAGTGTAAAAAACCATTAACTGTGGCTGGTGTTTAACATGTGCAAGCGTTGGCAATGTGCTGCTCTCGCATTCCCGAAATCAAAGCTCACGTCAACGTCATCACGTGGAGGACTTTATTGGGAAAGTTTCTCTTTTATAACACTCCTCCCTTTTTCTGTTCGAAATGTTGTTTGGGATCTGAAATCGATGTGTCGGACAGCCACGGGATGTGATCGGTGTTCCCTGTAAGCTGAATGAGTGTGAGCCAGGTCAGTTTTTTTAGCCTCCGGCGCACACCCTTTTGTCTTAGTTCAGGAAGGATGGCGCCAGAGCAGTGTTCCCTCTAAGCTGAGTTAGTGTGAGCTAGCTCACAGTTTTTTAGCCTCTGGCTCACACATTCTTGTCTTAGCTCAGGAAGGATGGCTCCAGAGCAAACTCATCTATGCAGTAGCCAAATCGCTTGCTCACAACTTTCATGCCAGCAGCTCACAAAGTAGAATTTTTGCTCACAAGACTCTGCAACCTAGAGGAAACTTTGCTCCAGAGCAAACTAATTTATGCAGTAGCCATATCGCTCGCCCACGACTTTAATGCCAGCAGCTCACAAAGTAGAACTTTTGCTCACAAGACTCCACAGCTTAGAGGGAGCATTGGATGTGATATAAGCAGTTGGCAAAGTCACTGCCCCCCGCAGTAACACAGATCTCTGCTTTCAGGATTCTATTGCAGTAGGGGGTCCCCAACCTTTTTGAGCCTGTGCGCACCTTTGGAATCCTGACACAGGGTTGTGGGCCCAATCATAAAATGGCCACCATGGGAGGCGGAGACAACCACACATGCGCAGAGG
This sequence comes from Gekko japonicus, assembly GCF_001447785.1. Lineage (NCBI taxonomy): Eukaryota > Metazoa > Chordata > Lepidosauria > Squamata > Gekkonidae > Gekko > Gekko japonicus. The sequence continues at coordinate 96,786 of NW_015170892.1, read as the reverse complement.
AAGCCCAAGCGCAGGGGACGAGAGGAGCAAATGTTAAAAATACAGTGGGAAAGCGGACCCAGAGAGGGAATAAAACCGACACCACAGTGACAGCCGTCGCTGAAATGTTATTTTAATCTGCATAGCCAATTGGTTCTCCAGTGGGCCGTCAGAAGCCCTCCTGGGCAGCAATGCTCCCTCTAAGCGGTGGAGTCCTGCGGGCAAAAATTCTGCTTGATGAGGTACTGGCATGAAAGTCGTGAGCGAGCGGTTTGGCTACTGCATAGATTAGTTTGCCTCTGGAGCCCTCCTTCCTGAGCCAAGACAAAAATGTGTGAGCCGGAGGCTAAAAAAACTGTGAGCTAGCTCACACTAACTCAGCTTAGGGGGAGCACTGCTGGGCAGGGCCCCACCTGTTTTTAAAAACATTTGGCAGGTGGCAGGGAAGTTGCTGGTGGGTGCCATGGGGCACCTGGGCACATTGGAGACCCCCGCATTAGAGGCTTCAGCAAGCCAACCCCCCCCAACCCCCTTTCTGTTTTCCTCTCCCCCTCTTTAGCTTATTCTCATCTGCTCTCAGCATTCCGAGGGCAATGAACACAGTCAGTCCTTAAAGCCACAGGGGTGCATTTTCAACTTCAAAATATTTTGTTTAACCTCTGAGATGGAGGGGACCACCAGAGTCTTCTAGTCCAATCCCTTTCCAATGCAGGGACTACAGCTATAATATCCCTGTGAGGTAGAAGAAGAAGAAGAAGAAGAGATTGGATTTATACCCCACCCTTCACTACCCAAAGGAGTCTCAGAGCGGCTTACAAACTCCTTTCCCTTCCCCTCCCCACAACAGACACCCTGTGAGGTACATGGGGCTGAGAGAGCTCTTGACAGGAACTGCTCTTTTTTCAAGAACAGCTCTTGTCAGAACTATGGCTTGCCTAAGGTCATCCAGCCAGGTGCAAGTGGAGGAGTGGGGAATCAAACCCGGTTCTCCCAGATTAGAGGCCGCGCACTTAACCACTACACCAAACCACTACATATCCAATTGATATGTTAAGACCTCGAATGACAAAGGATCCACCAGTTCATGAGGGCGATTGTTCCAGTGTCCAACACACCTCACTGTCAGGAAGTTCTTCCTCAACTCCTTTGTTGTAGTTTATATCCATTAGTCTGAGTCTTCTCATCCAGTGTGACGGAGTAATTTTGAGTGAATGCCTTGAGTATGAAGAAAGTCTGGCCTTGCTTTTGAGTACCCCTGTTTCAGAGACATCATGACAGTAGGGTTGCCAAGTCGTACCTCGTCCTGAAGCGGGGGACTCCCGGGTAGATTCTGGAGTGTGCACGCACTGCATCCACGTCACCAGGAAGTGACGCGACCACGCCAGGCACGCTGGGGGCGGGGCCACGACCATCCAAGGGAAAACCATAGAGTTTTCCCTCGGATGACCGTGGCCCCGCCCCCAGCATGGTCGCATCATTTCCTGGTGACGTGCACGTCGGGGTGGAGTTCCCCCCGGGGCCTGGTCCGACAGCGGGGAACGGGCCTCTGGGACGGGGGTTTCCCCGCCCCCCGGGGGGACTTGGCAACCCTACATGACAGGCACTCAAATGCTAATACTGTTATTAGAACTGTTACAAACATGGCCCTACATAAGGAATCACATTGGGAGGAGGTGCACGAAGTAGTTGAGAAATTTCCCTCCTCCCTAACCCCCGTCTCCTTCTCCAAATTCTCAGGGGATTGAACAGGAAAATTTCCCCGATTTCCCCCACTTTAACTGATGCTAATCTTTCCAGGACACTGAAGATGCCCATTCCTTATCAGGGCGTTTTAGGCTTTTTCCTTCCTCTTGTAAAAATTTTTATAATTGAATTATTGTTATTTTTTCATATGTAGGAAGTCCCCTAAATATGTAGAAGCCTTAAATTTATGTGTGGGTTGGGCCCCTTTCACCACTATTATTATAGAGACTTGACCTTCGTTTGTAATTTTAAGGAATGAAAGGAGCGGGGAAGGAGAACTTAACTGTTACGAATAAATGTAAATTCTTTGAAGATCCATCCCTGGATTTTAATAAACGTCTCACATAGATGAATGGAACGGCCTTATCTGGAGGTAGGCCATTGGGTTATCAAGTTCAGTGTTGTCTACTCGGACTGGCAGCAGCTCTCCAAGGTCTCAGGTGGAAGTCTTTCATGTCACCTACTACCTTACCTTTTTAACAGGATATGCCAGGGATTGATTCTTCGCCACTGGACTACTAAAACAACATAAGTCTTTTAAAAACTAGCTTCTTGTGTGCCAAAAGAAATGTTAAATACATTTTGGGGCACATAGAAAGCAAGTTTTGAAGTGGCTTCTGATTTCTTCCCCTATAGTATAAAAGACCAAAACTATGACCCTTATAAAGAAGCTGCGGTGGCTCAAGTGGTTAAGACGCTGAACTGCAGGCTGTGGAAGGTCGGTAGTTCAGCAGTTCGAGACCCGAGTGTGCCGCATGATGGAGTGAGCTCCCGTCTCTGGCCCCAGCTCCTGCCAACCTAGCCATTCGAAAGCAAGAAGTTGCAAGTAGATAAATAGGCACCACTTCGGTGGGGAGGTAACAGTGTTCCGTGCGCCTTGGTGTTTAGTCATGGCGGCCACATGACCACGGAAACGTCTTCGGACAGCTCTGGCTCTTCGGCTTGGAAACGGAGATGAGCACCGCCCCCTACAGTCGGACTCGACTGGCTTTCGAGCAAGGGAACCTTTACCTTTTATGCACCTTATAACCATAGGGCACGAATAAATAATCCTTCAAAACCAGGCTTTGGCATGTTGAAAACAGGAAATATTTTTTTAAATCCTCTTTTGGCACACAAAGGGGTCATTTTGAAGGGGTTTCTTAAAATGGGAAACATTGAAAGAACCAAACAATGTGAATCCTTCTCAGATAGCTCATGAGATCTTCTACAGAATGGGTTCTGTTCTAAAAAAAAGAGCCATTTGATGGGGAGGACCAGCGGTTGTTTGCAAAACCCATCCTAAAAGAGTTTAGCAATCATCCCTAAGAAAATTGGATTCTGTGTGTATTATGATGGGCAATATGAAGTTAACGTTTTATAATTTCTGTGCTGTTTGTCTGTCGCTTATAGATGTGTATTTTCGGAGACCAGTCAACATTGTTTTGTCATTGTGACACATCAGCTGCACATCTGCAATTCCTATGGCCGAAAAAACATTCAGCTGTGCATATGGTACAGTCCTTACACATGCCAAACATCCTCTGCATGGAGGAAAACTGCAACACAGAGAGGAGTTTCCTTCTAAAGCAGATTGCTAAATCAGCATGTAAGTCTGTAGAGAGCAAGCTCTTTGCTTGTGAGCTGATGCAACAAAGAGTTGTCTTTTTAAATTCTTGTAGACTGCTTGGTCCATTTAGGTCCTTACTGCATAAATGATCACTCCAACCAACACCGCAATATAGAAGATGACTTCCAAAGATCTGTCAGTTGCAAAGCAAATGAGTCGAAACGAAATTTCGGCGTACCGAAAAAAACTTAATTTTTCAGTAGATGACTTTCCCACCTACTGGAGTCTGAAATTTTATTCCCATTTTTTTTGGGGGGGAATACCAGAGATTCTCAAGACAGTTCTCAAAACTGCATTTATTCAGATCCAGTACCACCTTAGAGACGAACAAGATTTCGGTGGTATGAACTTTCAATAGGCAACGTTCCCTTCATCAGATACTGGCAAAGGGAGCATTGACTCTCGAAAGGTCATGCCCCCAAAATCTTGTTGGTCTCGTAAGGTGCTGACAGACTCAAATCTAGCTGTTCTACTGCAGACCAACATGGCTACCCCTCTGAAACTGTAACCCCATTGCACATCTGTATAGAAATATTGATTTCTAAAAGTCCATGCCTTCTCCTGTGATGTCATTCTGATAACATGCTGTGTCTTGTTTCCTGTTGAAGCCAAATGGCCTGTCCACTTGGCCAGAGAAACTTTATAACCATGCCATATAACCACACATTCTTTCACACCTCTAAGGGAAGAGGCAGACCTGATGGCGCCTGGCTCTGCCTCACATGCAAAATGTCACGTCAGCAATGGAGAAGCTAGAGTTTGGGGTCATGTGACTGCAGGCGTGTTCTCCAAACTTCTAGCCAATCCTGTGTTGCAGCTATGACAACCAACAATTGGGCACACCCATGCCCACTCGCAATTGGCTAATAGCCACATCTAATTTGTGACTGGAATTGGGCTATAATTGTTCGATCCCAATGAGAGAGAGTCTCTGTTCTTGCTCTCTGCTTGTTTGATTGCACCTGGAAATGCTGTCCTTTGAGAGACAAAGGACTGCTCTGTGACTCAAAGCACATGGAGTGCAAAAATGGGATTTCCCTTCAAAATCCCTTGGACTATTTTGGACTGTGGAATATCCCTGAAGTGGTAATTATGTATCTCTTACTGTGTAGTTAAGGCAAATCGCCTTAGGCTTGTTATTTTGGTAAACTCTGGTAGTCTATGCTAAGCTCTGTACTAAATAAAGATTCCTCTGATTGTTAAAATTGTCTTTGATGTTGTACCTGAATTCCAAGGCTAAATCTTGTGGCCTAAACGCTCACCATATACTCTACTATTGGAGAGTAAAAAGTGTGCATCCCTATATTGAGTTGCTAATGTGTTAAGCCCTAGATGCCAGCTGAGAGTTTTGAATCTCTGCTCTGAGCTGGAGGGGACTGTAGTTAAAAGAGGTTCTGGTGGCACATTGTTCTAAAATCTAGAGAGGGTATAGCCTACCTCTTGGGTTGTTGTTTAATGTACTGTAAAAGTACAGGGTTCCTTCCCATTCCTGGACAGGCCTGGGTGGACAAATCCTGTACATGGTGGCAGCTTGGGTGGGAAAATCCCTGTACACCATCATTTACAGATGTCATTATCAGAAAGTCTGGACACTATTTGTACATCGGACATGGTGATCTGCTTTCATTTTGCCCACAGCTACCATGTGCTGTTGTGTGTAGCAGTTAGTCAGAAGAGGGACAGTTTCCTGTGACATTAGGTGACTATCACCCATTTACCCGTAGGGTAAGTTTTATGCATAAGCAATGAAGAGCCTGCTAGATGTGACACAATGCCCAGTGCAGTGAATCAGCTTTTGGATCCTCTCCCCCCAAAATTGCCTCTATCAACAGTCTAAGGAGGAGATCTTTTCCACTGGTTTAGCTGAAACCATTTGTCATGTGGCTCCTCCCCTCTCAGAAACATTTCCCTCTACAGTCATTCCACCTGGCTCATCAGAGGAACAGGTGACACAGCAAGCTCCTGTTCCATCAGACTGGCCAAGACTAAGTGCTATTTGGGCTCCTTCCTTTCCAGAACCGTCTCCTGCTGGGGCCATTCTGTCCAGTCATTATAGATGCAGAGTGGCACCTGAATTTGCCCATTTTTAAATTCCCTTTTCCAATTTATATCATGTTACTAAATCATAAGCTGCTATTTTCTACTGTAAACCAACTCGCACACAGCAGCAGAAGAAACAGATACCTCCCAGATGTTGAGGGCTAGAACTGGCTGGCCTAACTCTCTGAAATAATGGGATTCCTAAGAATTAAACTATGTTCCACCGAATCATCTGATCCTGGTATTGGAAGATAACCTCGTGCTTGACCAAGTCAGTTTTATTTGACCTGTTGTCTCCCCCGCTGTGATTTTCCAAGAGCCAAACACTAGAGTCAAGGTTCAGGCCTAGGAAATATCTCCCGCCTGACAAATTATATCACACAAATTACATTGCACTCCCCGCAGCAAGCAGCACGAAACGCACACGTCGATAGATGGATTGAGACTCCCAACACTCGTCCAATGTATTCCCTTTATTGAACTGTATTAGTTAATGCAATCAGATTAACTCACATTTATAAAGCAGACCATCCAGTTGCACTGAAACGGATGATATTCATTACATAGTTGTTGTTGTTTTTTTAAAATCTTTTTTTAAAATTTATTTATTTAATCACTGTCCGGTGAACTGGCAAATCCAATCAAAGCATTAGTCTTTAATTGTTAAAAAAAAAACCTTCAAAAATGTGTAAAAAAAATACTCAGACAATAGCCAAGCCATCACATCACAATGCACAATTACCTAAAATTGCAATTTTTTAAAAAATAAGCCGTTAAACAGGGAAGAAAGGAAAGAAAATAAAGGGGGGAGGGGATCACTCCTAAATCTTGGACTATCCGTATAATACAAGAAGCAACAAAGGGCAGCGGCGTCAAAGCAGATTTCTATCTAGCAACTATAAATTCAGTCAGAGCAGAAGCTTTAAAGTACACTAGGCTTAAGCAGGACAATAAAAAATACTGAGCATGGAATACTTTTAATCTCTTCCATTAATATTCATTTCCAGCTGCTTATAATAGCAGCGCCTCATGGCCAAATCATTAGAGTTTTACATCTGGGTTGCAAATGACACTTTGATTGGATGTAATGTTCAAATGGTCCTCCCCACTGAGCTGCCGTCAAGTCTTCTGCGGAGAGGTGTCCTGTCGTGCCAGGGGCTTACTGAGCATGCTGGCTCAACGTGTGGTTCTGGAAAAAGATGGGGAAAAGGAGACACGCGTGAGGGGCAGAATAATAGAAAGCAAACCCGAACACTCCTACTCAGTCGCATTTATGCGGGACTCGACATAAAAGCTTTGCAATTATTACCGAACAAAATGCAATAAAGGGGGGGAGAGAGAGAGAGCAAGAGAGAAAATGCTTCTAAGTAACAGCTGCCAACGTGACACGTTTGCTTTGTACCGAGAGATCTGTTAATGCTGGCATGAACTTAAGGAAGAGAAGGGTGGCGGTAGTGGTGGTGGTGGAGGCTCGGGGGGGGGGGGGGGAGTGTGTTTGCCTTGCCATCATCTGTATTTTGGCAGCCGAGAGAACAGAATGCAGCCTGATACAGCATAGTTTGCTACATTTGGCTTAAGCTACTTCTCCTCTTTCAAAAGGAGCCGTCTCCCACCAGTGGGAGAAATTGGAACAGAGCCATGCGAGTAATTTCCTGTAATTCTGGCGGGTGCACACAGTGGTATGTAACTGAAGCTTAAGCTACTTAAGATAGGCAACTAACAACTCAGCGGCTTTTGTAGGAGAACAAATTAGGGATTGGGTTCACAACGATATAGTATTATTTCTGCATTTTCTGCTTTTTGAGAAACCCACAAGAGATACTCAAGTATTTATTAAGAACAGTAAGTTTAGTGTAATATTTTATACATCTTTATCTGCCAAGAGATTATATTGGCACAGTGTGATGTGCAAGGGAAAAGCTGTTGTCATTGGCACTCCAAATGGGATATTACTCAGTCTGGTTTAAGAACTCTGAGTATACTTTCTCCAGTTGGCAGTGTTGCTTCAGTTTAATGCTTTTCCGTGTGCTTCCTGCCAGAAGTGAACTTGACAGGAAGTGAGGTCAGGCGATTGCCTCGACTATTTTTTTTAATTAGCATATTTATATCCTGCTTTTCTTCCCAATGGGGATCCAGAGCAGCTAACAGTACACACAGGGAGAGGACAAACCAAACAAGACAAAGGAGGAGACTTGGTGCTTGGGGGGGGGGCAACAGTGGGAGGGCTCCTAGTGTCCTGGTCCCACTGGTGGACCTCCTGAGGGCACCTGGTATTTTTGGCCACTGTGTGACAGAGTGTTGTACTAGATGGGCCATTGGCCTGATCCAACATTGGCTTCTCTTATGTTCTTATGTTCAAGGTGGGGAATGGTTTCTGCTTTGGAAATCATGCTTCCCCTTTCCCCAAAGTTCCGATTGAAACCTGGGAGTCCATGTGTAGCTGCTTTTCAATAAAATTAAAGATGCAGAGCAGAGGTTCCCGAATTTATTTGGCCTGCCGCCCCCTTTTCAGAAAGAAAATTACTCAGCGCCCCCCTGGAAATCGACCTTCAATAAGTGGACAGAAAGATGCAGTGACAAATTTGCACATAGTACAGAAAGACGTTGTTGGCCTGAAGCCAGAGGCCAGCAGCAACCACCACACAATAGCCCAGCAGCAACACCAGTCTTACAAGGGTGCACACGCATTTGCGATTTGCAAATCATAGAATCATAGAGTTGGAAGGGGACCATGTAGTCCAACCCCCTGCCCAATGGATGGCTGTGATTGGCTGTGAGGACCCCTCTCCCCCTCCCTCCTTCATCCCAGGGAAGACCAGGAGAAGGCGGGAAAAGGCTGCTTCTTTCTTTATGCTTCCACTGCCCCCTTATTTTTATTCAACCCCCCCTCCCGATTGCACCCAAGGCTCCTACCACCCACCTGGATCGTTCCAACGCCCCCCTAGGGGGTGGTATTGCCCAATTTGGGAACCAGTGACGTAGAGAGTTCTGATCAGATCTCCCACTCCTTGAATTCCCTGCTGCTCCCCACTAAAAGAGCAGGCAGCGTTCTTTGATGCCCGTTGAGCAGCTAAGGTGAACTCCTGTGTCGAGGGCAGGGAATGGAGGCACAGCTTATTTATTTATTTATACCTTCGGCTTATATACCGCCCTGACCCCGAAGGGTCTCTGGGTGGTTTACATAGTGGTTCTAACCAACCAATTAACCTGACTAGGGCCACATTTTGTCTACAGGGTGGTGACTGCCTACCAGCACCCCGGGCTAGTTGTCATCCGGCTTCCTTCCGTAGCTTCAGATATTGGCGTCCTGGTGCCCCTTTTTCTTATTCCAGAGGGAACGATGCTGGATAGACGGTTAAGTCCCTGCTTTCAGAATTCTGGATTGTTTCTCTTTCTCCTCCACCGGTGTTATGTATTGAGCCTGAACTGTACTTGGAAAAGGACTTCGCTTGGGGGTGCATAACAATAGCTTGCTAAGATCCTAGAATGGACCAGTAGGGTGACAAGGGATCCTAGAGGAACCGGATTGGGAAACAGTGTAGTGTAAACAGCCTATAGTGGGGAGTGGGGTGTGTTTTGGGTGTAACGTTTTCCAGGCATAAATACCCAGCTTCGGCCAGGGGCTTCTCAGTCTTCGTTCTCTTGCTGAATCACTAATAAACGATGAGCTGATCACTTGAACGCGTCTGAACCATTGTTCCCTCTAAGCTGAGTTAGTGTAGGCTAGCTCACAGTTTTTTAGCCTCCGGCTCACACATTTTCATCTCAGCTCAGGAAGGGAGGGCTCCAGAGCAAACTAGTTTATGCTTCACTCACAACTTTAATGCCAGTAGCTCACAAAGTAGAATTTTTGCTCACAAGACTCCACAGCTTAGAGGGAGCATTGGGTCTGAACCCAGTCTACTTCAACCTGTGTGTAAGTCCAGCTGCTGCTACCATCTCTGAAATATGATTCTACCAAGCAAATCCACACTTAATCCTGACTGGAGAAATGATTCTGAGCCAGAGGGTGCCATTGACAATGTTAATGAAAATAAGCTGGCGAAACACAATAATGGAAATTTCCCCCTTTTGCCTTTTTCCCCCCAGGAGGACATTGGAGGGGGAAATTATATTTTAAAATCTGGTTTTGTCGCTTAACCTTGAGTCTGTTATAGTTTAATGCTGTCGTTCTCTATATCTGGGTTTCTAGACGTCAGCCTGTTTGCGTGCTGTTTATTTCCTGAGACACAGGGGCAGGATCACTGAGTCCTGCGCATACAGGGAGTGCCCGTGCTGTCCGGACTCTAAAATGGTTTTGACACACCACACACAAACGAGGACACAAGGCCTCAGAGACTAGTCATCCAAAGAACAGGCAGAGTGCATAACACTGTGTATCCACCATGATTATATGTCTGTCTCTGAAGATATGGTCTTTAGATGCACATCTGCCAAGTGGCGTACGAAGTCACCCTTTTGTAATGGGCACACAGGTAATCGTAAAGCTTTTCTTAGAACTGCAAAGTAATCTTAGTCTTTCACCTTAATTACAAGATAATTAAGGCCTTTCACCTTAATTACAAGGTTATTTGCAGTCCGCTGGAAAAAAGAATAGCGTGAAGCATGTTACTGATTAGCGGATTCATTGTCTTTCAAATCTTTTAGCAGTGTTCTTGAAGTTCCAAAAAATAAGGAACAGAGTAGTGGAGATAAGAACTAGCCGGTTCAGACAATGCAGCCAATAAGACCTGCTCTCCACTTAGCCATGGGATACTCCCAAATGTAGGACTTCTCCCTAATTATACTTACCAACTGCAAACTCCAAAAATCTGCAGAAATTTTTTTCTCTTGCCAGGCGTAATATTTTACCGTCAGCGGTTTTAACCGGAAGATTTCAAGGTAGACCGCTTATTAATAGATATTGCCCCTGTTTCAATGGAATTATTGAAACAGTGTCCCATGCGTTGTTAGAATGTCCTTACTATAACAATATCAGACAAAGTATTTTATCTTCAATCTTATCTAGCATTATGGATTTTCCTGATGCGTATAAACTGTTGTTTTTACTTAGCAACACTAGTGACGATACAACTGAGTCAGTGGCAAAATTTACATGCCACCGAAGCAATATACTGTAACCTTGGGCTATTTTAACTCGGCAATATTTATGTATTCGCTTAATGTTCCCCTTTTACGATGCCAATAAAGGTATGATGATGAAGTTCATAAGTTGTCCCCTCTCTCGGGCAGTTTGCTTTGGGAGCCCTCAACTCGCTAAGGACTCTTTGGCGGCAGAGTCCTTAGCCCGCTCATCTCCTAACAACAGCCTGAATTGTAATTCACTGGAAATTAAACATGTGGAATGTTTTAAATGTAGGCGACGTTGTTTGTGTTTACACCCCCAGGAAGCCTACAGATCTCCAGAACCTGGCTCCAGGGACTCACCCCCCCTTTATCACATTTAACAGTGAAGTCAAAACAGATGTGAACAAGATCGAAGAGTTTCTTGAAGAAGTCCTTTGCCCACCCAAGTAAGTGTCAGTGAGGGGGGTGATGGTGGAAGGAAAGTGGAATGTGGGAAGTTGTAACTGTCTCTAGATGGTGGTGGTGGTGGCGTTACCTCTTCCTGTTGCCACACAGAAGGGTTAAGAGGTAAGCCAGTAAGAAGCAGCATCTATCCTTCCTGCCAGGGCTTTTTTGGTAGACAAAGCCCAGCAGGAACTCATTAGCATAACAGGCCACACCCAACAGCAGAAACTCATTCACCTATTAGGCCACACCCCTGACAGCACAGCTCATTGGCGTATTAGGCCACACCCCCATGTTACCAGAAGTGTGGTCGCCCAGCCACACCCACCTTTTCCTTCTTATTCCGTTTACCTTGTCTGTTGTCAAAACCCAGGGCTTTTTTTGTAGCAGGAATTCCTTTGCATGTTAGGCCACACACCCCTAATGTAGCCAAGGCTAATGAGTTTTTGCTGTTGGGTGTGGCCTATTATGCTAATGAGTTCCTGCCGGGCGTGGCCAACTCGGGAGCCAGCCGGAACTCCGTTCCTGTACGTTCCTGCCCCAAAATAGCCCAGCGATCATGGGTCAATAATGGTTGTAGTCGGGCGGATTAAGGCTCACTGGTGCCCTAAGCACTGACCAGTCTTGGTGCCCCCCCTCCTTTCCACACTGACCCACAGTCCATTTTAGTTGTTGACCTGTCTGACCAGTGCAGGTTGCAGCAATACAAAAATTTATTCATATGATAGCACAATATACTGTACAAACTAAGCTTTTCACCCTTTTCCCAACTTTGTAGTGCCCCCTTTGGCCCTAAGCACGTCCTTAGTCTGCTTAATGGTTAATCTGCCCCTGGTTGTAGTTACGTTCCAAAGTAGGTGTGTCAATTGTGGTGAACGAAGATGTGATTCCAATAGTATACGCGGCTTAGTGGACTTATGGAATAAGGAGTTCTCTGCTCCAAAATCTTTAAAAAGACTTGACGGCCAAGTAGCATTGTGTTTAAATGGCATCCTGTTAACTATTGCCTGAGTAGAGCTGACAGGGCAAGTGCTGAATGCGTAAGAAGCGAATGGCATTCGGGACTGCTGTAGAGACTTCTCAGGAGCATTGAGAGAACAAACCAAATCCAAGTGAGGTGCAGAGGCATTGGGGTGGGGGTGGGGTGGGAAGAAGTATAGCAAACTCCCAAGGCAAATTGCAGCTTACATTTAGGGGGGTGAGGTGGTCAAGCTCATAGCCAGGATTTTTTAAATTGGAGGCCCGATTTCCGCTGTGGCGGAATCGGGCCCCAGGGGGAACTCCGCCCCCCAAAGCTGCGTCACCAGAGGTGACGCAGCCACATCGCTCACGTTGGGGGCATGGCCCAGATCGTTGGGGGGGAAACCATATGGGCCACGCCCCCAACATGAGCGACGTAGCACGTGCACACTTCCTGGAAGAGCTCCCGGAGCCCGCCAAGGCTCCCCCGCTGCCAAGGGTAAGTACACTTGGCAACCCTAGGGCATGTAGAAAAACATAAGTACAAAGCTACTTTAGACATTATGGTGTTTGCTGCAAGAACATCCATAGCCTCTTGCTGGAAAGCGGACAACCCACCTGTCACGGCTCAGGTGGGGGTGTCACCTGACGCTGCCACCACTCTGGATTTAGGTTCCCTTGAGAAGGCCCAGAGCACCCTCCCAAGACCTTCAGACTTCCCTTTTGGCCGAATAATAGGTGTGAGGACCAGGCAGAGTGAAACAAGGAAAAGGTTTATTTTATAGGAGGTTAAACAACGAGGTGCATAATAATAACAGTAAGTGGGTGAAAAGAAATCAAATGCCCTTACGCGTCTAAATATATACTGTCCCTAGCTCACTATTCCAAGTGACACTAGACTACTCACCCCTCCCTCAGGATGAGGGTTTCTTCCCTCTGGAAGAAAGAGCAGCTTCTGTTCTGGCACCAGCCCTTTTATTCCAAGCCCTCCTCTTTTCTTATTGGTCAATTTTGGCTCCAAAACCTCTCAGGGGTTTCTGGGAGTTGTAGGCCCAGCCTCACCTACTGCTAGCCAGGCTCCCTGGGCCTAGTAGGCCTCTGGTGGCACAGCCCAGATTATGACACCACCCACAGCTCAACTCTGGTATTGCAAATTATGGGATCCGTATCTCATGGGCTGTGTTACCAACATATTAAACGCCTCCTTGACACCAATCAGATCTTCATTTATGGCAAAATGGGACCCAATATTAGACTTCCTGAGGAAGATTTTATACTTCCTTTTTGGTCACAATTTCAAAAATGGTTGTGAACCTGCTTTCTTACGTTAGAGTAGAATTGGACATGAAACCCTTTTCCCGATCTTCACTCACAATTATAGATCACAGTATGTTACTTGATACCTTGTTGTAGTACACCAGAATGTTAGAAAATCTGTGGAATACTCTTTGCACACACATGCTCCTCTATGACAACCGTATCAAGTACCAACAAGTGAAATGCCACAAGATTTTCCATCGATAACGAAACGTGTGCACTGTATATTATGCAATTGGTTTTACTTCTGTATTGGGATTAAAATTTTACACAGTATAAAAGGATCTCTGCTGTGTTGTAGTCTAAATCGCACTGTAAACTTAGAAATATATCTTCCTCTTCAGGTACTCGAAGCTTTCCCCGAAACACCCTGAATCAAATACTGCTGGAATGGACATATTTGCCAAATTTTCGGCATTTATCAAGAATCCCAGGGCAGAAGCTAATGAAGGTAGGGAATCCATTCTTGACTTTTATACCTCACTAATACTGCGGTTCAGGCCTGCCTCTTTCCTTGACGTGAAGTAGCAGTTGCCTTCAAGCAAGCAGTGTTCTTTAAGGCCTTTACCGCACACACCCAACAGCTGTAGCAGGATCTTGTCCAGCCCGCCTTTTTTGCCGGAGGGAGACAGATGCTGTTTCGGGAAGAGATCATCAAGAGTAGAAAAATGAGGGTTAGGGTGATCTAAAATGTTCCCTGCCTGTTCTGGTGCAGTTTCCCCCGTCACATGGTTGGCACGGCAGTGCCCCAGGAGGGAAGTGGTGGGGTGGTGGGGTAGGGGACAGGGAGCAGAAAAGTCGTTGGCCCAGAAAGGATTATTTACTTATTTATTTATTTTATTGCATTTTTTATCCCGCCCTCCCCGCGAACAGACTCAGGGCGGCTTACAGTTCATGGTACAAGTGCCGTAAGTCCACGCAAAACACATAAAAACAGTTAAATCATTTTAAGTAGTCACATAATCAAAGTGCTTCTGCATTAATAAGATGGCGTATTGTGTAATGGAACACACACACGATTTCCAGCTGAATAAACTTCTGACATCACGCGGCGGTATAACTGATCACCAAAACCGGGCAAGCCTGCCACCACAGACGTTGGTGGTTAGTGGTGGGCAGCTCCTAGTTGAAAGCCTGGCGGAAGAGCTCCGTCTTGCAGGCCCTGCGGAACTGTAAACGCCTAAGGGCCTGCACGGTTGTTCCCCCCCACACACACTGTAAATTTCTCCCTCTCTTTTTACTCTCTCTCAGCCTCCATTGAGATTCTCTGTTGCACATTAATTCTTCTAGACTTTGACCATTGCTGTGACGGGCAATTCTGTTCTGGGCACGTGATGGTAGGGTAGCCAAACACCTCTTGGTCTCTTTGCCAAGAACACGCCCAGCAGTGTTGTCTATGAGCTCCAGAAGAGAGAGC
>NW_015170892.1:81545-82147 GCF_001447785.1 Gekko japonicus | reverse complement strand
TGCAGCGTTTCTTGGCTGCCTCCAAGGGCAGCAGAATGGAAGAGGCCTCTGGCGCAAGGGGTTCCATGCCTTTCTGCTAAAGCTGTCTTATGCAAGGCCTTTTTGTCCAGATGGAAATAGGCCCAAGAAGAATGGTCTGTTCTTTTACTTCCTTGAGTTCTGCAGACTTTTGGAGTAGCATTCTTTCCCTGGCTCTAGGGTTTGTTTTATTTTATTTTATTAAAGCCCTACAGGGTCAGGGACCAGTGTTCCCTCTAAGCTGAGTTAGTGTGAGCTAGCTCACGGTTTTTTAGCCTCCGGCTCACACATTTATTGTCTTCGCTCAGGAAGGGATGGCTCCAGAGCAGACTAATTTATGCAGCAGCCAAATTGCTCGCTCACAACTTTAATGCCAGTAGCTCACAAAGTAGAATTAGAACATAAGAGAACATAAGAGACGCCAATGTTGGATCAGGCCAAAGGCCCATCCAGTCCAACACTCTGTGTCACACAGTGGCCAGAAATACCAGTGCCATCAGGAGGTCCAGCAGTGGGGCCAGGACATTAGAAGCCCTCCCACTGTTGACCCCCCCCAAGCACCAAGAAGACAGAGCATCACTTGC
>NW_015170892.1:74984-81281 GCF_001447785.1 Gekko japonicus | reverse complement strand
GGTGCTTCCTTAAATAGAGGCCTCCCCCAGCAGAGGTCAGGCAGCAGCTATTCAAATTCAAATTCACCCAGGCACTCAATCAGAGGCAAAACAATGCCCCTTCCACTTCCTCTCAATTACAGGCAAGCCCAGTCAAATAATGCCCGTTCCTCTCCCACACTCAATCAGCCAGGACTCTGCAAGAACTCTAAGTGCTTCCACACACTGCTAAACACAGTTTTCCCACAAAATATCCTTAGCTGAATTCTCTCAGCTGAAAGCAAGTAAAAGAAACCCACTCACCTCTCTCACAGCTCTCTCTCCTGCTCCTGCTCAGAGCTCAGCTGGTCTCCTCTGCCTCTGCCAAGGTGTTTCCTTAAATAGAGGCCTCCCCCAGCAGAGGTCAGGCAGCAGCTATTCAAATTCAAATTCACCCAGGCACTCAATCACAGGCAAAACAATGCCCCTTCCACTTCCTCTCAATTACAGGCAATCCCAGTCAAACAGTGCCCGTTCCTCTCCCACACTCAATCAGCCAGGACTCTGCAAGAACTCTAAGTGCTTCCACACACTGCTAAACACAGTTTTCCCACAAAATATCCTTAGCTGAATTCTCTCAGCTGAAAGCAAGTAAAAGAAACCCACTCACCTCTCTCACAGCTCTCTCTCCTGCTCCTGCTCAGAGCTCAGCTGCTCACAAGACTCCATAGCTTAGAGGGAACATTGTCAGGGACCTACATACCTACGTACCTAAGGAACTCCCTTTCCCCGTGTGTTCCCCAGAGAGCACTGCGGTCGGGGCCCCAGAACCGGCTTAAACTGTTTTTGCCAAAAGCCGATTGCCTCTGAATGCTTTTAAATTGCTCTCTTTGCTGGAAGCCTAGCTCTGCTGGTGGGTTTTAAAGGCGATTGAAACTCACACAAAGGGAAACCCTGACTTTTGGAGGGTCTGTGCGCTCTCTCTCTCTCTCTCTCTCTCTCTCTCTCTCTCTCTCTCTCTCTCTGGGGGTCTTGGGAAAATGGTTGCTTTGCTCCGGGGGCTTGCCTTTTAAAAGGGACACTTCCCCCCCCTCCAGTAATGGAGGGGAAACCCCAGGATTTGGGGGAAGGGGCACGTTTGGATGTCCCGGTCGCTTTGCTCTGGGGGGCTTGCAAGGGGGGAAACTGCCTGGCTGGGGTGGGGGGGCTCAGGGAACCCTCCGCCCCAGGGGAGGGGGGCATCTCACGCAGTCGTTCCTGCACCAGACATTGTTTGCACAAGCACTCCTTCCCCTGTACAAAAATCCCACAGGACTGACGTTTCTCCGTTTAAAAAATACAAGTTTGCGGTAAGCATACACACGCAGACACCCCCCCCCCAAAAAAAAAGGCCATTTCTCTTTTAGGCTCCCTTGTGCGACTGAACAACAACAAAAAACCCAGTGGGGGGGGGGGCTGGGTCATGGAGAGCTTTTACATTTTGTTTTTGACAGAAGCCCGCCCTCCTATTCCTCCTTGCGCCAGTGTTGGGCTTTTGGTGCAGCCTCAGAGTCCCGGTTAGAGAGGCAAGTGGTGAATGCATAATTCTGGATTCAGAACTGATGTATTCTTTGAGTATATACAATTTTGTGATGTCACTGGCGTAACAGGCTTCTGCACTCAGACATCTGTAACGCAGTGTGCACTTTCCCACTGTCACGCAGCAGCCTGCAAGAGTTATTTATTATTTATGTATTTATTTATTTTATTAGATTTTTACCCCACCCTCCCAGCAAAGCTGGGTCAGGGCGGCTCACAACAATATAAAATGAGACAATAAATAATAAAACCCAGTCAGTGCAACATTAATATAAATATATACAACTAATAAAGTGCTAGCATTAAGAACATAAGAGACGCCAATGTTGGATCAGGCCAAAGGCCCATCCAGTCCAACACTCTGTCACACAGTGGCCAAAAATAACAGGTGCCCTCAGGAGGTCCACCAGTGGGGCCAGGAGAAGAGAAGAAGAAGAGAAGAGATTGGATTTATACCCCGCCCTTCACTTGGAGTCTCAGAGCGGCTTACAAACTCCTTTCCCTTCCCCTCCCCACAACAGACACCCTGTGAGGTGGGTGGGGCTGAGAGAGCTCTGACACAAACTGCTCTTTTTCAAGGACAGCTGTGCCAGAGCTTGTGACTGACCCAAGGTCACATCAGCAGGTGCAAGCGGAGGAGTGGGGAATCAAACCCGGTTCTCCCAGATTAGAGTCCGCACACTTCACCACTACACCAAACGAGAAGCCCTCCCACTGTTAGAAGTCTTGGTTTTAAAAAGAAACTAATCGATGCAGTCGCCAAATGGCTCGCTCACAGCTTTAATGACAGAAGCTCACAAAGTAGAATTCATGCTCGCAAGACTCCACAGCTTAGAGGGAGCATGGATTGAAAGCATTTCCCACCAATGGGGGAATGCCTCCCGGTGTCTCCACCTATTCCTTCCCCTTTTGTTCTTAGCCGGTGCCGAACACCTACGGGGCTGTATCTGCCCTCGTCTCTGGGGCTTTGGTGTCAATAAGCTGCTGCAGTGGAGTAGTCTCAGGTCATTCTTGATCTGCTTTCAGGTGATCCATGAGGCCACGGGGAAGGGGAACAGAGCAAACGGTTAAAACTCATTTCCTTCTGTCCGCCAGTGCAACTGTATTGTGCATACGTGCTGACCAGTTGAATGGCCTCAAGGGAATAGAGAATATCGTAAGGGGATAGGCTCCTTGATAGGCTCCAGTTTGGTGTAGTGGTTAGGAGCGTGGACTCTAAACTGGGAGAACCGGGTTTGATTCCCCACTCCTCCACGTACAGCTGCTGGTGTGACCTTGGGTCAGTCACAAGTTCTCTCAGTTTGGTGTAGTGGTTAGGAACGTGGACTCTAATCTGGGAGAACCGGGTTTGATTCCCCACTCCTTCACATGCAGCTACTGGTTTGACCTTGGGTCAGTCACAAGTTCTTTCAGAGCTGATCTCTCAAGAGCAGTTCTCGAGAGAGCTCTCTCAGCCCCACCTGCCTCACAGGGTGTCTGTTGTGGGGAGGGGAAGGGAAAGGAGACTGTAAGCCGCTCTGAGATTCCGAGTGAAGGGCGGGGTATAAATCCAATATCCTCTTCTTCTGTGTCCATTCCACTGGCCACAAAGAGCCAGGATGGTGAAGGGATCAGAGTGGCGAACTAGAACCTCAGCCAGCTGGGTTCGAAACTTCACTCAGCCATGGGAGCTCCCCAGGTGACCTTGGGCCCATTACACTCTCTCGGCCTAGCCTACCTCACAGGAAGTGTGGATGCATATCAGAACTTATACCCTGACTTTGTTGGTCTCGAAGGTCCCATTGGACTCAAACTTTGTTCACAAGCTGGTTGTGGGGATGAAAGTGGAGGACGGGAGGAGGATGTGATGCCCCACTTTGGATCCTGGTTAGAGAAGAGAGAGAAGAAGAGATTGTATTTACGGCCCGCCTGTTACTACCCAAAAGAGTCTCAGGGCAGTTTACAGTCTCCTTTCCCTTCCCCTCCCCACAACAGGCACCCTGTGTGGTAGGTGGGGCTGAGAGAGCTCTTTCGAGAACTGCTCATGAGAGAACAGCTCTGAGAGAACTTGTGACTGACCCAAGGTCACCGCAGCAGGTGCAAGTGGAGGAGTGGGGAATCAAACCCAGTTCTCCCAGATTAGCGTCCGTGCTTCTAACCACTACACCAAACTGGCTCTCTTTAGGTGGAAAGTGGGATGCAAATGAAAAACTAATCCTGAAAGAGCAGATTTTTTCCAAGTGATTGTCTGCTTTGTGTGTGATGCACGCAGATCAAACAGTGCTTTTCTCCTTCCCACCCCTCTTTCTGGGACGATCCCGATCCTTTCTCTTTTCCCTGGTGTTCGGAGTGACTTGAGTGTTATTTGCAGCGCTCTTCAGACAGCAGCTGAAGGCCTGTATGGCAGCCACAGAGGGTGGGAACATATGGTGGCTTTCAGCACGACTCGAGAAGGTTGTCTGCCGTACAGCAGCGTCAGATAGCAAAATGTTCCCATGTCTGGGTCCCTTCCGTGGCATCCGATTTCTCATTGCCCGGAAGGAGACATCTGTTGCTCAGAGCAAGAAGTGGGCCGTTATAGCCCTGCGTGAGATCGGACCTTCCACTGCCAGATTTGAAACCAGTGTCGTGATCTGGGGTTGCCGCAAATACCGCCTTACTGGTTTGCAGTTAACAGTAATTTGCACGACTGTGACTTTGATAAACGATGTGTTTATCAAACGTTGTGCTGGGGGACAGACTGTCCTCATTCGGGACTAAGCCAGTGCTTTTCCACTCTTCGAGGTCCTGCTTGGGACTCCCCTTCTCCGAGGTAGACCCCGGCTCCGGGAACAATCCCTTGTCAAACAGACTCTCACGTAATCCGCTCCCCCGACGGGAGTACACCTCACGGGTGCCCTGGGTGTTGTACATAGTCCAATCATCCTGCTGGTGAGTCTTCCGCGGACCCCATTGCGAAGGGGTCGGAGGCGGCCAAGACAGATGTGCAGGCAGGCGGGGAATCGTTCCCCCCACGGCACCCTCCATGGAGGCTGCAGTCGTGAACACCAAAGACGCGGAGGTTTGTGGGACCGATCCCGAGTCCCCCTCCGTGTTAGGTAGATTTCCCTCAATTCCGCTCATGATCTTGCCAGATTCGGAACGATAGGAGAAAGGGAGTTCTAACAATATGTTGGATCCCCAAGCATCGAGAATAAATCCACGTTTTCAAGAAAAGCAAAATTTATTTCAAAGCGTTGAAGACATACTCAAACACGTTCTTTGTTAGAACTGGGGATACACAGTTAGGTCAAGCATAATAAAGGAACTTCAAATAGATACAGATCCAATGGAGAGCTTTCCCGCTGGCGGGCTAATGAAACGGTTGCGCGCCCAGTACGTGGGAACTAGGCAGAACATCAGACAAAACACAGGTGCAGTACTCAAGGGAAAATCAATAGGCAAGCATTACAGCATCATCTCCCCCACATAACCTCCAGCAGTTATCTTAAGCATTCCAAAGCAAGAGCAGGATGATAGAAACCAAGCCGGGTGTAACAGGGAAAGGATATGTACACAGAGGTCACAGAAAACAGAATGGCAGCTTGCTGACACTTAGCTGGGAAATGCTTCACTTGGAGAGAGACGGCACCGCATGTGCCAGGCATTCCATAAAGACGACAGGGAAGGGTGTGTGTATGCGCGAGAGTGAGAATACCTGCAACATGTGGAACGGCTGGGTTGCAGTCACAGGCATGAAGCCTAGCTTCAGTCAGTTTTTGACAAAAGTTGGGAATCGCATGGCCGTAACTAATTCAGAATGCAGACAAGAGATGGGAGCACGTTTGTGTGCATGTTCCCACGGAATCATTCATAGTTCCCATTCCAGGTTACAGGGAGCGGCTGCCGTCCCACTTGGCATGCAGCACTGGGCATAATCGTGCAGAAAGCTTCTGTTGGAGTCCATCTTTGCTCAGCCACATGTTATTTGCTCCATGATCTCTGTAAAACACAGCCTTTTTGCCTGCCCTTGTACACTGGGCCAGCGGGAACCAAGACGAGCTGCGCGTATCAGCTGCCGATGTGGACAGGAAGCCCGAGTTCCCTTTGTTGAGTTTTTCTAAGTTTGCAGGTACCATGAAGCTGGAGTCGATGCTGTAAGAGACTGGGCTAGCTTTGCTAATATAGTCAAGTCAAGTCATTTATTGTATTTAGCCATCGGCCGTTACAAAATACAGCAGAGTGTCCATAAAACGTTAAAACGTTAAAATACAACATTAGTGACCGGGTTAAAATTAACGACTAGACGGTGATAAAAGAAGAATAAAACAGGCTTGATCGCCATCAAGTAGCCTGCCCCGTAGATCTAGTCTTAGATGCTGCTAAAGCAAACAGGGGAACTCTCTATGGGATAGATAAGCATCATTGTCTGACCACAGGCACGCAACCTTCTCAGTTTCTAAGAGTGCTTGCAGACCTAATAGAATCCCTGCTAAAAATTTCTCTCTTGGAGTGTTATAAAGCGGACAATAGAGGATATAGTGAGGAATGTCCTCCACCTCTGGCAAACCACAAATGCAGAGACAATGCTCTTTTTGAGTAGTAGTAATAATAATAATAATAATAATAATAATAATAATAATAATAGCTTTTGATAAAGTTCCTCATCAAAGGCTCCTAAGTAAGCTCAAAAATCATGGGATAGAAGGACAAGTCCTTTTATGGATCAAAAACTGGCTAGTTCATAGAAAACAGAGAGTGAGTGTAGGTGGGCAATTTTCTCAGTGGAGGGTGGTAAGCAGT